>NW_023339674.1:10218785-10260558 GCF_004916995.1 Morone saxatilis | reverse complement strand
AGAACCAACCCCAACTCTCTCTCTGTCAGACCAAAACCTCGTTTGCCCCCACCCCCCTTTTGCATTTCCACCACACTTGAGGTGCCCTCCAATGACTTCCTGACTCTCTCTCTCTCTTTCTCTCTCTCTCACCACACAAGACACACAAACGTAATACATACACATGTCAAAGCTTCCAGTGTGCAAATTCAGGTACTTACACAAAGGTACGGACTATTGAATATGTACATGGACTCATTAGACCGTGTTATGTACAGTACTGTATCCATGATATTCTTGTAAGCAATTTTTTTATCTTTAGGTATGTTAATATCACTTGAACATATAATCAATGTTGCTGAACAACTTCAAAAAAGGGATGTAAGTGTGTCCATTCAAACGTAAAAGGGATAACAGACATTGTACATGTTACTTGTACCGTGTACATGAAAAAGTGAATTACAATTTTCAAGGAACAGTGTAAAACTCTGTTTTGGCAGCCCCCCCAAATCTCCAATATAAGGGCAGGAATGCAGCGGACAGCACAGTCCCAGAATAGACAAGTAGCCAGCCTATGTCCAGCCATGCAGTCAGCCTGATAGAGGGCACCTACAGTAGCAGCAAGAGTGCACACACATGCAGCAGCCCTGACCCACATACGGACCCCCTTCCCTAAACTCCTGCCACTGCTAAACTTGCAAATGCACAACACCTTTCACTTATTGTAGTTTTGATCTCGACTTACAGTTTAATGTTGAAAGCTCGTCGGCAGAGCTTTCAGCAGGTATCTGAGCGAGGTTAATGATAAAACGGCGCGGGCGTAATGATTCTGTTTGATGTTGGATCTGAGTGGAGGTGTGCGGGGTGAAGGAGGGTCACTCCGTTTGATGAGCGTTTGGGCTCGTGGATCACTGGAATAAAGTGCAGACAGCACGGCCAAGGGATTCTCTCCCTAATCTACTGAAAATCCCGCCATGATAAGGATTTCACATTTACCGCTCTCTCCTCTGAAGTCGATATTCGCACTTGAACACACACAGTAGCTCGCTGAGCAATATGCAAAACACTCACCCAGGCTTATGTGGACATTCATAGATCATTGTCCACGATACACATTCGCACATCGGAGATCAAAATGAAACAGCACAGAATGCACACACACACACACACACACACTCACTTGAATGGTAGGTAAGAGAGGAAAAAGAGGGGAGGTCATTTCTGATGGGGTTTTTTGTATAACCTGATCAAGCTGTTATTTTGGTTGAGTTTATGTATTTAAACATGTCTGAAAAGAATTTCTGTGTTTTACAAATGCTGAGGTCAGTAATATTTTTTGCAATTCAAAGTGTTTCTTTTCAAAAATGTTATCTACTTTTTTATATCATAGGTGTACAGGTATTTATCTTTATCTTTTGAAATGATAAATTAGCTGTACAAGTAGCTGAGTTGGTAGAAGACTGAAAGAGACAGACACAGAGAGAAAGAGGCTGCTATTACACTAGAAATCTTTTTTGGCATGTTTGCCCAATAAGACAGATTGAATTCAACTTAAAATCCACAATGGAACAGAGAGAGAAAGACGAAAATTGACACAGAGACACCATGAAGGATCGACTCAAGCGCAGGCACTGTAAAAAGCCATTTCATATCCAACCAACATCTCCTTTTTTGCCTCAGTCTCTCTCTCTCTCTGTAAATAATACATTCACGAGAAGCTGAAAATTTACACTAAAAGACTACAACCAATGTTCGATCTCCACTGGCACCACTTAACATCCACTTTACAACCAAAAGGTAAGGGGTACACAGGTGCACCATGGAAATAATTAAGAATGACACACACACTACAGGTAACCTTCCCCTCCAGCCCTGAAAAATGAACTGGATTAAGTTTCTTTCAAACCTTAAAAATCAAAGGAAAAGAGCAGACACTGTCCTGTGGTTCTCAACCAAGACCTTCTGCAAAACTGGTTCTCAGTTGAAGTTAAAGCTACATGTGAAAATCTGGTTTTGCCAAAAGTTATTGCAAAACTACTGTGGCCCTGATGTAAAATTCCCTGACTTTTCCATTAACATCCACAATAAGTTGGTGTCCTGCCATCACCCCCCAAAAAATTCTTCCATTAGATATTCTGTTTCAATTCAGAAAAACTTTTGGAAGACCTTTTCACTACATTTGACTATAGAAAGATGCAAAGACAGAATAAAACAAGCTGGAAAGTGCATTTGTGTGTATTTCTCAGAGGAGAGAGAGATAGAAGAGAGCTATCAAATGAGAGCTGGGAAAAGACTTGAGATAAGACATAGACGGTAATGGCTACCGATCCTCTTCTCTTTGATCAGTGGAAAAGCGTTGGAGTTGTTCTGGACTTTAACGCTGCTTATTAATTGAAGAAGGGGGATGTTATCAGATCATTTAGGAATGATAAGACGGTAAAATAACAGCAGGTATAGGATACATTTTAGACTTTTAGCCAATGTATCCATTTTAAAATTGATATCCTTACAAACTGTATATTTTAAATGTATACGGGTATATACTACACACATTTGCAAGTATGTCTATGAATTCAGTGTGTCTGTGTGTGTCAAGCACAGTAGGACTCCAAACAGCACTGCACTCGTCTCCAATTTCATAGAGGAAGCCGTCTGCAGGATTCCTCCCACATGCTGCAGAGCTGCTATTGCATCCTTTAACAAATCAACACAATAAATCACAGCTACAAGTTTTTTTTAGCATGATTTCTTTGCTCCCTGAACTGAGAACAGCCCTGGATTCAGCAGCTGCAATTTCAACGTGAAACAGAGATTGACTGGTTGGCAGCCTGGCTTTTGGTGTCATGAAGGTGAACATTATTTTGGCTACTGCAATCGAATTACATTCTTGTTACCATTTTTCTACTTGAGCGCCATCCACGAAAGAGAGAACGAGTGATGGGGGAGGGCAGGGGACGTGGGGAGAAAGAGAGGAGCGAGAGTGAGTGAGCTCTGGCCGAGGAATGCAAAAGGGAAAATAAAGCTGAGGAGAAGAAAAACAAAGAGCAGAGCGGGACAGAGACAGAGGGAGAGAGAAAATCAATACCTTGCCTTCAAGAGAGGCCTACACCAAAGGTGCAATTATGCTAAATGTGTTTTGTTTACGTGGCAGCAGGCCACGGAAATTTCACAACCGGAGGGGGGGAGGGGGGCTGGAGCCAAATTAAAACATGACTGCAGGGTATAAAAACTCCAAACAAATTTATCCAGAATTCACCATCTTGCCACACATTTTCTGTTATTTTTACAGGAACATAAGATGACATTAAAGGCAACAAAGGCCTCTACATTAAAGCTGTTTTTCTCTCTCTGACCCTTGAAGCTGTTATTGGTCCAAAAATATAACTTTATTTCTCTCTGGCAGTGCCTGCCTTGATTCATGCAGCCCATTCCCTGCTCTTTTGCCTCAGAAAATGTGATATTCCCAAAATTTTAGCATCATTTTATCCAATTTCATTAGATGCACTGTGGTAACAATGTGTATATGTACTATTCTCCATAAGTTGTCCAAGTTTACATTTAAATGTATTGCAACAGATAGCTCTGGTTTTAGATAGGGGAAGGTGAAATCTTGTTAGTGTTGTTGCAAAGAGCCAGTAAATGTGACCCTACCACCACTACAGCTCACATGCCTTTGAGCAACAGAATCAACCCAAAACTTCTTTAGTAGAGTGCTCTGTGTCTGCTGTGAACTGTTAATGTCCAGAGTTACTCTTTTGTTTACTATATTCTGATGTGATTGTTCTTTGGTGTTCCCATGTGATGGCTATGAAAATACATTTTTTTGGGAGAAAAAAGTATCTGTGTATCTAACAGGCAGCTCCCAGGAGGAAATGTGTGAAACTGGATAAATCAAGTCAGATGGCGCTTAAAAACAGTCTGTATCCTCTCCAAATCTTCCTACCTAAATAAAAGAAATGGAGACAGAAGTCTTTCACAATGTCTGAATAATACCATATCCCATGGGGACTAAGTATAGCAATAGATGTCAAACTATATGCACCTGTAAAGCAACTATATGCAGAGTGCTTTACACTGTGTGGGATTTGAATGTACCCAAGTTTAGACACTCACAGCTCTGAATAGAACAAAAAACCTTCCTACATCTCGATTCAGTCTGGTCACTGCCATTATCCAGTCTTGACTCACACTGGCTTGCAGCCCAAAAAAATCTGTGTGCTTCAAGACCTACATCTAAAGACCATGTGACAGTGGTTGGAGCCTCAACACGACAGCTGGGGTACCAAAACCGGATAACAACATAGCCACATGAAGGGTTGTAGTGGTAAAGGGGGCAATTCAAGTTGGATGCCATGCTACAATGCTGCGGAGCACCACAAGCCTTTTGAGATGTTAAAAGGGCTAAGGGTGTGAATATAGCAAGGTTAGTTTCAGAAAATGCCGCCACACCATAGCACAACAACATTCCTGTCACAAGCAACCCCAAAATTGTCACCAGTTGTTTGCACTGGACATCTTCAAAGGGGTTCCATCTTCTTCCAAAAGACATCAACAGCAATGTCACGATGCTAATCCAATCAACGGTCTTCTCTGAGGGACTGACTTCAACAGTGTAAAGTCCCTGTTTGTCAAAACGGCGGCCTGGCATGAAATCTGAGCTGACATGTGAAGGACAAGATGACAGCGTCAGGTGACAGTCACTGCCAGTGTGCCGTTATGGATCGCCAATGCTGCGAGCGATACGAGCAGCGTGGATCTGCAAACTACATTACCCATCGTGCTTAACTTTCCAACAGGCCAATTTGAGGAAGAGAGAAAGAGGGGGAGAAGGAGCTCGGTGGCGGCACATCATGTCGAATGAAAGCTGGGCTGACATTTGCTGGCAGGAATGAAGAAACCAAAGTTAACATCAAGAGGTGTCATCTGATTTCCTGTGGAGTGCCAGGTGATGAGTCGGGTGCTGCTAAAAGATGAAAGCAGAGGGGAAGATAATTCACCCGGTGTCAACAACACTACAACCCCGGTATGACATCACTCCAGAAAATGATAAAAAAACATGTCCTGACAAGGCAAATGATACTGCGCCATGTTGCCATGTTTACCTGAGAGAAGAGTTCAAATAGAATCAAACAGGCTCATAATAGTCCGAAGGCAACTTCTGAATCAGGTGCAGGCAGGAAGAAATCAAATCTTGCCTCAACTGCATATAGCACTGCAGATCACCTGTCGCCTTTATCAGCTGATACTATTTTCATCTGTGGCCTTTAGCCCATTTTCACCCACCACAGAGGTCATCCAAAGGCAGCAACTGCAATTGAGGCACAGTAAGCAGTAAGGGGGGGGGGGGGGGTGCCGAGGTAAAAATGGGTGGATGCAATACATTAGGCCTGAAATGAGGGGGAAAGACTTTGTCATTGAACAGGCTATAAGGGAAGATTACTGCTGTAGAGCTTTTCACTCCTATTGTTTCATCCCTCAATGGTGAGGGAGGGAAAGGGACGGGATAACAAGGGGGAAGGAAAGAGGCGAGTTGAGAAGGGGGGGATTGGCTTCTCTTGTGGGGTATCCGGCCATGTCCTTCCAATGCCCTACCCTGCAATACGCTGACATGCTAATCTGAAAGAGGTACACAATTGCCCACCGGCAAACTGGAGCATCATTAAAATGGCCCACATCAAACGATGAGGTCAAATTATTAGGTCCATCTAACTAGGAGTAGTATTCTTTTTTGTTGTGGCTAGCCGCTGACTATCACTGTATTAATGTTTCCATGTCAGTTTCTGCTTTTCTCTGTCAAACTTTCTAATTTGATATATCTCGCTCTTCTCGCTCACATGCTTCCTCCCTTCTTGTTTTCATGCACTCTCTTCCTCCCTATCCAGTCTTCTCTCCTTGACAGGGCTGGCAACGTTGGTCTCAGAGGAATCTTTGCATCTACCGCTCCTCCTCCTCCGCCTCTTCCTCCTACTCCCTACCTCTGTCTCTCTCTCTCTCTCCTTCATTCCTAGTAGAAAAACACCCCACTTGTACCACACACACAAACATATACACATATTTCTGCATTCCGATCCCTCCTTCCCTCCTGTCTCAGCACCCAGGGTTGTGTGCCCACACCGCCCACACCAACAAGTCAAGTGCATGCAATCGCCTTAGCTAACAACCTGCCCCGACTCAGATCAAGCGAGATCATGGACTCTGGGTAAAAAAATCTCGTGTATTGTATATCTAAGTGCAAATGGGCTTCATGGGGGGGTTACTCTGAAGCACATTGCATGCTGGTGGGCAAGGATTTGAGCTCTTGAAAATATCTTAAGTGCTTCAGATCCAATATGCATTGTCAAAAATGAACGAAAGATTTTAAATTGAATTGTACCTTGCGTGGTTGTTGAAGGGCAAAGTATCCTCCTGTTTGTTATTCGAGAGTCAATTACAGTGTTGTTTGGCCAGGAGATAAATTGAAGCCAATAGGACTAGGGGTCAAAGTCACCTTCGGAATAAGACTTGTGTAGGGGTGTGCAGCCGGGTGTGCTTGGTGGTGGAAGGTGAATATGGGGGAAGGTGATGGGCTCTGGGAAAATCAGATGCGAGACTGTGCAGGGAACTGATGGATAGCTTGCCCCAAACTGGTTCTCCACTCTCTGACCCCTACAGATGAATGGGACACAATTCTCCTTTGTTCACCACTCATGTTTGGAAAGGGAAAGCACCTCACTGCCCAGCCAAACACACACACACACACATGCACACACACGGTGGCAGCTGTGAATTGTATACACAATTTCAAATGCACAGACAGTTGCTGTTACAAATTACGTGACGATCACAAACTAATACAGACGTGTGCAGACAGTTGAGTATGCATAATATGTGTGAACATGCACACACGAACACACACACACACAGACACACACACAACACTGCTGCGGTTAGTGGAAAGGACACCCTCATCTCTTTACAAGCTTGTGTGCCAGTGCTGGCTTCAGCTATTTAAGTGGAAAGCATCAAGTAGAGGTTCCAATTACAATCATGGCAGAAAAAATGAAAGGTGCTTGAACAGGCTAATAACCACTAAAACCTCTCTGTACAAACACGACTGAACTCAAGTGTACACAAGCAAAAGCTCATTTTCCATGGTATGCCAGTCATTTTTCACCATGCATGCCTTTAATTTCATTGACATCAAAGTCATTAGCACATGGGTTGTATTGTAATTGGTGTATATTTGGTTTTCACAGACTTGGAATGTGAATTTGAAGCACATTTGGTGGCTTTGGTAACTTTTTTTAGCAGGGCGGCTGACTTCAACTAGTGAAGAGTCTTACTCACCAACCACTTTCAAATCCCCAGCTTTAACCATAAACCGCAGGGGTCAAATCTATCTAGCCATGACTCCACATGCAGCTGACACTCTCTGGATTCCATCTAGTTAACAAAAGCAAAGCCTGGGACCACCATCGAGCATCATCTGCAGGGCTCTACGCACAAGTCACACACACACACAGCTATGTAGGCCCTGCAAGCTGTCAGAGGCACAAAAAAACACTCACATACATACACATAGACAGAGTCATTCTAGGTTACAGATACCTCATGACAAAGTCTCCCCAGACCATTTTTATGTGCTGTAAATTCAACACAAAGAAGAGGAGGGAGGAAAAATCAGTATATTTTGTGTGAAATTCCCGCTTTGAAGTGAGTGACGCACTTGAACTGAAGGAAAATAGCTGACTTCAAAGAACGGCCCAGGTTCCTCAAGGTTCCAACTGGCTTCTTTTTTTAAACATACTATGTTCAACTCCACTCTGCCTGAGAGGCTTAAGGTTGGCTGTCAGTGTGCAAGAGGTATTTTAGCAAAATTGTTACACTTGAAATTTCACCCAAATAGGTTAAGTTAGGTAAGTTACTGCTTATTGCATACAGAATAAAAATCACATTTTTCAACTCTATCCTCAGCACTTTTTTCCTTCCCTACCACACCACTATTATACATGATAACTCTGGGGCCAAGAAAATATATGTTACATTCTTAAACCAATATAGCTCTGATTCTTGCACTTCTTACTACCTAACTGTGTAAGGAATTTAGGAATTACATTTTTATTCTGAGAATTTTATTGTAAGTCACTCTGGATAAGCATATCAAAAAAAGTCCTATAATTTCAAATGTAACTAGATCCAAAATTTCAGCTCTTTTCAGAAACACATGTTTTCTTTCCAACCAGCTGTAAGTTCAAAAGCCTATCCAGAGAGCAAAGCTGCAAGAGACCACAAAGTTTTTCACCCAAGCTACGTTTTGGATGAAACTTTGACTGAACATAAATATGACACCCCAGCTCATGTCTCATCTCCTCAGTACCCTTTTAATATTCAGATCCCATATGACACAAACAGAGGCAAAGGCCACCATCCATCATGTACAAAGCTGCCTTCTTTCTTTCTTTGAGTGTCTGCCTGCACTAAAGCCAGGCTGCCCTTCGTAACACATGCCATTCCCATGCAATTCTCCCAAAGGCGTCAGCCAAACAAGACCCCTCTGTGATTTACAATGGAGGGGCCCACTTCATTATTAACTGGCTAGGCTCACAGCCTGGGGGCCAGACCATTACCTCCACATGGGGGTAGATGCCACAGGCAGCGGTTGGTCTCTCTGTATTGTAAAACAACACATTGTAAAAATGATAGATAAGGTATATAGGTGCAGGCCCCGGGAAAACTCAGAGTTCTTGGTGTTCCAAAAGCATTGCTAAACGTTAGGTTTGTGGTTAACCAAGGCCTCAATCATTGTTTAATACAAAACTGATCATTTAATGTGGTTATTTGTGAGTACTGCACACATAAACAATATAAAATCTGTCACTCAGTGGACACTTATCCAAAGCATTTTATACTACCATGAATGCATCAATTTTTAGAATGACATCCTGGGAATCTATGTGCTCCCGTCTACCCTGTATGCTACAGAAGAAAACAAACACCATAATCTACAATGTTGTTACCATTTTGCATCATTCAGAGTCACACAGATCCAGACTACACTACAATATACCTTGTTGCTGCAATCAGCACATCAGCACACCCAGTGCTGTGCAAACGAGGTAACTAAAACTGAGTTAGATGGGCAGATAAATGATCTCGTTGGCTGGAAGAGTGGTTCTGGCCTGGCCAGTTAGGCATATCTCCTCTGGCATCAAATCCTCTCCGAGCCCTGGCACAGGCATCACCCACGGCAGTTGGCAAGCGGGGCGACGGCCATCTTAGTGATTGCAGAATTGGGAGCACCCCTGTGTGTCTAAAAGACAGTTTGGCTGTAGTTTAAAAAGCCACTAAACCCCAATCTGCTCCTTCCTATTTTTGCCCTTATGGTATATCCCTGGAGGGCACTGGTTCAAATTCATTAGTGCTCCTTTATCTCCATGAAAATAGGAGACCCTCTGCTTTCCATCTACCTCCTGTTTCTAAGCTGCAGACTCCTCCTGCCTGCTCTCCTCCTCTCTCCACCTCTCTTTCTCTCTTTCTGTCTCTCTCACTTCTTCCAACTATCTCACTCCTTTCTGCTTTAATTGTTTCTGTCGCTCCCTTGTTTTACAATACACTAACCCAAGGGCAAGTATGGTGGGGCTGTGAGCAACCCCCATTTCCATGCCAGACTTGCTTTTGTCTTCCCTTCTGTCCCAGTGTTTTTAGCCGTACCTCCCCCTGTTGAGACTACAGATTGGGGGCTGTAAGATGACAAGTGTCATAGTGGCTGCCTTGGGGGGGAAGGGGGGGATTTATCTCAAAATACTCCCCACCCATCCCTTTGGCTAAAAGACTCACAGCAGTGAGCAGGGAGCATCCTTAGCTGCGCGCTCACGTTTTATCTTTAAAGCAGACACTTATTTAGAATAACTCATAATGAGCATGCAAATACTTTAGATGGTGCTTTTTGCTAAAGGACACTCACTGGGCATCGCTTGGATCGAACATTCAAATATGTTATTTTAACTCTTACCACCACATATCTTATTTTTCTGTGGGACTGTATATTAGGATAATGCGTTCCAATTAAATTACCTAGTGCATTTTGCAACTGTGTCTGGTTTTGTCAAGTAAGATTCTCTTTATGCTTCCTGACACTGTTCCTGCTTCTCTTCATCTAGGTATATATGATTCCTCCCTATCTCTAAAGTGCATTTCTCTTCTAGTTCCCACTTGGTGGCATCAGGCTGCAAGCATAATCAGAGCAGCGCTGGCTCCCCACTTCCCTCTGTCAACACTATCTCCCTGTATCAGCAGCAAATAGACAGACTCTGATAATAGCCTTATTTATTTCCCTTTAAAAAAAAATCTATCTACTTTACTCTACTTGCCCAATTCCCTCATTCACCGGATAAACAGGTGACCGCTTACATTTTACACTTCATGCTGGAAGGATTAAAACAACACACTCAAAGTGCAGGTAGTGGTTTAGCATCCAGGGCATTGCCACAATACTTTGTTGATGAACAAAACGTGTTATTGTGGGGATAACTGAGATTGTATGGTAACAAACATTCTCTTAATGGCGGCCACTAGTTGTTTAATTGGATTTTTGTCTCAGTATTGGCTAGAGTGAAAAATCAGCTCGTTCCACTACTCATGTTATACAGTAATCAGAATGTCAAACATGCTTTATACCAATTGGGACATCCTAGATGAGTCCAGAAACCTGGAATGCCGATTTAACTAGATAGAAGTGACCCTGTCACAGCAGGGGGCTGATGAGTTTCCATAATGACCCTGTTGACATGCCGCCCATTAAAACTTGTCTGAGAAGCCAAATCAGCTGTCCTATTGTCTAGTGACCACCTGGCTGAAAATCTCTTAAGCCAAATCAATTGACAATGTTTCAAGAAATCAACTTAAAAGACTTGAAGGCAGTCTATTTTTTGTATCGAAACATAGAAAATGAGACACTAATTCATAATCAGCCACTCTGCTCTCTGCTGTCACAACCTTCTAACAAAAAAAAATCAAAAATAATAAAGCGGTTCAATGTCCAGGACAACCTTCACCCTAGTTCCAAAACCAGATGGAAAAAATAAAATCTCCAAAACCATTATCCTGCCATGGATTTGATCCATAAACAAAAGGGTGACAGCACTGAGGGGGTAGCCCCCCCACCCTCTGGCAGTGCTAATCTCCCCAGCCATGGCTGGTAGCTCTGATTGCTATGTTGTCATTCTTCCCCCAGCCTCCATCACTTTTTAATCAGGATTATCTTCTCTGACACTGCGACTCAAGAGTTAATTAGGGGTCCAGCCACTGCAGGTGCTGGATCCCTACTGGAATTACTCGGATTATTTTTATTCTTCTTCTGCCCTAAATTATCTTGATCTCAGAGTGTGCAAAACCAACCAAACAGGACGGAGTGCAACAAAAACTATATCCAATAACCTTAAGGTGGACAGCTTGCATTTAATATGTTGGTCAATCTACTAGTGTGTGTAGATTTGGGTCAGTCTCATAAACTGTTGTGTGTGTGCATATACATTATATGTGACAAGTGTACAATAGCATTTCCTTTTCCACACAATCATATATTGTAAAGCAGACTTTTTACATTCATATTTCTTCAAAAAAACAAATGTCAGAGAAACAACTAAATCTTCAACTTCCCCATAAAGAAAAGAAAACGCCAAGTTGCCCACTCTGTTTCCTGTCAGCTGGAATACAGTGGAGAGTGCCTGTCTCCATTTACATACAAATGTCACCTTCTATCTTCCTAGGGGCTGGGGAAGGTTTTACTCTCTCCACCATGATGCGCTTGACAAACCTCTCTTCCCCGTCTGGGAGACAAGCTTGTGATGCACAGTGAGAAAGTGAGAGGAAACTCAATGCATTTTGCCTCTGGTGCCTTTTCTCTGTCTTCTTTCTCTTTTACGCGTCACTGGTACGCTGTAATTTGTGTATCCAGGCTGGAGTACATAGGCTTTGTTTCCATTTCGCTGAAAGATGAGGCAGCGTGCTGTTTGAAAAAGCTGGTGGAGTTGTAATTACTGAAAAGGCCTTATGATTGGGCTTTTCAATAGAGGGGTTTTGGTGGGAGAATTATTAATAGAAAATAAATAATTTCAGTGAGCTAGACTGCAAACAGAAAGGGTAAAATGTGAGTAACGCCTAAAATGTCTTGTTGTAAGGGAGAAAATGGCATCATCTGCATACAAAGCAACCATCACTGGCTCAGAAACCCCAACCTGGCAGTGCTCCTCATATTCATAGAGATGCACAAGCAGCCATTTTCTGTGGTTAAGTGGCCCACATAGTGAATCTGCGCCATCTCTCATAAACCGGGACGCGTATCCCCTGATGCATAGGGATGAACAATCAGTCTGACAGGCAGGTAGTTACTCCTTCTTAACCCCGGCTAGCGTTGAGTGATGCAACAGAACAGCAGGCCCCCTCCCTTTCCTCCCCTGCTTCCCTCTCCCTCTCTGCCAGTCTCCTCTCCTCTCTGTACCCTTCCTTGCTTTTTCCTCATCTCTTGCTTTCTCCCTAGTCTCCCATTTCTCGCACACTCCCTCTCTTCATTATACTCTTTCCTCTCTTCATCCCCCTTCTCTCTCTAGTCCTATTCACTGGCTCCCTCTCCTTCTCCCTCTCTTCTCCCTCTTCCCAGAGGCCCATGTTTCTATGCTTGCATTACACACAATTACTTCCATCCATCAATTATCTGCCTACTCCTCTTTAGCTACCCCACTTCCCTTTCTCTACTCTATGACAACAACCCCCACTATCCTGTATACACATGTTTCTTTGCGACCCCCATCTCTCACCTCCCACCCCTCAGGGCAGCTTAGTGTACCTCCCCACACTCTTGTCCTCTTTTCCTCTTTTCCTCCTTTCGCTTCCCCCAAAGCTCACCCCTCCTGTAGCCCACTCAGACCAGATGTCCCTAAAGTTTGGGTGAGGGTCTGTATGTGTTGAGAGCGCAGGAACAAAAGGACAGGGTGGTGGGTTGGGGGGCAAACGGATGGGTGGGTGTGGGGGATCATCTGAATGGGCCAAGCCATCTTGCCCTGGGCTTTCTGTGTGTTTTCACAATGAGCACCATCGGATTAACACACATACACACGCAAAACCACTCACTTCTTTTAGAACCATTTCACTCTGAAACAGAAACTTGGGAAAAGCCCATGTTTGGTGTGACTTAGTAAAAGCTGGTTATTGGACCGGTGTCTAACATAATTACCATTTTATAAAGGTCAGTCCCTGCTGTATTTACTATGTATAAACTTAAATACACCTTTCCCTTATATGACCGACACTGTCACAGTTCTGGAGAAAAAGTCACGTCAACTTTCATATAGTAACTGAATAAATAAATCCTGTAAATGAAGTGGAATTTGGCACATTTGGAAAAGCTGCCAAACTGCTCGTAAATACAGCATTGCAAGCAAACAGTATCCTGAGTGCCACTTGTTTGCTATGTGGCTTCTGCAGTTGGAGGAGCTTGTGAGGTACAGTGGGAAGAAGAACAATGGTGCAGAAGCAGCAGAATCAGAAATAAATCAGTTCTTGACATTGAAGACCAATCATATGCAATAGTGTAAAACAGGCAGTGTTATTCAGGTGCTGGATCCCACGATTTAAATCAGACTTTACAAGTAACTGACAGTCAGTCACATTAAGTATAGTTGTTTTTATAAATGTTAAACTAAACATTGAAAGGGTTCAGTATGTTACTCAGGGAAACTTTAACAGGACACACTCCTACTGATGGACAGATTGTCTATTGCAGGGAATAAGACAAGTGACCTTCCTTACCAGTCAGCTGTCAGGCATTTAATCTTGGCAAAGTGTTTTTAAAAAAAAATGGTTTATCACCTTACAAAGCTTTAACAGGCTCCAATTATAGTGGAAGCACATACAGAAATGTTTTTGGAAGCTATTACACTCTAACACATCCTACTTCACAAATAAACATTTCATACAGATGGCTCAACAGGCTGGTGTGGACCGTCTAGCAGCCTGTATGAGCAGTGTTTAAATGAGCTAACTGCAACCTGTTCAAACCCTTCAGGCGTAAGAATAGGGGTCCTTAGCCCCCCGACTACCACGTGTCTAAACCCTCACAGGGGTCAAACTGCTCGGGCCCTTTCTGCCAGACCAAGCTTGCAAAGAGGAGGAGGCATGCATCCCAAGGGGAACTTCTGTGCATCAATCTGGGGAAGGCCAGCTGGTAATCACACTTAACATAGGAACAACCCAACAGCAAGCATCAGGAGATGACTATTGGAGACGCAGACAGAGAGACAGGACCAAACACATCTATTCGATGCCTCTTCCAGACCGGGTGTTAATTACTTCTCATCATGAAACACCAGTTCACATTAACTCCATAACCATAAAGAGGATGGGATAAGGGCCAGAGGAAAAGGGGAGTGAACGGGTGTTTGTGTGAATACAACAGTATTTTGTATAGTCTCCTCTCCGGCTTTAACAAACTATGCACTATGATTGTTCAAGTGTGTTATATCATGAGGGAGGCAGACTAGAGTGAAAGAGGGAGTAGCTGGCATCAACAGAGGGTCTGCTCCTGCTCGTCGTCAAAAGCAGATTACTGTCACTTCATCAGAAGGAGCTGAAGCGAATCAAACCTGGAGGTACCAAGGGACCGGGCAGGAGGCTGGGGAGGTGACAGTGTGTCGATGTATTCCCCAAGGCTTTACCAGATAGTCTGGCAGGGATTAGTGTGTTTATGTGTGAGGGGCTACCTTCGTTTCTGCACACAATAACTTGACAACTAGAAATACTCTGATTAAGGTTCCTTTTCCACCTGGCACATCTAAGGTAATACAAAGGTAAAAAAAAAAGCATGAAACATATAAAACTCAGGCATAAATTCATTAAGACAAATTTAAGATCTGACCAAACACTTACACATGTACATATATTAGCCCAAAACAGATAGGAGATGAATTTTAAGTCTATTCCCAATACTTTACGTAAAGAGTTTAAAGTTAGGTAGTCATAAGAACATAAGAAAATAGGAATAAAAAGACAGAAAAAGCAAAGAGGAAAATAGAGAAAGTGTGGTGCAGAAAAAAGACAGATTGAGAGAGGGTGATATAGGGATGAAGAAAAACCAAGAGCGAACAAACACCGGGGGAGCCTGACAGTCAGACAAGATGCAAGGTGGACTTTAACTCAGCCAGCGACGGATCAATCCTGCTGAGTTCACACACCTTATCACAGCCTCGTCTTATCTGGCCCTTGCTTCTCAACCTGTGTCACCTCAGCCTAAAACCATTGCTGGCTTGTTTTGGAGCCTTGACCTTTTGAATTCAGTCAGGAGTTGGTGTGTAAATATGACTTTTGGTGCTGCCGTGAGGATTGTTGCCATTTCTCACCTCCAACGAGGTCTGCTGAGGACAGAGCTACCAATTTTAGACCCAAGGCAACCAGCAACGGTGTCTGAGTGAGTGGTCAATAATTCCTCTGCCAGCCAACCGTCTCATGTTTCTCCCCCTATGGCCAGGGTGAAAATGTAGGTCTGTGGAGTGAAAATGACACACTAGCCTCCGGAAATTTAACCTTGATGATGTTTTAAATTGTTGTGACTGCAATTTTCTGGTTCTTTGACTGCTTAGCTATTTCTGTATTGACAAATAATGCTGCCCCAGGTGTAAAAGTTCTTATAATTCTATCCAAAGTGGCTCTAAGTAGAAGGGAACCTCTAATGCTTGTGATCATTAGTAACCTGCATTTACCATTGAACCAAACTACAAAAAAACCTCTGCCTTCCATCCTCAACATCATTATAAAGAAAAACATGGACAATTTGTTTAGTGCCAAAGAAAAATTTTACTTTTTGTATTTGGGGATATTATGGGTTGTAATCAGATGCAAGAGGTGAGTGAAGGATATTGCACAGCCTTGATGAGCAGACATATGGAGAACGAAGAGGTAGGGTGTAAGATCCATGGAAAAAAGATGGCAAACTGGATTGTAACAGGGATTTATTTCTAAATGTGCAGCACAACTCATATCTAATGCACAACTGCCATATCAAGAGACGCAGAGACTGTGTATTGTACATATTATTGTCGTTATTTCCCCGATCTTTTTGTTTTTTATGTTAAGTTGTTACATGTTACTTTCATTGAGAGTTTCACCAGCATCATCGTTGTGTGGCAATAAAAGAAACGTGAATGACGAGGGATGGCTAATCCACAAATCAAAGAGGAGAGGAGGGGATACTTTACAAGACACACTGCCTCCTGTTTTCACAGCCAGACTAATTGCACCTCGTGTCGCTGGAAGAGCACTGATTTAGCACTCGGAGCATATTAAAATGAATAAACACAATTAGCTGTGAGTGCAACAGCGCCTCTGCACAGCGCACATTTCTCTCTGAGCTGACAGTCACTTCAGAGCAGCTGTTATTAACTGTGTTGTTGCGTCAAGTGCTATGTGACTAATTGCAAAGCACTTGATGCCACCAAAATGCTCCTAATTTGGACTTGAATAAAAAGAACAGGGCACTGGGTGGTAAGAAAGTGAACAACTGTACAATTGTAAAGTTAAACGCCTTGAAGAAAGGGCTAGGCATATACAGACAATAAATGTGTACCATTTGCTGATTAATGTTTTGATCTCATTATGACTATTAAACAGTATATACCCTGTGGTTAGACTTGGTATTAATTAGAAGAAAAATATCAGTAATTGAGAGATAAAAGTTATTATATTCTAGAGTGTTCATCAATTACATCATCCATGTTTTAATTTAGCAAGAGCATGTGTGACTTTGCAAACAGCATTTGTCGGAATATTACACAAATGGTTTTACTGGTTGTAAGTTTCAGTTTCAGTGCAGCATCTGGAAAGCTTCTAATAATAAACACACTCAAAGTATTAAGAGCTCTTCTTGCATTGCATCTATAAGAACCTATTTGTAATTGCTGGTTGTATGTCAAAATGTCAAAAAAGCACTTGATGTCTAGAACCCCAGAGAGCCAAAACTACATAAAACTGTTAGAAATATGACAACTTCTAAACTCGCTTTCAAATACCTGAAGTAAATACATGAATTTGAATAGCTGGCAGTCAGTGAAGCCTGTAGCTATCTAGAATCTCCCTCTCTTCTCCCCTTTGATCCCGTTAAAAATGAGAGAATACACCCTACTGTTGAGGTAGGGGAAATAAAGGAAAACAGCTCAGAAAGTAATAATTGCAAAGGAAATGAATTTCAAAACCCTGAGGAGGACACTTCTCCAAGACCTCCGTACTTGGGGGGAAAAAACATCATATCCGGGGCACAATTCAATTAGCTTTTCTTCCAAGTGTAGGGAAAGGAGCTCCGGGGAGAAATCAAAAGTTTTGTCCAATAAAAGAAGTTTTCAAGGATGTAATGTTCTCACTGCCTCCTCCTCCTCTACTATTCATTACCACTGCTTACAAGCTTGCCACTCACAAATGCATCGATCTGCGATTTCTACAGACAAAAAATAAATTAAAAAATCAAAATTAAATAAAACAGCACCTTGCTGATGCTGCTGTGACAGACACGCTGGTCACGCTTAGCCGACTGTGCCTAGCAGCTTATCCATGGCATTTTCATTGTCTTTTGTCTTTCTTGCCCAGTTATTTGACAGTGATCAGGGGTGATAAATTGTTCAATTAAAGCCACATTAAGAATCCAGAACACACTTGACGCACAGCCTCTTGGTATACGTGTTGTCCAATTACTCTGAAGGACAAGACTCCTTCTTGCTACTGACAATCAACATGTGACTCTCATCATAAGACAAATGGGTTTATTTATACAACCTAGCAGGCTGATTGAATACTTGAACTTAAGACTGATGATTTGGAGTTACAGCATAAGCCAAACCTGAATTTCATTACAAATGGAAATGCTCAGCATTTGGTAGAACAGGATAAAAATGTATTATCCACCAGTTTGGAGAATTGTCTTTAGTTAACAAAGATGTGAAATAGGTGCAAAACATGCCGTGAACTGAACTACAACTGAATTCCTTGTCTTTCAGCTACATTTTTTTACTTTTCTGTGGCTGACCCTGACCTCTGAACTAAAACAGAAAAAAATACCAATTCAAGATACTTCTATTTTTGTTCATATCAGGAACAAAAACAACAGTGTTTGGACTCCTGTTTTCAGCAAGCCACAGTAAATGAAATGCATTACTAATCTTTTTTTGGCTTGCAGTTGCTGTTGGGGTGGGAGGGTGAAGAGGAGGGGGGTGTATGTTGCCTGGGGAAGGTTTAGCCTTAAATGTTCTGATAAAATTAAGATCCATTGCAATTCAAATTTGACTCACTTGACTTACTATAGCCTGCCTCAACGAAAAAGAAGGAGGAGAAAAAAAAGCAAAGCGGGGCCATAGCCTGAAGCTGCATCTAAACTTTTCAACACAATCAGACAAAAGTTACTTCTCAAGGCAGAAAATTACCCTGCAGAGAAAGAAATAATGCTGAAAAATTAAAATGATATTGAACAAACATTAGAGAAAAACTTAAACAAGAGCTCTTTGTTATAAACGGACAACAAAATAACTCAAATCAATTACTATACTCCACACAAAGTTCACCATTACATACAAACACACTGCGAGTAAATACAAAACTACTACAGCATTGTTATCTGTAGTGTAACACAGGGTAGAGAATTCCTGGAAACACAATTTAAACATTGTTTATTGGGATCTTACAGTGGTTTATTGATACAGTGCATTCTTCACCCCTTTTAATGATGAATATAAACTGTTTATGTGTCTCTAGGCTATTGTTTGGAACTAGAATTAGTGGTGAACACCCTGAATCACACCATCAGAATATGCAGAATAAGTGACTGAAAGCTGCTTTCCTCCATGTTTTCAAATGCAAAAAGGCATTTTGGTCACATTCTTGGCTCTCACCAGAATGGAGGTTCAGCGTTTGATCTGTCTATTTGGGGGGTCCTGGATACAGAGTTGGGGAACCACTGCGTAAAAGCGCAGACTCAGGATAAAATCACTGACTGCAATCGTGATTTTAGTACAGCAAACACAACGAAACCTACACTTGCAATAAAGTTTGGCAAATAAGTTGCCTCTGAAACACATTCGGCACAAGAAAAGGAGCACTACCTTTTCTTTTCTTTCCCCACAAGACTGAGGTCTACTCACAAAAGCAAGGCAGCCGGTAAATAAAACGGTTTCCAGTGCTATAGAAGAGTTGAAAAAATGTATCTTTCCACCACTCTTACCACATGCATTTGCTTTATAGTGTATTCAACCTGCTCTCTAAACTCGTATCAAGCATTACGAGAGTTAAGAAGGAGAAAAGTTGCAAGCACTTACTTCAACGGCGTGAGAAAAGTACTTCTGAGACTACCCCCTAGTTGGTTTACAGGGGGACAGCTTCCAAAATCCGTATTCTTTGTGGGTGAGCGGTCGTATTTCCTTAGAAAAAACAGTTACTTCGCATCCTCGAGGATACAAAAAAACCGTTATATCCCACTTTCTTCAGCGGTGGAGCAGTCACTTGTTAACGGAGGCAACGAGTATAAAATACTGCTATTATTCCCCGTGCGTTTGTATTCCTTTTCCCCCAGATCAGACGCTCCAGAGCCAGAATCTCCTCAGTGAAAGAAAAATAAAATACCCTATAATAATCCGTGCGCGACGCCGCCGCGCGCGGATCTCCAAATGTATCTCTCTTTATTGGTGTCTCTCGTTATCTCCGCGTCCCAGGTTTTGGTTCCTTTCTTCCTAAATCCACCTCGTACGAACTGGGGGTGGGGAGACAGGAGTCAAATACCCCCCCTTCTCCCTCCCTTCTACCGCAGAGAGAAAATACGGAGCCCTGTGCTGCGTTCAATGCCGCCTCATAAACTTCGTCTCTTGACTTCTCCTGAATCGTAAATCCTACCACTCGGTGCGTTCAAGCACGCCTAGTCGGAAATCATAACACAATGGGGCCTGTAACGAAACGAGTTACTGTGGCTGATGTTTTATTTTATAAATCTGTGCTGCAGTGGCAGAATGAAGAGGAGACAAATATGCAGAGCAATGGTGCAGTGACATACAGTAGAGTGTTTAGAAGAGCATTGTGAGAATTGATTTCAAAGTTGTGAATGGTTGTGAGGATATTTCACAATTTCTTTATCTATTTATTTATTTTGTATATAGGGTAAAGCCTACATTTGTCATTAAATTGCATACAAAAGAGTAAACAATGTTGCCACTTTCCACTGTTAATACCAAGTAGTATTTTAAGAAACATTATTGAGCTAAAAATAGCACAAATGAAATGTTACGGTAAAGTAATAGGCTTATGTTTTTGATAAACTGGTATGTTAAAAAGTATATTCCATGCATTTGCCAGTCGTGGAAGAAGTACTTGGATCTTTTACTTTAGTCAGTAAAAGTAAACTGAAAGTGATGATCTCTACACATGCATGCAATATATAACTTTATTTAGCAAGCTTTTGGTCTATCTGACTTTCATCAGAGCATAGAAAATACAACAATGGACAGGCAGATGCAAATAACCAGTCCTAATTACTGGCGGTATGCAAAACACGTGTTCACCCTGGTGGTAGGAGCACCACTTCTTGGGAACTGTAGTTTCCAAGTACTGTAAGACATACAAATATAAGTCATACTCACAAAACCCAAAGAAATACAGGAAAGGGGGTGGATCACAGTCAATATAGTCAAAACATGTAAAAACAGGAAGAACCTTATAGTAGTACCATACAATTTCATCAAAGTAAATGGGGCTTTGAAAGGAATCAGGCTAGAGCCATCATACATTTATGATTTGTTTGCACTTGCCTGTCTATTGTTGTATTTCGTATGCTCTGACCAAAAAGCTCACTAAATATAAATGAGTGAGTTTATTGCATGGATCTAAGTGTACGTAAATCATTACTATCAGTTTGAAAAGCCTGAGGCTTCCAGAACCTTAGCAAATATTTAGCCGGGTAGAGTGGTTATCATCCTGCATATTAACAATAAAGTAAATGTAACAATACAGCAGTGTAGACATACTCTTCTATCAAAATATACTTAAAGAACTCATGATTGTAATATAATTGTATTATGTATTAATTTGTACATAGCTTTATTATTGTGGATACATGTGAGAACATTTTTTATTTATCATAAATATTGTATATATTACTTTATATACTGTTGGGTGGCTTATGAAGTTCCCCTTGGGGAAGTCTTGTTGATATAATATCAATATTCACTTCACTGATTATATTTTGTATTTTTAATCTAAAGCTGAAAAATAACTAGTAACTAGTAGTGGAAGCAGAACGTAGCAGAAAATGAAAATACTCAAATAAAGTAAAGTAAGCAAAGTACCTCAAAATTGTACTTATCATAATTAAATTCATCACACATGTTATACAATCTATAAGCTCTCGATACTGCAAATCACCCAAAACACAATGCTGGAACAAACAGGAATTGTTCTGTGTGACATCATCATAATTTGTTTGTGTATATTGTTTAATGAATATGTATTACTTTTCAGTAGCCACTCTACCATGATATGTCCCGGTTGTCCTTGTTCTCATTTCAATTTTAAAACTAATAACATTAGCATAAATTGTTTTAATTTAAAAATAACCTTTTGAAAGGAACACTTTTGAGTTACAGTGCACTACAAAACAACAACAGCAAAACAATCATCTGTAGTGATTTGGGGAAACACAATTTCCCCCAATCACATTGGCTTTGAGTTGAAACAGCAACTGATTGGCTGGTAGAATTTGAATTTGAATAGTGACAGCTGGTGTCCACTCTGTCCAGCAGGGAGGCAAGAAAAAGAGTGGAGACACATCAGTTAACTGACCCAAAGTCAGTTACCAAAAGTTAGCATGCAGCCAAATATTACAACATCTTTGGCTGAGGACAGTTTTCCTTACTCTTTTTTATGGCAGTAGTAGGCAGTGGAAGTGACCTGCTGATTGTAGGATTTACAAACCATTGTGGTCTCTGAACAGAGATGTAAACTTGTCACGTTCCTACCCCAACTGCTCAGCTGAAAAATGCTGGTAGCCGACTATGTCGAAGGATCTTCCTGGAGCATTAAGGCCCAGGGTGTATTATGGAAAATTGACGGAAATGAGATGGAATTAGGCAGTCTTTGGAAGGTGGCTACAATTTGTGAGGCACAGTGCATCAAATGAAAGGCCTCTCTTTCCCCATTGGATGGAGAGTAGCAATATATTTTGTGTGAACTTTTCAAGGTATGCAGGCAGTAATGGATGGGAACAGGCACTTTTACAAAGACCCATCTTTGCTGTTTGTTGGCATAAAGCCATCCTGAGCCACAAGCAATCCTCCACTGCCCTCTCTCTGCCCTTTGTTTAAAACCCAGCGTGACATGTAACACACCATAAAGAGGTGTAAGGGTGTGTGTGTGTGGAGGGGTCTAATCACTTTAACTGGTGAGTAAAAAACATGTGTTTATGTTACGTAGATTTCTCCCTTGGCCTCTTATTCACACTACAGCCCCTTATTTAATCAGGCCGGTAAATCTTAGCGGCAACCCAGAGCTCTCACCGCCATTCCCCTGGTGGCGTGAGCCTTAACATGGTAAATTTCACTCGGGTAGGAAAATACGCTCAGTGGCCGAGGCTAGTGCTTTGGAAGGATAAAAAGAGCACTTACCGCCTGACATGTGCAATCCATAACAGAATAATGAGACTCCTCCACACTAGGAGCTCTCTTCCCCCTGCTCTCCCTCTCCACTTTTTGTTTTCCTTGTGAGTGTTCATAAACGCCATGTAAATTCAGAGAGCGGAAGATGTGGCGAGTGCTCCAGGGAGAGCGTTTAATCGTTTGCGTCTTGTTATGGAATCGTGTAACAGAATGTTACTGTGTGGAGATGCTCCAAACGACCAGTGAACCTTGTTGAAAGTACTGGCCTCCTTCTGTCAGCTGTTCTGCCTCCAAGTGAATGTGATCCTCACTACAATATCTGCCTGTCACTGCTGTCCAACAGAAAACACTAGCATGCATGAAAAAGGCATTTAAGGCGAGAAGATTGCCTCTCAAATTATACAGGAGTACTACTACATTATGTATGCAATATAGTTATTGTACCTGATTTTAAATGACTTGGAGTCATAATACTCAGCATTAACACGATAAGAATGTCCATAGACATAAGACAAAATAATAAATAATAATAATACATTTTAGGTTCAATACAATTTTGAACACAGCATTTATAGTCTATTGTCTTTAGTTCTCTTAAATACACTGATTATAACTTATTCAGAATGTAGATCTACTGTTATCATATTCAAAATAAATTTTATACCACCATTTAAGGGTCAGCAAAGTGTATTTTGTTAATAAAAAGATGAATAAATTATGGTTAGGTTGGTTTTTTCTTCAATATATTATTGATTCAATTAACAGTAGTAGGAAACACTCAACTCTAAAGCCAACAAGCCTACAAACTTGCCAACTCTGCCAAAGTTTGTCCAGGTTTACATACATACTTACAATTCTTTCGTGCTCCCTTTTCTGCTTTTAACTCCATGTGAGACTGTTAAAAAAAGAACGTGGCTTCCTTCCGTATTGTCTCCCTGCTCCCCTCCGTTCATCTGTCACCCCCAGGGGTTGAGGCACAATCACCTCTGATAGCAGCGGGCCATCGCTCACCCTGTCCCTGGAGGCGACAGCCCACTTACTGCCAGCTCGCGCTCAAATGGAGGACATTTCATCACCCCACCGAAAACACAATTAAAAACACGCGCACCGTGAAGTCGGCGGCCCTCAAGAACCAACCCCCGTTGCAAGTTTAGTTACTTTGAGCGTGCCTCACCCTCTCAGATATTTACTCTCCCTGTGGTTGAGTGTTTGTCAGCTAAGTTGGAAAGTGCTATGTGGTGTTTTAGTGCAAACAAGACGCTGGAAGAAAGAGAGAAAGTGGACCAGCACTCACTGCTTAATGCTCTTCTCTCTGAGAGGCATTTGCTGCCTTTGGTGGACATGTAGCCTCAACAGTTTGCTGATAAGTGACTGTGCTCTGGGCTAGAACATTTTTTTTTCTTCCTGGAAGCCAAAATGGAGGATAGTGTGCTGGGGTTCATGTGGTGATGGGTAATTTGTTTAACACACACATACTGTACACACAAAAACACACACACACACAGCAAGCAGGAGCAAAGGCAGACTGACAGCTATTAGAATGCAACGATGCTCCCTCTTATCTCCCACCACGATAGAGATCTACAAAGAGCTTGAGAGAGATTATGAATTCATTACCTTGATACACAAGTGAGCGCTGCGATAGACAGGAGTTTGAGAATGGAGATGGGAGCTCAGTGGGTGTACTGGGAGGGGCAGGGATGGGAATGCATTACATGCTTCTGGGTAGAGAATTAATTTGCCAGCTCTCTCTGCATTTTTAGGAACCTCTGAGCCCTTCAGATGCCATGTTACATGTGGTGCATTTTCACTGTGACTGCACATGCATGTATTTGTTTCATTAGAGGTCAGGTATCATGGGGTTTAATGTTTTGCTGAGCTTTACCTTCAACACAAAACCAGAACAAATGTTCTTGTTAACTTTTAATTAACAGCAATGACCTTTGTAGAAAAGACATCAAATAAATCTCTAAATTATAGTGTTATTTGTTAGCGTAATGCATTACAGTCAGTGTAATTTTATGTTACCAAACACTCACTTACTCCTGCCTCTCTTTGTCCTTCATCTTTCGTGCATTTCTTTTAACCGGCTCACACTCAATAAGGCTTTCTCTCTGAGAGTGTTTTCCCTCCAGCTCTGTTGAACTCAGCTGACATTTGGAGGCAGGTGAAAGAGTGCAGCTAAATAAACCAAAGAATTTCAGAAGAAAGAGTGAGGGCAGAGGGAGACAAAAACACAGACACAGAGGGAGTGTTTTGTATTATGGTGTTTAACTGTGTGCCCCGTGAATCTAGTTAAACTGACAAGTGTTGTTTTATATGGTGCCTGCTGCTGCTTCCATAGTACATTTCAATTTCAAAGTTGGCATTAAGTATCTGAACAGACAGTTAGTTTAACTGTGATTCTTGTAAACTAGTCAAGGTTTCATATGTTCTCCACTTGTGTATCATGTGCAAGGCTAGACCAGTATTTGCCTTTTATAACACACTGTATAACAAATAGTCCTACTTTATATTGATGTTGCTTCATGACTATTATATATATATATAGAGGAAGAGTCTGTAAAATCTGCAAGCAAATTATATTTTATTGATCCATTTGATGGGTGAAAGGGGTATAATTTACTTAAAAGTGGAAAACATAATTTCATTAGTCTGTGTTTTATGTTTACATGCTTTATGAGATGCTTTTCCACCATGACAGTACTGTAAGTGTAAACAGAATTGATACAATTTTGGGGAAAGAAATTGACTTCATGTAAACTTTGGCAAAAATGATCACATATCAACATCACTGATAAATATAATTTCAGCAACAGCCATCTTAAACTCTTATTGCCTGATTATGTTCAATATTTTCTGTGCTTGCTTGTTTTTAGTGTGGTAATAAGCACTTTTACTGAGTGATGAGTACCGGTAATGGTATAGCACCATATAAATCCATCTTTAAGCAAAGTTAGAAACACATCTTTGATTGTTTAGAGGCCTTGCTGAAACAACCCAGTCAGTGTATAATTTATGTTGTGTGTAGGGGTGTTTTTATGCAGTAATATATCATTACTCTGTGAACATGTTGTGTGTACATGTAGTGTCCTGTGAATATGTCTTTTGTACGTACATGTGCCTCAGAGTGATTTTTAATGTGCTGTGTGTGCACGTGTCTTTCACTGTGTAGGTTCAAGCACATGTGCCTTTCAATGTGTATCATTGTATACAGTGCACTGTATGTGTGCGCATTTGAGTGCTTTTAACGCTTTCGGGTCAGCGTGCACGTGGTGTTATGTGCAGATATAAGTGTGCCTTACAGCGAGTGTTTGTGCACATGCCATGCGTGTGCATTTCTACGCCGCGGAGAGGCTGTAGAGGCCAGGGAGGCCGGGAGTGATGATGCCAGAGGTGGTTTTCTACCAACCTCTCCGCTGGCTCGCTGGCTCACTAATGGCCTCCTCAGTGGGTTGGCTGACCGACTTGCTGGCTCTCAGTGGCTCCGTCTTCCTTATTTGGTAGTGGAGGGTGGGGGATGGTGGCGGCAGGGTAGTGGATGGGGGAGTAGCGGTGTTCTGTTTACACGCAGGGTCGGGAGGTCAAAGCGCCAGAGTGCCATGGAGCAAACACAGATCACTTAAAGACAGTAAGAGAGTTAGCGAGTCATTGCTTCACGGCCGTCAACTGGATGGATCGGGGCAGATTCACCGTGAAAGAGTGTGATGGAGTGTGTACGTGTGTCTGTGTGTGTGTGTGTGTCTGTGTGAGTGAGAGAGAGAGGAGGGTGGATAACAGTGCATACTTTGGTGAAGCCCCAGAAAAAAACAGGCTTCAAGCTTCTACAGGTAATTTCCACACACGCACACTCTGTTCTCTCTTTACCCTTTCTTGCTCTCAGGCCCTGGACAGTTGAGGGGAGTCAGTAGAAAGGAAATTAAAGGCAACCATCCTTATAGTTTTGCTCTTGTCCGCTTGACTGCCTGCATGCCTGCCTGCTTGCCTGCTTGCGTTCCCTGGGCAATGTTTATGCTGTGCCCTGCCCAGGACAGAATAGATTCGCCCACACAGCACTGTGCTCTCAACCAGAACCTAAGTAGGTCTGGCAAGCCCGAGCCACAGTCCCATTCACTCTCACTCCTCTGGATTAGGCCCTACGGCCTGGGGCAACACAGCAAGGACTGCATTAATAGACCGGAGATAGCATCTCTCCACCCCACCCTAAAATATAGGGTATATAGTCTTTATATTAGGGACACATCAGCAGGTTGTTTTTTTTTCCCAAACATCAGCTTCCCCAAAGTTTAGCAGGATAGTTTGCAAACTAGTCGAGGAAGTACTAAAGTTTATATGTGTGTGTAGGGTCAGCCAAAGCCCTCTAGGTGGTATAAAATGCATTGTAAAGATGAGTTTTATCTCAATGTAACAGGTTGTCAGAAGTGATGGTTGAGCAGCACTGAACAGGTTATGACAAAAGCTCAAGCTTAGATGTGTTCCATGTTCCAAAGAAGCAAAATGAAGAATTGTGTCATTATGTTACAAAACATAAAGCAGAAAGGGGACCTTTAAAATGCACCACACTACATAACTTTCCACCATCACAGTAAGGAAAGTGTAATAAGAAAAACATCTTTCATTCCCACATACCATGAAATTACATGCACTGGCATAATCAAATTCATTACCTCCAAACTTGAGGTCAATTTACATTTCTTTAAATGCCGCTGCAAATAACTGGAGCGTATCTAATTGAATAATGCAAATTCATTGCTGTGTTTTTTGTCTTCTCTTTTTATGATGTATATTAGGGTTGTTACTAGTACAGTAAGTGTGCAGAGAAGGCACTGCTGTGATGAGGTGGTGGCAGCTCACAGGGCACATTATCCAGCCTGTCAGACTCCCAGTGCCATGCTACGGATAACACCGCTCTGTGAGAACACAGTGCCTCTTGACGCCAGCTGTAAAGATTAGCAGAGCTTTGTTTAATTGTGCTGCTAACATCCTAGGAGCCACTTAAAAGCCACTGCTCTCTTTTCCTTAGAAACTGTCTTTAAAGCTCAGCCAGCAGTTGCTGTCCCCTGTTCATTCAGGTGCAAAGGCCTTAGGGATTTGGCCAAGTCAGGTACGTTCAGAGAAACTCACCCCCCTTTCCTGCAGAGGGAGGCACCTGAATCAGCAACAACTGCGGCACAGACTCAAATTGCCATTCTTAGAAGCAAACACTCTTCTTGGGATAAACAACATCAGACATTATAGTCAATGACATTTTGTCCAATTAGATGTTTTTTCTCCCCCTAGAGGTGGGTATCTCACTTTTCGGCAACATAAGGCTTGCAAATTACACCTGCTGGCAAAGGGCAATCTAACAGTGATTACCTTTTATCATTGCACCTCTGAAGGTTTAATAGTGGGTTTTGGTCTGTAAAAGACCTAAAGCAGCACAACAAAACAAGGACCTACCACTATTTTCAGAGACGTATGAGCATGCATTTCATCTGCAGGCAATTAGACTCATCAACATTCAACATAGAAGGTATGCAAGAATGTAAGGCACCAATTAGTTATTTTAATGTGCAGTGTTGGTGTAATATCATGGCTGGCATAACTGGCATTTAAATGTGCAATGCCCCTTTGCCTTTATGTGTAATGAATTTACTTTTTTAATGAACAATGTTTTTTTCTGTCGTTATTACATAGATGATGATATGATATGATACATGCATTTTTTTCAAACTCATTTATATTGTTGGACTGCTAGTAAACTGTCCAGGTGTGAAGCTAAAGCACAAGCATTTTGTGCAGCTGTGGCTCAGGAGGTAGAGTGGGTCGTCCACTAATCAGATGGGTTTTCATGGCTCCTCCTGGTGTATGGCGAAGTGTCCTTGAGCAAGATACTGAACCCCAAATTGCTCCCAATGCTCTGCATCAGTGTGTGAATAATGGATTAGTTTCTGTTTTTTTATGAGCGTCTGCCATTACTGTATGAATGTGTGTGAATGGGTGAATGTGGCATTGTAATTATATTACATTGGAAGCCACCTCTGTACTTTGTAATGCATATGACAAGAAAACACCACTCAGCTAAAAGATGAGTGAAAATTCAAACTAAGTGTGAAATGTGCCACTTCTTGTGCACTGGCTGTGTAATCACACATAACTAGCATGTGACCTGTGATAGGCGCTACTTGACCTTTACAAGACAAGCCACAACAAGCTGGTCAACATATTTGAAATTGCTCAGGAGAGTATCTCTAGCCAGAAAACATGGTGGTGTTTTATGTGTTTCAGGCAACTTTGGGGTTCAGATGAATTAGTAATTAACACATGAACAGAGAACAGCTTTGAAATTAGTTTGCTGATGTGTAAATTAAACACAGACAGTAAAACCCATACTGGATCCAATGCGAATGGTCTTCTGTCTGTACTCTTTCCAGTTTCCAGCTTGTTGAGCCCATGGTGGGGGGTCCAGATGTGCTATATCGCCTCCCCACCATTTCAAATGAAGCAGGTCACTGAGGCTTCACTATCATCGAAGCCCAATATGCCAAATACATCTGTTAATATGAGGCCGGTGGCCTCCAGCGGTGAGGTGACGAGAAGCAGGCCACCCCTGCACACAGAGAGGGGACGTCTGGCCCTGCATCTGCTCTGACACCCATTAGCTTACGCTCATCTGCAGTTTCTGCATGTCTACAGCTCTGCCAGCAGCAGTAATAATCAAGAGATCATATGGAAATAAGGATGGGATGTGCAGTGTATGTAATGGCAGTAGAGTCAACTACAGTAGATATTTCAGCTTGAAATTAAACTATCCACTGAACTGCAGCTGCAGAGGAGGACATTTGTATTGTGATAGCTAATATAAACTAAATGTCCTGCCATGTTGTCCAGGACTTTCCTGAATTAGATATTTTAATCTCAAAAGAGTAAAACATACAATAACAATTAAAAGCAGGAAATGGTTTGATGTGATTAAGGCCTCTAATCTCAAATAGATGTCAAAATTTGCAAAAATAATTTGTTAATCAATTTCAAAGACAGTGTGTGTGGCATCCTTTTAAAATGAATTTTGTACTTTGTGCTATGCGTGAATATAAATAAACTTGGAAAAAGTCAAGCTCTTCTAAACTGATGCACGACAGCTTCCAGGTCTGAAAACCACCAGTGTGGTTAGTACAGGAGGAGCTTCTCAGTGCCCGCTTGCTGTGGTGGGTAGATGATAGTTCTCTCTCAGCCTCAGCTCTGCTGTCAATATGGATGGATGGGTTTAGCACAGGGAGCACAGAAATATGTGGAAGAAGATGACAGTTTACGACATGTTGTGTTATGGTGATCATTAGGAAGGAAAAATAACAAACCCTGGACCTGAAGTGTCACCATTCAACCAAACTTGAATAAACTTTTTCATTGTTTTGTGGACCCAAAATTGTTTACATGAATGCATAACAAAATGTACTGAGCATACAGTATAAACTCAATAGTGACTAAGCAGAGGAATTTGTTGTTGGATATGTCCAGCATTCTCTGGGGTGGAGCCCAAAGATGCACTTTTTAAAAAAAAAAAATTTTTAGCAACCATTTAGAAGCATAGGCTTGCCACTGATAACTACTAAGTGTAACCTGTAGTGGTGTAAAACTCCAGAAATGGATAGAAAATGTCTTTTCACATGGAGCACATTGTAATTATCAAAGATGTGTAACCAAAGACAGAGATAGAAAGATGGAGAAAGGAAGGAGGGAAGGAGCTATACAGATGGACTAAAAATCCGACAGACTTGTGGATTTAGAAAGCATACCTTTGTGCCCCACAATGTAAACTCAGTAATTACGCAGGGTGTGAGACTCGCCCTAATATTGCGGTGCACTGTGCAAAAAAAAACGTTAGGGGCCCACTTACTGCTAGGTTGTTTTCAAAACCTCTTTAGCTTCATATCTCCAGCTGCTCCAGCGGCTTCTTCTTCTTCTTCTTGTTACTCGCTCACTTGTACCTTTAAAGTAGATAGAAAAAGGGGGAGAGGGAGAAAAGAGGGAAAATGAAAAAGAAACATTAATGAAAGGGACTACTAAATGAACTGCCTCCTCAAGTAGTAGGTGGGGGAATTCGACAAATGCCAAGATGAGTTTCTCTCTCTCTCTCTCTCTCTCTCTCTCCTCCTTGCCCTTTGTGACCACGGGACGACAGTTCTCGGGCGAAAGAGGAGGCTTGCCGCTGATTGCCTGAGAGCGGTGGAGTGCAAATCTGCATGAAATCCCTCTTGGCTTTTTTTGATCATTTTCTCCTTCACATCTCTAATGAGCCTGGTCCAAATCTGTGGGTGCCTGTGTGTATATGTGTGGGTGTGTGCATGAGCATGGTCAGTGTGTGTTCAGATATTAACCCATGTAACTGTATACAGATCCATAGGTTTATGTGGAGGGATGTATCCATGTTTGTGTTTTTATACTAGTAATGTGTGAGTTGCTTTTATGTTTGTAATTTTACTGACTGAAATATGATTGCATACTGTATATCGACATGTATTTTTGTGTGACTGTACATGTTGATGTATAGTGTGTGTGAGAGTTTCTCACATCTGGAGACCATGTCTACTGCACCGTAGCCTCACTCGATATTCAGTCAATATTCTCAGTCAGGTCGGTGGCTGTGGGCAGCTACGAGTCCACCCTAAGGAGTTTCCACTGAGGAGCTAAGGAAGGTTATCTCCAGTGAAAGGTCAGAGGAGCTCATCATTACCCTTCGCCCATGAGTCTCCCTCTAGATAACGCTATGAATATCATTGATGGAATGCAGGAGAGGGGCGTGATCGATTAATATGGTCACTGAGGCTCCTGTGGAAGAGTTCCCTGAAATGCGCTACATAGGTTCTTTTGCTAGTGTTAAATAACAGAGCTTTGACTTTGGTATGTTTTAAAAAGGGAGCGAAGATACAATATTTATGCAAGTTATGCATACTGAGACCAAATTACTATGCAGATACTGTAGAGTGCAAGTAATGAGAGCACATAATTCATACCAAGTGCAAATGCAATGCCAATGATATTATCCACAAGGCAAAACGTGGGCTCACTGTATGTTTTCATGCTTTGATTGTTGAATTATAGGTGCCCTATAGCTCACCTGGTAGAGCTGCAGCGGTCATGGGTTTAAATCTAACCTGTTGCCATTTGCTGCATGTTGTCAACCCCCCCCTCATCTTTCGATCTTCAGGTGTCCTATCCAATAAAGGCAAAAGGCTATTTATGAGATTAAATTGCTACTTTCTCCAGTCCAATCAAAATTGACAGGAAGACGGAAATGTTTTAAAGTTGATAGGATAACAAATTTCTTCTGACTCCCATCCTGATGTTATTGGTTTCTCTCCTCCTCCCCCTCCATCTTTGGCTCATGAACTGGCCGCTGCTTGTAGACAGTCTCCCAGCATCCTCTATGGGCATTATTACCTAGACGGCCGACGGTCAACATAATCCTTTATTCTGACAGGCCACTGGGGTCAGGTCGGCCCTTGCTGGCCAATCAGTGTCAGCTAACAGTCTAGCTGCAGAGGGATCCCCTCATACAGCACAGGGGAAGGTGTAGGGAGTGGACATGTATGCGTGTTTGTGAGTGTATGAAGTATAGCAGAGAGTGTGTAAAGCATTTTGCATAGGGTTGGTTTTTAAAACAAGCAGCACTGGTTTGGTGTGTTTGTGGAAAAAAATGCCTAGAAGTAAATTCATGTGTGGCTGTTTATGCACATGAGCATGCATATGCGTGTTTCAGTGAGAGAGAGTGGCCGGTTCTGCAATACTCCCTCCTCCCACACGCCTGGCTGCCAAGACGAGCGCGGGGGAATTTGTTTAATGTACAGCATTTATTCACTGCACACACGCTGTTGCACTACCGCTTCCTCCGTAGCATGAGACACTCCCTTGGCTGGGCGAGCCGCCATTAATCAGCCGGAATGAAGGGTTAGCCGAACAGCACAGAAGCTAAAACTCATCCTAAATCTAAGATAGTGGAAATCTCGCCCGGCGTCTTCACAGTAGCATGCAGGTGAGAGCGTGATGCTCAAACTCTGTCAGTATTTCTTTCCGCTGTGGAAGAGGGGTTAAGTTATGCTTCGTCCACTCATGTGGAAAGCACTCCGGTTTGTTTTCTCATGACCCTGCAACATATTGGCGTTGAATTTAGTCACCGTGCTGAGACAGATGGCCAAGCATCATGGTGCACGGCAAATTGGGAAATGAAAACATGCATGCTCAGAAATGGGTCTATGTATTTTCTCTCCAACAACGTGACCACATAGGGTACATTCAGAATAGAAGGACAGGGAACTTTCACTCACTGAGCGCATACATGAAAAAATAAAAGCACCCAAAGTAAGAAAACACAGGGCTGACCTACTCTGTGCAAATGTCAACAGGGCTGCTTCTTGAGGAGAAAAAAAACTGCACATTTCAACCTTAGATGATGAAATGTCAACACAGTTTCTACCTTGTTGTGACAACAATGAAACAATCTTTTCCCTCTTTGAATGAAAAAATGTTGCCATGGTAGCACCTGGTGTCTTCCTGTCCTGTCCTCAGCTCACCCACACCCACCTCCTCACTTTCCATTGTTCTCCTGGTATAACAGGATTGATATGCCCCAAAGCAATTAAAAACTAGATCTTCACAAGAGTAAGGAGAAGAGAAGGGAAGAGAAGGGAAGAGCATGACAAAAGAAAAAGGGAAAAGGAGTAAATGAAGCACAGATAAGTTGTGAGTGGAAAGGAGGGGAGGAATGTAAAGTTGAGGTAATCAATAGGACGGGTTTGTGTCAGGGGGGAAAACGAGAGAAGTCAGAGGTGGGAGGAGGGCGAATTCAGAGAGAGTAGAGTAGACAGTGACAGTGGAGGAGCAGATAAGTCAAGGAAGGAGAGGAGGAGGAGGAGTCAAGAAGGGACAAGTTAAACGAGCAGAAAGCAGTGAGGAAAAGACAGGTGAACACAAGCCAAGGGAAAAGGCTGAAGCGAAGTCAGGAAAGAAGAAGAGGAAAAGACAAGAGATAAGATAATGGGGAAGGAGATGAAAGAATGAGTCACGAGGAAGAGAGAGTGGAATAGAGAGGAAATGACAAGATGAGAAATAAGATCAGAGAAAAACAGAAAAGGAAGAGAGGAAGAAGGTAGAAGAGAGCTGCTTCTGTGTATGTGACTGATAGGCACTCATGAATTCAAACATTTAGTTCTCTAGCTTTTAGAAATTACACAAAATTAAAGCAAGTCATGGTATTTCCCAAAAAGATAGGTATGATAGATATGTACAAAGATGAGACAAGTCCTGGGTATACAAAATAAGACTTTAACATACTGGATCTTGGACTGAATTTCTGTGAAACTGATGTGGACATGCCACGTTATCATCTTTTCCTTCTTGAAAAAACACAGATTTGTCAAAACATCAGGGTGCAAGAAGTGATCAACTTTAGTTTGAATGGTTTCACAATTTTATATCAGTTATATTAGGTATATCGCATTTAATTTTGCCCAATATATGCCTGAAAATTATACAAATATAGTGCATAGTCTTCCCATGCCACAAAAGTGTGCTGTAATGAATTCACTTAAATATGTCTGAAAAGTCTTTCATCCGTTATTTAACTATTATAGAGAGTTATTAAAAACAATTTGCTTCATAGCACACTTCCTTTCTCATATTGAATACGATATGATATTGATGATGATATGATATATGATACACAATATAAAATTAATTTCAGTTTCCTTCATATCACACAGCAAAAAGCTGATTTTTTTAATTCTTCCTCTGGCACACCACTAAGCTTCCTGACCTTAACGATGCAAAGAGATATGCACTTGGAATTCACTGAATTCATAAATGAATTGACCTCAACCTTGATACAGTACAGGGCTTTTTCCCCTTTACTGCATACTATAACTACCTGAAGCACTTTTACAATGTGTCTTACAGAAAAGGCTGCCAACGTGTTCTAATAATAAGAAATGTAGCAGGAATGCAATAGGTGTCATAGGTTTTTCAGTAGTCACAATATTAACAGCTGTGTGTGCTCGCCTGATATATAGTGTCCTTGAACAAGTCTTTACCTGATCACTCACTGTAAGCTGCTTTGGTTTAGAGCATTGGCTAAATGCTGAAAAATAAAGGAGAATCAACCTCATGGAAATTACTGTTTCAATTCAAAGCTATGTAGCAAGGCACAAGGGCACCAGTCAAGGCCCCTTGGGCTCTGAGAAAGAAATAATGAGACATTCATTGGATAATAACCTCCTTTAGTCATTCAAATGTATTCCAATCTACTTCAGGCCGCATTCTGACCTACAAAATACTGCAAATGACCAAATGCCTACTTGTCTTGGTTGTACCCTTCCTGTTTTGTACCATTGCGTATCTACCCAGCTATACAGATAATTAAACCAGCTATTATAGTTAAGTACAGCCATCTAAGATCACTGTAATACATTTATTCTCTCAATCAATGTAATAAACTAGAAAACACTGTAAAAGAAACTTTAACTTTAACTTTTAGAATTTTAAGGGTGTTGAGGAGATCAATCTTCTCATATCAGATCAGTAAAAACTGATGTGTCCTGGGCAAGAGGTTTAAAACCTCTCTTACAATATTAATCTAACCAAGAGTCTCTCTATGCATTTCTAGTGTTCATTCAATCCAGCTGCATGGATAAATAAATGAATGAATATCCAGATTCATTCATTTGCATACAGCATGTGAGGAAATAGAAGTTAAATAAGAGTCCTGTCATTTACTTCTTGAGCACTCTTGGATATTGTTAACACAGGCAGCAGAATTTGCTATCAAATACCATTAAATGATGAGTCAGGTCACGTGAGAGTGCATCAGTAGCTTCACTGTGGTGAAAGTGGTGATAAGCGTCACCCTCATACTCACGATGGTCATTAAGACTTCCGCGGCAGAAAATGTCAAATGACAAAATGTCCTCCCTTTAACAGATAGATGATGCAGTTAATGTTTCGCATTCCATGTCTGAAAATGGTTTTATTCTATACAAACTAGGAACAGAATCACATGCTTTTATCTACCCATGGCCCAATTAAAAGCCCTGTGCTGTTTTTTCACAAAATGAGCACAAACATATCCAACATCTTAGGTTTGCAGTAAATTACTTTGTGAAAAGCCTTTTTTTGTCAAAGCGCTTCAAAATCACTGAAATTGGCAAGAGTTGCCCTCAAAACAAACTCCACACTCAACCAGAGTGCCTTTGTCCATCAACCTCATTATTCTCCACGGCTGCTAACTAATCCTGTACCTCTGCACTCTGTCAGAGAACCTCCACACACTCAAACACCACAATTTGCAGATGAAACACTTCAGCAATGAGCCACTCTGACTGAAGTTTCATTAGTGGGGTCTGTTTTGTGCAGATAAGTACAACAGCCTTCATTATACTAACATGCTCTCAGCAGAGCCCCAGTCACGATTACTGCCATGCAACATTGGTTAAAAAGTCTATGAGGTGACCCGTCTGAGGTACACCTGCACACACAAGGTACTTCTTAGTGCTTACTTAAGTTTGAAGGGAGGCTGTGTGTGCAAGTTTGTCTTTTTTTTGCATGTGTAGATTGGCCATTTGTGTGTGTGCTTGTTCAGTGGTGAGTAAGTGTCTATCGGCATGCTGTATGCTGTGACTGATATTCAATTAGTCCACCTGCCACCTCTACACGGCCTGGCATTCCAGTGCTCAGTAAATCAGCCTGCCTGACAGCCCACAGGTCGATATTAATATTAACGCCTCCATAAATAATGTTATTGTAGGCCCTCATGTTAATGGTTCATGATATGATGGGCATGATAAAGTACAGCGTGTGTTCTATTGTGAAGGTCCGGAGGTTTAACAGGGAGAGAGAGAGATAGACAGACTAAATCCCCTTCGATGTCCTTCGATAGGGACGTTGGTGACATTGGGTTGGAAAGGCGCCGAGGTGGTCACAGCTGTGTTCCCAAGCCTGACTGGCTAGGGGGTGGGGAGGTTGTGAGTGTGTGTGTGTGTGTTTGTGTGGTGTGTGTGTGGAGGATTGGTGTGGGGTTAGTATTGGAGGCTGTTGGGACTGGACACAGCGGATTAATTATTATAAATCATCTCCCAGGCCACATGTTCATGGCTGCTACTCAAACTGTTGTCTGACTATCCGATTTCTATCTCATACATTGCAGAGTATGCACCATGCGTGTTTGTGCTGGGAAAGGTCCAGGGTTGAGTAGAAGAATGGATTTGCTGTTTTGTGACAATGGCCCATATTTCATTCTGACAGCAAACATATCACTGTAACATCTCTATGTGGCTGCCGCAAATCTCCAGATTAACCACTGGCTGGAAAGAGACGGCTGTCTTTAAACTGAGACGATGGGGTGTTTGAAGAGTCAGCTTGTTAACTTGACCTTGTGGCCCTTGTGGCCGAAACAAGGGCATCAGTCATTCCATTTAGAGAGGTCAAAGCTTGATGAAAAGACAACTCCCTGTCTCTTCCAACTTCTTGCCAATCTTAGGATCTTCAAATACGAATGTTTTGTTTTTAATTTCACTTTTCATTTAGGGATGTCATTTACTGAGGATGTGTGCTTATTTCAGCACTTCCCTGCTGCACATCCACACAGCTGCACATATTTCTTCCAGCTTCTTAGTACACACTCCTCTACCTGCTGGCCTTTGAGCAGCTTCACTAGTTCAAATGCAGAGTTCAAACCAAGCTCCTCAGTAGCTGCTAAGAGAGAGAACAGTTTTACTCATTTGCATGCTCCTCCACACAGACGTGACTGTCCAGCATGCAAATTCAAACTAGTGATGTTGTGGTCACAACTCACAAGCTTCTCCAAACCTTCTCTTAGCTGTGGCATAATTTGTACTCTGAATAGAAGCAATCTCAAAAAAATCTTGCCTTGAGGGTTTAGCATTGTCAACAAAGCATCCAAAAACACTGTGCAGTCCAATAATGAAATAATCATAACATTCTAATTCCCATTTCCCATATCGAGATGCTCCTTCTTTATGCAAAATTTATTGAGAAATAAAAAACCAAAAAAAACAAACATGTTTTGTTATCCCCTTGCAGGCAACAGCTCGCAAATAATTAAATGAATGAATAAATCACTGCGGAGAAATATTAATCAGCTCTTATGCTCATCTGTGAGGGAGGAGGTGGCTGATGCACTGCATGGTGATTGGCGGGGAAAGGATGAGAAGGGTGTCCACACACACACACACACACACACTGGGTCATCCAATGTATTATTACAGTTATCTGCCCTTGTGTAGAATTCTGGGAACAATTTCCAAACTGACTTTGTCTTGTGTCATGATGTCACCTCCCATCGCCACATGTACACACACACACACATACAACCTCCACCAACCCTGGACCAGGGGTTTTGCAAAGCCTGGATCATCCCCGCTAATCCACACTCATTAAGGATGAACTGCATGATAGCGTGCCACCACCAACATCCCCCCCAACCACACACACACACACACACACACCGTTTACCCCACTTTCACACATGTACACACTTACCCCATCACCGTGGGTAAGTGGCAGCTTTGATGGCGATTTTAATAAATCACTGCAGATTGTTGCATTCATGTTTGTTGCCGCTGCTTGAGTAAACAGAACACCTACCACACCTGTCAGTGCTAATCAGGCTGGGTTTGATTAAGAGCGACAAAGCTTTTATTTTATGCCAGTGAAGGTGAGGGAAGTTGAGCACTCTTCACTCCACTCCACAGAGAAGTGTGTCTTTAAACGGAAGACGAATTCAAGATGAGACCAGCTGTGGGGTGACAGAACTGCTAAATCACTTTACTCTGGTAAAATGTAAAAGGATTCTGAGTTTTAGCAAAACTTGAAATCAATTATTCAAACACTTCCATTGTTCCTCAGGATGGAAGAGAAATAGTTTCTGCACTCAACAGTTTTTACCCGAGGATTGGAACATAAATAGAAAGTTCATCCTCAGCGTTCCTCCACATTGCTGAGAAGGTCACTGCCGAGTGGAGTCTACCTACAAGCCCCTTGGGCTGAACAAAAAATGCCACACGGATACTTCCCTTCCAGCTCTCCGCCTCCAAAATAACTCTCCCTCTGTGGGGTTCTTAAATAAATTACAGATACGCTATCCTTCCCAAGATGTCATCACTGTTTTCTAGCGCAAATTAAAAATTTAAACCCATTTAGGTTGGTGCCCAGCGTAACTTGAAGCAGTGTGGTTGCAAGGGGCGATATCCAACCAGAGTTATGTCACAGCAGTACTTAGTAGTGATGCTTGTTGCTCTGGGCCCTGCATCCGGAGAGGAAGCAGGGTGGCCTTGATGTTATAGAGAATATCATGTAACTAAAAGGTCACAGGCTTGATCTCACAGCACAACAGTGTTTCTACCCGCAGCTACGTGTCATGTCAAAGCGTCAAGACACCAAACTCTGGCTTACTTACTCTGTGTGAATCACTCCACGTAACACCATGAGCCAAAAGCCCAAAATGTAAAATGTGCAACTTCAAAGACTCTACTTAGAGGATGATTGAACTATGTGCCAGTTTTATTTTCAACCAGCCTGCCCTCCTACTCTTTAAAGTCACACACATACTCATTAAGTTCAAACAGTCAACTTAGTCACACAAAAATGAATGAGGTGTAGGAGGTAAATGTAAGCATAACAAAAAGACAATGAAATTACAATGAAATTACACGTAACAAAATAAATCAACAATAAACACAAACAGAAACTGCTGATTAACAAATAACCAATGATGAAGTGTCCATAGATCAAATCCATACCCCCATTGATCATGTTTGACAGTGCCATACGGAAATCAGCAAAAATATGTCCAAATCACCTAAATTAATTAATAAACTGAACAAATTCATTTGTCCTTCAGAAGACAAAGGGAGCAGCCAAGATAAACAAGATTAACACCAACATATAATGCTTGATTATTAAAAATAACTTGACTATTAAATACACCAGAGGATTGCCTGGGATACTTGCACATCAACAAATCATCCTATTTATTTTGTGTTTTAGGGATGGGTGAGGACCAAAAAGGCTAATTAGGTGGGAACTCTTTACAAAAACATTATCCAGTACAACAGAAGACACTGTGTGAAGTAAATGTACTACAATCATTAAGCAGCAGCGTTTTGTCATTTGACCTTCATTAACAGCTTCTATTCATTGTACCAACTCTGGTGATAAATCAGAAAATGGCTCCTATTGTATCTTCCAGTGCAGTGAAGAAGCATTTTCGCTGACCTGGCTTACATTAGCTTTTGTCCCTTTAAACAATAAGCAGAGCCTCAATCGAACACAGATTTTAAAAGGTATTTGTCTTGGGGAGACTTTACTAATAGAATACAAATAAAATAAAACCACAAGGCAATCCACAGAGGAAACACAAGCCCGATGTAAAGTCTATTTTAAACACTTTCAAGGTGAGGTGAGGCGTGTGGATCAACAGCAACGCCTTTAAACTTAAAGATAATCATAAAAGATACAAAGAGAGCCTGAAGGAAAAAGAAAGGGAACATACATAGTTCTCTTGTGAAACAGGAGACTTTCCAGACGGGGATAGCTTCCCTCCATTGAAGCATTGCTGGATTAACCTAATCAGAAGATTAATCAGACTTGAAACACTGGAGGCTGTGCCGGTGGCCTCTTTATCCGACTGTGCTGGGCAGAAGAATTTGGATAGAGTAGGGAGATGGTGTTCACACAACCTCTCTCTCTAGAGCGCTCTGCTTGCCAAAAGACCTCAGTGATAGGGCGGGGGAATTAGGAGCTCTGAGTTTGCCCCAACTGTCTTTTTAGAACTGGGTCCCTCTTGTAAGTGTCATTTAGACAAGATCATAGAACTTTTTAATTTGAACTCTGCTGGTGGCAGATCAGCAAGACATGGGTATGACTGAGTGGGTTAGGGTTGGAAAAATCAAGTGCATCTTGAAAAAACTGTAATGTCACAAAAAAAAGCAATAACCTAGTTTACCCGCTCAGACAATTCCAATACATTTCATTCTTAACATAGGTTACATATTGAACACAGTCTGCCAGGTTAACAGCACCAATTTATACCCATGTAGCATCTTCAAACTTATCTGTAAAGGAATGTTCAACCAAACGGATACCTTCCCAACTTACTTGCATGCTAACTCTTAAAGGGCAGCACTCAGCTGTGATCTCTGCCTCTTTGACACAACAGGAGTCAGAGTATTAGCCACTATTCAAGTGCAATCCTCCTTCCTTGCAGGGATTTAAAGACGCGATGAGCCGATTGCCCTCAAAACTGGCAGAAATTAGCTTTTGCTGTGCCATGTTTGTAATAAAGGATCAAATCTGAGAGAAGGCCAGACACTTTATGTTTTCTAAGCCCATGACCACTTGTTCATGAGCAGCCCTTGAAAATGTTGCAGGCAGAAGAAAGGTATTTGTTTTCAATCTGCAGTGAATAAATAAAAAATAAAACTTAAGTAAGTACTTATCTGTCTCCATCTGTCTGCCTAAATTATACTGCCACTAATCTCACCGCCTAGGCTCAGCAAAAAAAAAAAAAAAGGACTGTAGCACATGCTCATGAAAAAAAACAAGAGAAGCTTGCAGTGTGAACAGGGAGGGCATCATTGATTCTACCTCTCTGGTAGCCAGGTTATCGATTGCAGGATATAGCTGTGATACTTGGCACACCTTGCTGACTCCAACCACAACTTTAAACCTGCAGGTAACAGCGAGCGTTTCTCTCTTTTCTTTGTCAGTTGACCAAAAGATGCAGAGAACAGGGGGGGAATCCTACACTGTCCTCACATAATTGTGTGGGAACATCATTTTTCAACCGCAGCTTTGCTTCTCCATCCCCAGGACGCACTTTTCTCAAACAGTAATCATTATGTTATGGAAACTGCTGCTGGGCAGGGTTGAAAATGCAACTGGAGCCAATGAGCAGGAGCATACAGTCCTTGGGGTGTACAGGCACACAGACATGGGAGAGCCATCGAGGGGATCGGGTATGAGAAGAAAAAAGGGCCCATTTTTTTTATCTTTTGTACTCCCTGGAGATTTATCGATCCTGGAATCTCATCAAGGCTTCTTTTGGAGGGTTAAGTAAAACACAGACATCAAAGATCAACTTGTTTTTCTTTGCACCC
>NW_023339674.1:10183804-10218741 GCF_004916995.1 Morone saxatilis | reverse complement strand
CCCTTCCTACACCCACTGTTCTATTTAAAGATAGTATCTCCCAACATTCAATATGAATACACTTAAAAGAGCATATGTGAGAGGAGAGAAGAGCAAAAAACCACTTAGAACGAGTAGCGGCAGGATGCAGCTAATGGCCGTCTGATCAGCCAGTGTTTCATCTTCGCCACATTATCTCCAAATTCAATATTGGTTCTTCAAACACTAAAAAAAGAAGGCAGTGTTGTGTCTAAACTCTCGTACTATTTAGGCATCCAGCCCGCACTTAGTTGGTATTCCACTCCTGTTACCGGTGTCCCCTCTGTGTCTCCTAAATCCCTGCCAAAACAAGCCATAATATATAGAGAACTGATGTATAGACACTGATGTCTGGGAAAAAATTACAGTTTCACTGTATGTTAGAGACTTGTCTGTCAGTGCACAGCCAGTCTTGTTATTGACTCTGACAAATTCTGGGATGCTACTGATAACAGCATGACAAATGGGCTATACTCATCCGCCCCCAACAACCGATACATCTCCCTATGTCTCCCTGTTGCCCACCTCTATTAGATTATATTATGTGATATGATATCACACCTTAGCTGAGTGTGACCAGGAAGTGCTGGTGAGAAGAGAAAGCCATTGTGGGTATGATATGAAAATCCTGTGCTTTGGCAAGGAGCATATAGATCCAAAATCTCTAGGTCAAATCTAAAAGGATTAGACATCATCCTTCTTACTTATTATAAAGTTTTATGCATCAGTTTCATTGCTGAGATGCAGCGACTATGTTGGATTGGACACACCTTTACAACAAAGTCCTTTGGGGCAAGAAATATGAGTGGTCACATGTCAGATAAATCCCAAGGTTGACTAATTTGCTAACTCAACTTTTTAAATTTGGAAGTGAAAACCAGGGTGAATGTACCCAAAACTTGGTCAAAGGTTGATCAGGAAGTACTAGCGCTACGGAATCCAATGGACATTTACTGTTGACAGTTAATCGCAGCTAATAACCTACAGTAAGTGTGATCCTTTGCAGTGAGTTGGTTTAAATAACATTGTTCAACGTTTTAAACCAATGTAAAAGGACTCTAAAATGTTCTTACTGTTAAATATATGAAAAAATGTCCTGCTTCATGTGAGCAGCAACACCTGGTATTTCTATGCAACAATGACTGTTTGAATCATTCACTCACTTTACCTTCAGGTATTTTTCCTTAAAGTGGTGACCTTCGAGTCACAACACCGCTTTTTTAACCTTTAAGCACACAGGGAGCAGAGATGCTCACAAGTATTTTGTGCAAGTCTGAGTCAAGTCTCAAGTCTTTGGTCACAAGTTCAAGTCTCAAGTCTCTGGTTGTAATGAACCTTCTATCATCTTCAGCATGCAAGGAAATCATGTACTGTATTATCCTCGCTCATTTTTCTATTAGCATACATTACCAGCATTGGTCACTGGTTGTTTGGTATATGGTCCCTTTAAACTGCCAGCATGCGAATCATCTTTTCAAAATATTCAGCGAACACCAATTTAGAGTCAAGTCAACTTCCCTCAGCAACAAAGCTAGCAGAAAGCTAACATTAGATAACTGATGAGCTAAACGTGCTTTCTAACTGTCCAGATGACACACCTATCTGGGTGTGTTTTTTTAGGTGCCTGATAAAGTTTGATGTTGTCAATTCAGAATCTTTTATTTTAATACCACAGACCTTGCATTTAGTGATTATTTTTTGTGAAGTTATTATAGCCAAAGGTTATAGCAAATGGCCCAGACAAAGAAGCTGCAGGTGTGCCTGCCATGGTGTTGTTGCTGCAGTTTACAGTCATCTGTGGCCGTGTCCACCGGATGCATAAGGTTATGCATGATAATAATTTAGGGAATGACATTCAGCTCATTAGACATTTTGTTCATTTTAATGCACCAAAAGAATACGATAAAGATTGTTGATGAGTTTCAAGTCTTTTGAGGACAAGTCACAGACTTAAGTTTCAGGCAAATCTGTTCAAAAATGTATGTTACGGTTTCCCCGACAATGTTGCCTTTGGGATAAAATGTTAATTTTTGAGATATTGCTCCAGTGCCAATATAGATCCAGTTTGTAATCCAACTGTGGGACTACAATTCCCAATTTCCCAACGTGTAAGAACAGAATTAGTTAGCACCTGTCAGATGTCGCTGGATTCACAGTGAAGGAAGTCCTCTGAGAGAGGCCTCTTCGGCAACTTTCAGATGCAGACAGAAATGCAGAGCTGTTTTGGCCATTTAGTTGAAAGCTATCATCACACCAGTGTAGTTTTCTTTACAACCCGTCATCACAGTAGGGTATTATAAACACATGTTTGCATAGAAAGTGAATAAGTGCATGTCACATTTATCTCACAGTAAGCTGGCTAACAAGGACACCTTTTGGTCAAATAGGAGAGTGGAAAGTGGTAATAGTAGCAACTAAAATTAATAGCTACAATATGATACAGATATGGCTTTGTTTTTTATGATAGGAAGACTACAGCATGAAGCTATAAGAAGCATATTGTACACAGTACAATGCTGCGAAGTTCAAGTGAAAAGTTACATTTAACAATCAACAAGAATATGAAACAATGAGCAGTCAAGAAAATACTTGCAAAACACTTGCAATTTGTTTTGTTTTTTAAATGATTCACCTATCTTACCATGTATGTGCTCAGATTAAGTAAAAAATCTGATTTATGAGCAAAATACAGCAGTGCACTATTAAATAAAACATATATGACTATGATATTTTATATTTGCAAAATGTGGCATTCATGCTAAACTGACCTTATCAGAAAAAAGTTCAGATCTGGTGTTCATTTTCACATGTGCAAATAACAGTGACAAAATTAAAATCCTATGCATCAACTATTAAGACTTGCACATGTACTCATGGGTCTCATATGACCTTTCAGTAGCTGCAGACTGGTGGCCCAAAGGCATGACAGCTTTAGAAAGGAGCATGCTAATGTTAGGTGTGGTTTGTGCCCCTTGGTGCTATTTAGCACAGTGTGATGAGAGTTCATCTCCTTCACATCCTGCTTGTCTCTCTGTCTAAGAGCAAGTACAGAAATAGTCTTTGTCACCAACCACCCAGCAGGGCACCTTTCACACACCATGTCCAACATGCCTGGACTGAGGTGCCAATATGTGTGCCAATGTGTGGAGTTTAACAGGATTTATTGTATGCTACTGAGTGCCTGCCTATGTGTGCCAGTGGTTTTCTTTTATGATGTTGATAACAAATGCTGCATGTTATCAATAACATAATTACCAAAATGTACTGTACTGTAATGTAATTACCTAATTTTCCCCAAAGACCAGACAAGTCATCAGCTTCTCTGTATTTTTCATTTTTATTTTTAAGTGGGTCCACATTAAAAGGACAGTGACAGGTTCTACTCCTACTAATTTGGCACATTTTAATCAATCAATCAATTTACATAATTAATTAACTTACTAGGAGGGGGCAGCCCTACTGCTTTTGGTATAGTACAGTGTCAGTACCATTTGATTTTTCTCTGAAAATGGTTGTACAAGTTCTCATTTTCATTGCATTTCACCAGTGTAATCTGAACTGAGCCAAACTGTGCTCAAAACTCAAATGGGAAAACATTCAGTACTGTGCCAGCTCAGTATAAAATGATACACTAGAGGAGAAGAAAAATGATCTGTGAGGGTAAGGGAAGCAGCAACAGATAAGAGGATTACTCCATTATTATCTACCCCTGGGGCTGTTACCCCAGAGCAGAGGAACACGGTGAAAAAGGGCAAGACCTTGATTTTTTTCCCCTGACATGCTCACATGGTTTGAATGAGGCAGAGTCGCTACATGACATATTATCCCACTTCGCACAGAGCAAAGACATGTTTTTAGCCCAAGCTCAAATCCAGCATCCTGAGGTGTGACCTTGCTCTCCTGTCCAGCCTTCTTCTAACCTTCCTCCAGAGACACCAGATGGATGGACCTGATATCTGGTTTGACAACCTGGGGATTTTTGAAATCTTTTTGCGGGCAAAATGTTTGTTTTATAATCAGATAGAAAACATAACTGAAAGACTAGACGTGTGCAACATTCTTGTCAAACAGAATAATGTCACTGTAAAAGTGGTAGAGCCCGACCGATATGGACTTTTTAAGACCGATACCGGTTTTAAAGGGGAAAGATTCACTGATTACCCATATGGTGTCTAATAAAGTGAATTTTTGAGCTGGAAAGGAAAAATAAACCTTTTGTATTTGGATTGTGTGTCGATTTTGCAACGATGTGACTATATGCAAAGATACTTCTAAAGCTGCTTTCTTAAACAAATGACTTAATATAAGAATGCTGAAGTTCAATATTCTTGAACATGTTACATAATTTAACATTGTCAAATAATTATAGTTGACATTTCTGAGTTCTCACTGTGCTGCTTACCATATTCGCTAACATACGCCGATACGATACCGATATGTCTGCTATAGGCAAATATTGGCTGAAAATATATGTCGGGCGATAAAAATAGTTATTCTTAGTATGTAGAAATATTGGCTGCCAAAGGTTTTCAAACTGTGAGACAGGGTGAAGGAAGCACACGAAGGGAGAGATGTCACATAAGGCAAAGATACTGAATTAAAGGAAATTCAAATGAGGTACTTGAAAACCCTTATTGCTCAATTTTTAAAATTCATACTCCTTTATTTAGAGTCATAACCCAATCAAATCTAAACACAGAGACATTGCACACATATTTTTAGATTCAATGTGACTTACATTTCCCGAGGATATCATTAGCCCTCATGTCTATCACGAAAGTTTTCTTCAGTATCAAATCAATCCACTGACAGTCTGTAGATCCATTAATTACAAAGAGGAAATATAATAGCTAATTCTGCATGGTGCCAATTTGCCAAAATGTAAACAAATATAGGCTAATAAAGGGATGCAGTTATCTCCATTTTGTGTGAGGGGTGCCACACATCAAATGTCCAAAAAAACCGGAATATTACCTATTGTAATCTATTAGGGAGCTTTCATAGATTCTCTCTAATGCTGAGATTACTCACACACACAAAATAAAACGCACATCTAGCCAGACAAATGTGTTTTTCTGTGTAACTTGAATCATGTTTGTGTGGGCAATTGAGGCACAGCTCTTTAGTTTAAACAAAGACATCAAGAGTGTCAGTGTCTCCACGTCAAGACTGAAGTGATAATTACTGTCATTCAAGCAGAAAGCTCATAGCACAGGCGGGGATTAATGTGTGTTAGCTAGTGACTGTGTCTTTGTAAGATAAACTTACACCAGCTGTCTGAGGCTTCATTTCAGAAAATGCAACTGTCTTTTAACTCCAATTCAGCCCTATTTGCCTCTTGGCCACAGTCATGCCCCAGCCGTGAACACCATGAGTATCCTTACCGCTCCTTTGAATTTTACTGTTTAACGATTTGCTGATGTTCCCGTCTTGATAAATGTACAATGAGAGAGCAGGTACGGCATTACTGTTTTGCTCAAGGACACTTTGAGAAGACATATTGTTGATTGAGGAACATCAGCAGTTGTGTAGGCTATCTATCCCCTGAACCATAATAAACAATAAGCATTTACCTGCTGTGTCAGGTAGTGGTTCAGTGTGTTTGAATTGATACATCTGTGGCTACAGGAGCTTTATTGGCTTTCTATTTAAACATTTTCAGACAATTAGGACACCCTGTCCCATACACACACATACAAGAGGATGATAGGAAATGCTAATTGAATATCAGTTTTCCTTGTCCAAGTTACTTTTTTAACCCATATATACACCCCAACTTCCGTCATACAAGGTTTTGCAGGGCTAATAACAACATCACCTTTCCTTCAAGCTGATATGGCCACTAGAATTGCAATTGAAGTTAACAGATGGTAGTGGGTATTTGAACAAATGCCCAATGCTGTCGTTTTTCTTGTGAGGACAATCGGTATTAGTAAAATACAAGATTTAAGTCCAATGCTGGCACTAGCAAGCAGGGGAAAAACATTAATGTACAAACTTTCCCTTACATTTGTGCATTGTGGCAGATCAAGTTCAGCATAACTACAACCTTAACCTGACTCTTTTCCAATGTTAACCCCAACAATAGATTAACCCTTGAAACTCCTCACATTGCTGTCACTTAATAATCAGTTTATCATTAACATGGGACTATGCATGACTATAAAAGTAGTCACAAGGTCCAAATCCCACCAGGCATTCTTCAGGAAGCAGGATGGCTTTTAGGTGACTGAGCATAACCTTTCACCATGTTGGAAGTCTTTATGAAAGATATTTCAGTTCCAGTGGATCTATTTAAATATATTAAGTTTTTAATATTGTCTTATATTTAAAAAAAAAAAGACTAAAAGGGGTATGTTAAAACTGACTTTAATACAATACTCATACTCATACTCATGCTGTCATTCATGTACTTTTTCTTGCCCATTTTTATTTAAAACATAAACAATTGGCTCGAGCATAAACATAAGTAATGACTAGAAAGAAATGAAAAGTTAAGAGCTACAAGAGACTATCGAGCCCTATTGTGAACCTGTGTCCTTACATGTCATGTGCTGTATGAAAGAGAAGTGCAGGAATACATAAAAGCTTTTCAGTGTAAGGAAGGCTATGGGACAAGAGAGTGTCATTTTGTGGAAGTTGCCCTCTCTCAAGCAACCCTGCCACTTCTCTTTACAAACTTAAAAAAAAGAAAAACTCAACTCAGTGTACTCAAATAGAAAATAGAAGATCATGACCTGCAAAATCAGACTTTCTTCAAAATGTGGTTAAGTTTCAACCTTCACATGTAAAAATAAATGTACACTGATCATGATTGAGGTATAAGGAGAAAAAAAAAGGCTGCATGGTTGGCAGTCAAGAACCTTACTCAAAAATAAGAATTTGTAAACGCTTGAGCTTGAGAGCTCCACATGTATGTGTAAGCTTCAGCTATCAACAGCAAGGGAAAACACAGAGATGGGAGAGTGGGTGCATTTGGGAGCAATGTATCGCGGAAAATGGAATTTCCTTTCTCTCTTTTACAAGACAAGTAACCTTTGGCCTCTGGATGGCTCTCTCCTCCTATTTCTCCATTAGTACATGGAGACAGACAGGCACAACACACACAGAGGCACACAAAGGCATTTGCAATTTCTCTCTAAAGCAACCCTCCTAATACACACACAGGCTTTCACTGTCCAACAGTCAATATTTTCTGAAGGATGGCCTCCCTCGAGAACTAGCAGGCAATCTGAGGGGGCCCCTGCAATGAAAGGGCCCGTGATTGCATTCGACCGTAACCCTTACAAAGATGTCGTACATCAAATGCCAACAGATAAAAAGCCATCCGCGAAGAGTTAATCAGCAGAGTAGCTTTCATGGCCACGCTGCAATTTGTCTCACTAACACAAAAAGAAGACAGGCTCTCATAAAAAAAAGCACAAATATAAATAAATACATTGCCTAAATGCAGAGCCGCATTAGTGTGTCATGTAGCCCTGAATGCGATGTTATCTCAGACTACTTTACAGTTGCACATGCTGCTCTGCTTTTATCTTACCATTTACCAATACAGGCTGACCTTGAGAGTGAGCTAGGTGTGTGTGTAAATGCTTTTTTGTCTGCTTTTGTATGTGTGTGTCAATATCTGAGTGCACTGATGTCTTCTCCCCCCCACATTTCGCTGATTCAGTCGGGTTTGAGAGCCTGACCAGTTTGTGTTCTGAGTCACATTGGAAATGCCTGGAGAAGAGGCTGCTTAAGCATTTTGCATACTTGCCACCTCATACATGATATGCTGGGGTGGTTCTTATGGAGTTGCACGCTGAGTGAGAATGAGCCTTAATCACAATGGCTGTTAACCCCTGTTTCCGACCTCTCGTACCAGCCACCACATTTCAATCAAGTTAATACGCTGGCGCCACCACTGCTGAAGCATAAAAGATCAATGGAGGGACAAGGTATTTAACTCAGCCAAGAGGGTCGCCAAATACTCCAAAATGCAGAGTGAGCCACTTGAAAAGCTTCTGCCTGAATGACTGTTTGAGGGATTATCCCAAGCGGAGACTACTGAATAACAACATCATTTCATCACACAAAAAAATTAATTCTTAGGAGACCTAAAATAAGCTAAGAGTATTATCTTGATAAACTGGAAACTGGAAACACACGCAGTTACCTTTTTCTTGTTACCAGCATTACATTTGTTAAATTGTTGTTTAAGAGTAAAGTAATATTGTTGTACCTTTAACTTTATAATATCAAGCTATTTAAGGGGGAAAAAATATGTTACAATCACTCAAAAAACTCATCATCTCCAATTTTGGCAAATTTGAAAACTGAGACAAAATGTAAGAAACAGCCTGAACGGATCTCTAGAATATCTTATAGCTTTATTTAAAATTATTCAGGTGAAAACTGATTTAGTTTTTGAATGATTTATCAGCAATAGCCACAGCTAACCTGCTATTATTATTGGAAGTACCTTCTGTTCCTTGCATACAGTTAGCATTTCATATGCTATACACACTCTAACCTTGTTTCAGCTCTCTTTGGAGCAGTCCATCCACCTTGGCAGTGGACAGGCTCGATTATGTTCAAGGCTGAAACATCCCGGGGGTAGAATTCTTCATCTCTACCTGGAAATCTAGATGGTCCTTTCTTTGCTCTCAAAAACACGTCGATCCAGAACATCAGCATTAATTGAGTAAGCCTGCACTGACACAAGCGTCCGTCACCATCCATTTACCTGTACGATGAAGGCAGGCACAATTCTACTGTAAATGTGCTCATACAGAATAGAGCCACAACCAATTCATTATGTCTACTGCTCTTTTGGGTTACAGTGAACTATAAGAGCGTATGCACAAATATAAAATGCTGGCTGTGGTGTGTTTTTATGTGTGGGAATGTTTGCACTGTATCACTATTTACTGTATTTTTATCTCTCTCCATGCACAAGGGCCACCAAGCCAAATACCTGTAAACACTGATTCTGATTTGATATTTCAAAATCAGATTCTTCACACTCACACATAAGCATGCACATCCTGTCACAGATCCCAAAGGTACTGTGTCCTTGGGAGATCGAAGTTTCGTCGAGCTGTTCATCAGACATCTGCTAAGCGCCTCATCATGAAAGCGCCGAGGTTTATTCCCCCGCGTTGCCTTGCCAAGAACAACTGGCAGGCGCCAAGAAACCTTCCACTCTGCCACCAAGGTTAGGTGAATGACAACGCTGAGTTACTGAGACACAAGAGAAGAGAGGAGACAGCCATAGAGGGAATGAAAACAGGAAAGTTAGGCTACAGTCACGTTCATCCGTACATACCTTTTCCCTTTTCCTGTTCCTTTTTACTTCCATCTTATTCTAGAATTTCTAGCCGCCTCTTTTGCCGCCACACGTTTCCCCCTTAGGTTTCTTTTTCTCTTTCTGTTTTAGACACTCACAACATAAAAACAATGCCCCTCTACACGCTCACAATTTTCTCTGCCTTACTTCCTTGTCTCCATCTTTTTTTCTCACTTCAGAAAAGAGGGGAGCTAATGCTGTCTCTGCATTATTAATTGCTAGACAACAACAAGCAACTGGTGCTGAAAATAATCCAAACAAAGGTCAAAAAGGAGCATTGGCCAGCTCAGAAACCCAATTGAGTTGCTCTTAAATCCTGTCCTGCATAACTCAAGAAATCAAATGTTTTCTGGCTTTTGTACAACTAGAGAAATGTTGGCATTGCCAGCACTGACCACTACTTTGCTGCGGTGCATCTCTCACAATTGCTGCAGCAGTATTACAGTGACCACTGGCAATCAAAAGCAAAATGAAGATATATTTGATTGCCATAGGAATGTAGAGTAAGGTGTCTAATAATTCAAATGGATTGCTTAGCAGAGCGTACAGAGACAGAGGACACTCAGCATTATGTCCTATAGATTATCTGTTTTGTTTTCAGAGGGAAAGACATTTGCATTTACAGCAACTAACTGATGGTTCTTTCTAGATTCATTTACAATGCCTGCAGGTGCCTGAAATTCCTATTACAAACAATATCAAGCTGTCCAATGGTCAGAGCCACAGTATGGATAATCATATGATAGGCAAGTTATGCATAGAAAATATGTATGGCAAAGCGGTGTCTATTATTGCCTTTAATGGATAGTGACAGGAAAGGGGGAGAATGAGGGGATGACATGCAGCAAAGGGCCACAGGTCTGATTCAAATCCTGGGCCGCTGCAGCAAGGACTCAGCCTTGGTACATGGGGCGCAAGTGAGCCATCTGGGGCACCCCATAAACAGGAGCGTTTTCAACATAAAAAGAGCAGGACAATGTGATCAAAGAGGGCTTAATTTAGGAGAGGAAAGTGAGAGAGTAACAGACGTTACATTTCTTGATGAGACAAATTTGAAGGCTTCTACAAAAGACAGAGTAAATGTGATATGATGGCTTATATCTGGTTATTCAGGAGAGGATTGTGGGCAGACTGATTGCACTGTTAGAGAGAGCAAACCCACAAAATCAATTGTTTCACAACTGTAGATGAAAATTGAATCAACCTTTAGTATCTTTGTTTACTTCCCATTTTTATTCACGATAACACAAATATGACAATGCACAAAAAGGCTCAGGGAAGTGGAGTGTAAATCAGTGATGAGACACAACTTTTAAAACGGCTGTCCAAATTATCAGTTATAAATCATGAATAAAAATGTCACCAGTCTCACCTTTTGTCTTATCAGCAGCTCTACATGCAATAATATCATGACATTTGAAGTCCATTTAAGCCCTTAGGAGTTCAGTGATGTCAAGAAGAAAGATAACTTTTTATTATCTTCAGATATGTTGTGTGTGTATCCACTATAATGTGTCTCAAACATCTCTGATTATTTTAACTGTGTAAACTGGGAAGTTGGGTAGAAAGCTGAGTTAAAACCATTTGGTTTGATGTGCACGGATATGCTGAAGTTTGTGTGGTTATTTTTGCAACAGCCTAGTTACTCAGTCATGGTACCACAAAGGATCAGGTATACTTTACATTAAATGCACAGATTGCCTAACAGTACCAGTCATGCTGCACTGTGATGGCTGAGGGAATTAGGTCAACTGCAAGTAAGGGTCTTCATACAAACAACACCTTGTTGATGGAAGATGCTGTAGGGCTTATGCAATAATCAGTCATTTCCACCAGGCATTTAATTTGCACTTGTTGATTCATTCAGAAGATTGTCAATAAGTGACATGACACAGAGAACATACTGTATATGGTCCTCCTCAACAGTACTTAGAGCAATGTCAAAGACTCAGTTGTCACAAAAAATATATTATATTGTGCTATTTCATTTAATGCACTCTCCTCCCAACCTTTCAAAAACAGGACACAGATTTAGCAAACTAAGGGAGTGCATTCAAAGGTCACAAAACTGGTATCTGCTCTGCTCTCTAAGGTTGTTTTAGATACAATCTAAATCTAGTTAAAGCAATTCAGGCGTGTGCCATTTGGAACCAAAGGTTTTCAAACTTCATAAACTCTTACTTGGCTGTTGAACCCTATTCTAAAAAAATTGATTACTTTAGAATTTTCAATGTTTTTACTCATTTGTAATTGCTCCTGCCCTCCCACAGGAGGGATAGTAAAGAGGACAAATAACTTCTTGTTTTACAGCCAACAACATAATCTAATTCACCTGTTATTCAGATTGATATTATCTTTACTGCAAATGACAGAGAGAAAATAGACATACACCCATCCTTTGTTTCTGTGCTATACAGACACTGGCCATTGAACCCAATACCAATACCAATATCAGTAGAGTACGTGGTAGGGAGTTAGATAGGTCGGTCTTGAAGTGCATACCAAATAGATAAAAGCTATGACTTTTATCTTGCCCTCAACCTAAATACAGCACTATCAGTAATGGACCAAATGCAGCTGGTATCTTAATCTAATAATATGCTGAATGCAATTCTGTCTCCTTCAGATTACATTCATATGCAATTTTCTCTCATTTTTCACTAATAAATCACAAAGTAAAATTGCACTAGATAGTTTAGAAGCTATAGTCTCATCAATTTGGCCTACAATAAATCATGGCCTCTGAAATGGTCAGTAGTAGCAAATCATTGCTCACATAAAAAAAATTCATGAGCAATTCAGACTGTCTCCGAAACTGCACTGAACTCTCTCCAGAGAAATCTGGTCTCACCAATATTAGAGCTTCTATCATGTATCGCTTTGATATACTTTAAATAAATGATGCGCAGACTGGCAGTGGTTGCAAATGTTGACATCAGAGTGCAGGTTACTGTTTGCACCCAGTGAACATGTGACTATAAAGTGCACATGTTCACAGTCTACCACTGCAGGTTTAAGAAAAGGACAGTGCGTCCACCATCTGTGGAATGAATACATAAGGAGCCACATGGAGTGTCCAGAGATGTATGAGCTGTAGGGTAAACTAGGGATTCCCCCAAGGGGTCTCTGGTCTGTCGATAGGCTGCAACCTTTCTGCTGGAATCCAGGCTGAGAGACGAGCCATCCATCAGGGCTCAACTCACACTACATGAGGCAGAGGGAGAAAAAAAAATCCAGGATGATTAATGTGCCTTCTGTGTGGTCAGTCTCTTTCTTGAGCACACACACATACACACAAGCAGAGGCTTAGGTGTGTATGTACTCACGTATACCCACCTACGCAGGTGTTTACACGCAAGCAGAAACACACACAGTCATGGACACACACATTATCATCATAACTATATTCCAGAGGTGGTGAATGAAAACTGTCCAAGCTCAACTCCTTTCTTGGATAACCTCCGTGGTGAATGGAGGGCTATTGAGTAAAGAGAGAGGCAGCAAGCTAGCACTTATTAATACATGCTCCTGCTGAGCCAACAGCAAGCATCACAGCACAATGAGCACACATAGCCATCTGAAAACAACTCAACTCAAAATGATTTCCCTCACCATAACTAACCATCTGATTGCCTCAGTTACTGAGCTCACAATAGCATATGAGGTTCTTAATTGAAAAAAAAAAGAAAAAAGCTTGTTTGGAACATAATTCCTGTATGTGCAATTCCAGAGTTAGTATTTTAGAAATAGGATTTAGTATTGAGAAGCTGCACCGTGACAATTATGTTCTCGACAAACAAAAACACATCACATCCCAAGGTAATTTATAAGGGAATAAAATATTTTAAAAGAAAGAAAGAAGAAATCCGAAAAATCGAATCCAGTTATATCATGACAAAAATATTGTGATGCAGGATGCACTTTTCAAAACCTCTCTCACAATTCCTCTCCTCAAACACTGCCATTTTACACTTGACGTGGGTCCAGAAGCCTGTAAAATAAAAGCTCATCTGATTCTTCCCTAATAGTCCTTTTCCAAGCGTTCTAGTCAGTAGAACTGAATGAATACAATGGGGATATCTTGCATTGTAAAAGAACAGGGTAGTTTGGCCATTAAAAGCTCGGCACTCGAGTGGATTCATTTTTGTCTGGCCACAAAGGATGCCGGCAAGCTCATAAGCCGCACATTAATATGACCACAGATCAATGGGGCTGCGAGCAGTCTGAAGGTATTGTTGATGTATTGGCTGGATTTACGGGGCTGCAGAGATGGATATGGGTTAGTGTTGACAGGAAGCCCTCACATCCTTTGGTAGTGCTAACTAGTATTATTGATGAGCAGGGACAATTTATGGAAAACAGAAAGAAATAGATTAAAGGCTAGGGTAATCAACGAGAATGAATTGGGTGATCACAGAACAGATGACTACTACATTTTTCTGTGATGATCAGTAAGCCACTTCATAGACCTGACTATATAATGATCTATTATAAATAAAAAAATATCTAGATTGCATTGTGTTTGTACTGTGTATACAGAGAGTTATGTGTATTGTTTTTTTATGTTGTAATTGTTTTAATGCTGCTTTGTTAGAAAAAGGATTTTTTTCTTGTGGGACTTTAGATCTGAAGTGAACTGAATTGAAATGCATGTGTAGTTAAATGACTCAAATGTATTGTCAAGACTTTACAAGCTATAAAACGCAGTTCATTTAGAACTGCTACATTATTTATTTAATATACAATGTGATAAAATGCAAACAAGTGCAAAGTGAACTACGTGCTAAGTCATTAAATGAACTCAATTGGTGTGACATGACAATAAAACACTATATTAAAAATCTATTAAAGTATACAGTAAGTAAGTAAACAGTATACATGTAAAATTTGGGAGATTTATACAGGTGAGTTGCATGTGTGTGTTGGTTCGACTGAGCTATAAGATTGAAAAATAGGGTGCAATCGTGGATAAAATATATCTCTCTCGGTTGGTCCAGAAAAACCTTGAAATTGCATCAGAAACTATAAAAAAATTTAATAGAATGACATTTCAAGACTCATAATTAAAGAAAATAAAAAACATTATTTCTTTTCATGATTTCTTTTCATGATTAATTTAATGGAAATGACATTGCAAAACTTACTGTGACATACATCTTCACACATTAAAATATGACTTTAAGACTAAATGTCACATTTAATGACATCCTTTTTGTTTCCATGCGTGTTTATAAGCACTCAATAGTATTTTTGTAAATCACTTTCCAGAGATCACCTGTCAATCAAACAATGCAAACGCTACTTTGACATCTTTTACGTTGGATTTTCTCTTCTTCCCTTTGTTCAACCACAGTGGATATTTATTTATAAGAAACTGTCGCAGATTGTTATTTCAAACAAGCCAAAGTTTGGGGCGTGGTTTGAAACAGCATTGAATTTGACATATAAGAACGAGTAATAGAAAAATATCCAGTGGTACCCGAGCTGGAGTGGTTTTTAGGACCATTCTGTCTGTTACTATGTCCCAGCCTAGGCGGGGCTCTGCTGGCCCCGGGCCCTGGACTATCAGTCAGGCTGATGTATAGGTCCACAGGGTACAAATGAAACCTGTCACAACAAGGGTAATGATGTCAGAGTCACTATAGCTCACCGCTGGAGGAGCAGAGGAAGGGAGACGCGGTGATAGGAGGATGTGGGGAAGAGAAGAGGGTTGAGGAGAGAGATCAAGAGAATAGAGAGAAGGGAGGAGGAGATTGAGTTGAAAGTAACGGAGGAAGCAGGAGAGATGAGGAGGAAGAAAAGTAGGGAAGTGAAAGTGGAGGGAGTGGAACAGGAAAACAGAAAAGGGGCTTAAGAAGGAGGAGGTAGAAAATGTGAAAATAGAAGAATGGGAGCAGGGGCAGACTAGAAAGAGTTGAATGCGAGGAAGAAGTGGGCAGAGATTAAAAAGCTGAGGAGAAAGAAGTGAACAAAGAGGGAATAAATAAAGAGAGAGAGAGAGGTAACGGTGGATAGATGAATTGAAGGGAAGGGGGAACATAAAGGGAGACATGGACAAAAGAAGGAACAGAGGGGATTGGAAAAGAAGATGAGTAGGGAGGGAGGTATGGGAAGAAGAAAGGGAGAACAGAAAGGTGAGAGACAGCGCAGGAGAGTGGAGAAGAAGGAGAGTGAAAGAAAGAAGGAGAGACTAGAGACAGAAGAGAGAGAATAGGGGTTGGATTTGGATTAGGGGAGATGGAGAAAATTGACTTGTTTTTTCTTGCTGTTATTATCCAGTGCTGACTGATTTTGTTGAGCAATGAATCAGTCACTCAACATAACAAGAAATCCACATTGCCAGGAACATCCAATCCCTTATCACCACCAACCCATCCCACCCCTCTACTGTCCATCCCTTTTCCTGCAGGGGACATAAAAGAGAAATAATAGAATGTGAAATGTTATTAAGAAAAAGGAAATCTGATGTTCACATTAATGGGTCAGGAGAGTAACTAAAAAGAAGATTGGTCATTGTTTAGTGGGATGTCTTTCACAGTGACAGACGTGACTATGTTTCCATCAGCGGAAACCTGTGTCCTCTCTCTTCTCTCTCTCAATATCACTGTATCTCGCTCTCTCTCTGATACCTCCGTGTTGCCTTAACCTGTCTCTGTCTCTCTTTTATTCTCTCTCTGTCCTCATCCTCCATTATCATTGACATCATCCTTTTCTGTCGCACTCTCTCCACCGTCACACCCCACCCGCAATACACACACACACACACACGCATATGCATACATACAGATACACACAGACGCTGCTTGCATCCTCCTCCCTGCCTTCTCCTCTATGGCAATCTCTCCCCATCTCAAGACGTGGCCTCTAATGGATTGAAAGTCTTGGGGAAGAAGAAACAGTCATTTAAAGATTAATGTCAGGCCTGGTATTCTGAAGGGCAGTCAGCCCAGCCTTGATGTGTGTGTGTGTGTGTGTGTGTCCAGTAGAGGACGTGCACATGTCATCTCTGCAAATATGCCCTCTTCATTATCAGCCATTAGGCAAAGACTCAGAGAGAGAGGAAGTAAGAGAGGGTTAGCTGGCTGGCCTATACTAGCACATATCACAGCTTGTCACTTTGTTCTCAATACTCACAACTAGATAGCCATTAAAACCAAGGACTTTCATCAATTAGCATACCTCACTTGCATTTAAGTATGAATGTGCTCTTCACTGTCTTTTAAATATGCCTCTTCACTGGAACAAATGTCCACCTTAACCAGTGATTCAATCTTCTACTGAGCAAAAAGCTGCACAAGGTTTGTATTCGGCAGAATCTAAAGTATTATTTTGTTAAATGCTGTGGATTTGCTCAATTTACTCCAAGTATTTTCTAATGGGAAATCTTATCCATAAGCAGGAAGTAACCCCAACAATGAATGACCACTCAAAACCAGAGAGATGTAGACTGATCGACTGTCTGTCTCCACCACAACAACATCTGAGAGGGGGAAATTCACCTATTATTCAGTTATGGTTACGACTTTCATGAAGCTTCTTAGATCAGATGCAAAATGTCTAAAGAGCAAGCAAATAAAATATTTAAACTACTATACCTAGATACTTGAACATGGAAATGTTAGTGAGGAAAATATGCAAAAATGTCTCTTGTTTCCAGTTAAACACAAATTACTATCTATCATCTATCTAGCCTGCAGTCACAAGGGTTGGAGCTTATCTCAGTACACTTTGGGTCAGAGGCATTCTGGACAGGAAGCCAGTCTATTACATGACTTCCAAATATAAACAGAAAAACCTAGTTCACAATTTGGAGTATCCGATTTAGCTACCTTGCCTGTATATTTAAACTATCCTAGGGAATGCCACACAAACATAAGAGAACATACAAACTCCTTAATCCCTATTGAATGCATGTCTTATTTAAATTCACTTGTCTAAAACAAAAGGCGAGGCTCCAATGTAAGCATGCACACTTTATTGAATCTCTTGCAGTAAAAGTTAAGTAAGAGTATAAACTGGCAGGGTGGACTTGTAGTCGGGAGTCTCATAACTGGCATATCACATTTCATTTTTAAGAACAGCCAAAACATCCTTGAGCAAGAGAGTGAACCTGGCTGCTCCCTCCGTTCAAATCCTTTTGAATAATAACAGCTGAGACAACAAAGCTCTGCAAGGACATGACGAGATCAACAATAAATGTTACGGCCTTTAACTTGTCTTTTTTTTTTTTAGTGAGTCTTTGATCAAACAAATGTCTTGATTAATATAACACTTCGGCGCAGAACTTGATTTAAGATTGCCAATGACAATAATAGTAAATCCATGCCTCCGGGCCTCAGATTGGAGGGATTAAATCTTAGCATTTTAACTGTGACAACACAGAAAGAGAAGGGAGTGAAAAACAGCAAAAAGAAAAGAAAATAATAATAAAATGACACATCTATTGTGAATGTATCCTTTATTGTACTGGCATTCAGTATTACAAAAGGGTGCAATCTCTTGGATTTCAAATTCACTCTTAAATGTAGCAGTCAAAAGAGAGACAACTTGTGAAGGTATTGTCCCTCAGTGTCTTAAGATAAATCAACAGCCGAGGAACTTATTTATTGTTCTCTCAAGCAAGCGATCATTCCAATTCTTCCTGCAGTGGAAGTAGAGGATGGACTTGCAAATAAATTTTCAAATATTGAACGGAAAAGTAATCTGAGGCGCAGCCACTGAAAAATACACACACACAGCACTCAGAGAAATGATTATAGCAGTAAATACAGAACACAGACCACACAAACACAAACAGGAATAATGCACATACACACACACACTAACACACAGAGATCTGTATGCGAGTATATGAAGGACAAAGCAATGAACATTGCCCTTCAAACACACATGCTCTACCCTGTGTGAAATAGCGTCTTTTATTTAATTGAGCAACTGCTCCTCGGAATATCTACGCACGTGCATGCTGCAGAGAAAGACGCTTTGAACATCTGTGGCGGTTGTTCCTGTGAAGCCAGTGAAAGCAGCAGCCCGAGCTCTGCTAAATATTTAATGGCCTGTCTGATGGTCATAATCACTTTTAAGAACAATAGATGAAAACAAAGGCCACCAGTGAAAAAGTGTGCCAGAGGTGAAAGTCACATCTCAGAGAGACAGAACGGGCTGGTTAGAGGCAGTGGAGGAGAAGAAGGGAGTGAAGGATTAAATAAAACGTAGAGGTACTCAGGTGAGTATCAATGTTAAGCGAGATTGCCGTTTGACCCAGGAACAATATATAGGGGCCCATGACAGACTGTGCACTTAAGAGCTATTTTTGGAAGGCGACATATGGAAAGAAGTACTATACCTTCCCCCTGAACAGCAGTGCAATAATGCAAATTTAGGCCATGCAGAATGTGAAACAGGTTCCTTTTTTTCTATTTTCTTTTTGATTTGGGTAACAGTTGATATGCCATCAACCTGCCAGGGACTGTGGATTAAAAAAAACAAACATGTATGGCTAAATCTGGTACATTTACATAGTGGAATTTAGTTCTTGTGTTAATTAATGTGCATTGTCCTGTTTTTAAATAATACATTTCACACTTCAAATTTCAGTTGTTTAAATATTGTGATGTATTGTAGATCTTTTGACATTTTTTCCATCTTTTGCTGGATACATGGATTTGACTCACAATGTATTTTCTGCCAACACATATACTGTTCTTGTTTTTGTGTTAACACCACCAACAGCAGATATTGTAGGGTGATATAACACATCACTTTCACATTTTCCACTTATCCACAGTGGTATCTGTCTGTCCAGTTAGGGTGTCATTTGCTGAGGTTTGGAAGTGACAGGCATAATGATGTCTGATATCACCTGTGCACAAATTAAACTCAGTGACATTTCGTTTGTAGCACAAAACCAATAGAAAATCTCAACAACTGTGTCACACTTGCTCAAAATGATCTACAGACCTTGTTAACGGTTTCATTGAAAACCAAAGTACATTTGCCATCTGTCTGTCTCCTGTCAGTCCTGCCTCCTATCGCTTGTAGTCATGCATGAGATTCACCTGCTCATGGCCAAACTAAAAATAATGAAACACACAGTATTGGGGTATGGAGGTATGTTTCAGCTGGCTATCTTCGCAGATCTATGTGAAAATATATTACTTTCATTTTCAGGGCTGAAGGGCCTGAACATATAAGGACACAGAAGTGTCAGTCAAACAAAACTCTCCATGCACTGCAGAGCAGAGGATGAGAGGAGAGAGCTTTCCAGTGCCAAGTTTATCTCTGTGATGTCAGATGGATGTACAGATAGCTAAGTAATGGAGGAAGAGTTGGTCGAAGTGCCAGAGCTGGGCAGGTTTATTTTGCTGATTTATAGGCTTTCACAAACCTAGACCGATATTGCTGTGATGTGGTATGTTAGTTATTTATTAAACATTGCGTACTTAATTATTAAACATTATGTATATAGCCTTGTAAATAATGGAAAATGTTGCGTTGATCTTTCATTAATGTTGTTGTAAGTCATTTCTAAACCATTATACATCATTACACATCTTTTGTAAGTGATCAGTTACGTAAAATACAATGTGCAAATAATTTAAAGATGATTTGCCATAGATAGGCTATAAGATGCAATTAGGGGGGATAATTTTAGGATATATTTCTGCATTTGCAAATGAGTAAATTCTATTTATCATGGATTTAAACATTAAAAAATAATATGTTATTACACATTCTCATCATTATTTGTACCTTATTTCATCTGTAGGTTATTTTATGTGTAGTGTAAAGACATTTAAAAGTTTTTAAAATGTAAAAAATATTTGTTAAAAATTTAACACTTGAAAATTGCTATAATCACATTGTTTTTGTTCAAATAATGATTTATGTCATTGATTGAATTGAATGATTTAGTCGTACAAAATGTCAATCATTCAGCATATGCAAATATCTAGTATTTTGATGAACTTTCACAGTTTTGTTTTCCAAACTGAATTTATATTGTTCAGTTGAGATCTTCATTTCATAATTCACGAGGCAAACGTATGAAACTTTTGAAGTCAGAGCCAAGGAGAGAGTGATCGCAGGAGAGACGAGTTGGGAGAGGGGGAGACAACTGGGACATGTAAATAACTAGACAAGGAGGAAAGAGGAAGGGAGAAACAACACCGGCAATCAGCGGGGAATGGGATGGTGTTCAGCTGAAGGAGAGGCAGGGAAAGAGCTTGAGGAAAGAGACAGAAAGAGGCACAGAGATCCAGCACACACAGAAAAGAAGCCAGAGCTCAGTAAGCAAAGACAGAGAAAAGGAATGACAGACAAAGAACAAAAAATTTACCCGATTGACATGAAACAGGAGCAGGCAGCCAGATAACCAGAGAGCTTTTTTTCTTCGTGTAAATTAAAGTGGCACTTTACAAAGGTATACAGTGGAGGAGGAAAATGAAAAAGGATGTAGTTGAGCTGAGGTTGCGGATAGGGCAACATTTCAGCTAACCCTGTCCTTCTGCTGTCCATCTTTCTGAGTGTTTTAGAGCCCACAGCCTGGCCACTGGTGCTGCACTGAACTGCTTTTCTTTTCAAACACTGAAGACCGAATGCAGTGACCTAGCCTCCCCTGCTAACTCACTGACCGTAAACGTAGGGACAGACGGGGGATGACATGGGAAAAAAAACATGCCTTCAATCTCTGGAAAGATGAATCAAACTGATGAACGGGACAGCTTTGAAAAATTGGCAGTCCTATTTGGGGTTTGTCAAAGGTCTGACTGATGTATTTGGAGGGAAGTGATGGAAGGGAGGGTTTCCGTGTTTCCATTCCGGACAAGAAGGGCATGCTGTGGGCGACTGGAGGGAGATTCTGGATGCATTTCTTGTGTTTCTGACCTCAGGGTTCGGAGTTGTAAAAAAGGACGGGGTGGATTGGGTAAGAGAATGACAGAGAGGGAGGTAAAAGAGGTCACTGAGGACAGAAAAGTGAGAGGGACAGGGGTAAAAAGCGGGAGAAAGCAGGGAAGCAGATGGAGAATAAGAAGCAGATATGTTCACCTCTCATTAGCTCGCCTGCCACACACTACGCCACAAAGCAAGTGCACCTCCCAAGGACAGAGCCAACTACCTCAGAGGAAAGCAGCCCTGCCAGCACTTAGCCAGGCTTCATAAACAACCCAGCTTGCATTTGTCACTTTCTCTTCACCCAACAAAGCGACAGCAGAAATAAATTACCTTTAAGTAGACCTTGTTCCTCCTCTCCCTCAACATCCTGTTCTTGCATCAGCAGCTGGTTTGACCTAACGGCGCAAACCGATGGACAGCAACAAGGTAAGAAAATCAAACACACAACACAAGGTAGCAGACTGGAGCCCTACGTTAGTTGTCACTGTGGCAGCCAGCATCAAAGTGTTTATCCTGCATTATCGCTTCATTTAGATAGTTATTTAGGCATTCAGTCCTGTTTGGAAGACTATCAGAGTACAACTGTGGGATTAGCTTTATTTCCCACATCAACAAATAACCAAGCAGTGCCCTAACAAAAGAACATATGACCATGAAATGATCAACACATGTAAGAGCAAAGAAGGAAGCTACAAGGGAAAGCAAATGGAGTGATGCATATAAAGAGAGGTGTTTGGAGAATCTTTGGAGAAAGATGTTTTCAGGAGGCAAAGGAGAGGTGTAAAGTCAGCTGGAGTGAAGCAACATCCTGCATTACTGAGAGTTCAAGTTTTTTGGAAGTTAAACTGAAAAACTAAACAAATATTTTGTAGCAACAAAATGTTCTTGAACTTCCGAGAAGCAGTGTTCCTTGTAAAAGAGAAAATAATTGATTTTTCCAAGCACTTTCTCTTGGGGTGAGAGTCAGAGTTCAGCATGCTGTGGGAGTAAGGAGGGAATGCTGGGTTCCCAATCCTACATCTGTGGAAGGAACTTAATGAAAGGTAAAGGCCTGACTTGTGTCAAGGCTTATGACAGGTGATATATCTGAGCAATATACAAGTATGCTTACCTCCCACCCCCCTGTCCTCTCTTCGTCCAAACCCCTGAGCTCTAAAGCATGACCTGAAGTTGCTCCAAAAGCTCTCCATCAACCTCCTGCTCCTCCTCCGCTTCATTATGTATCTACTCCTCCACAGCTGTGTTACACTCTGCTTTTTGCCCCTTATCTCTGAAACCTCCCTCAAAAAAGAGAGAAAAAAAAACAAGAAAACAGGCGGGCTACTCAAATTCCTAACATGCCAGTAATGCCACAGTTGGAAAACCCACATCCACACATCGATCATCTTGCACACTGCTAGACAGGAATCGCAAAACACGCAGAGCCCCAGGGTGCACCAGCCAGAGGGGTCACCAATACACAAAGAGCACTGGTAATGAAGTTAGCTGTCTCGTTGGTGTACAGAAAATAAAGAAGGTTTTCCCTCCCCTCCTTTTGCAACCTCTGTGATTCTCCATTGTAATCATAGTAAACACCCCGTTAGCCTAGAGTTTGGCTGGGGTCCTGCCATTAAATGCTGCTATTGAGCTAGCCTCTGGAGAAAACACAGGTTTGTTAATCAAGCGAAGGCAAAACAATTACCAGAATCCGATAATCAATGGCTGTGGACAAACAATAAATCTTTGGTGGCCGCTTCAGAGAACAACAAGTGGCGGGAAATAGGGTCCTACTAATTAAACAGAAACCTGCTGGTATGCTATCAATAGCTAATAGCTACGCCGCTTCACCGTTTAGCCCATCTGATTAGGCTGCTTGACATAGCCAGTGTAATAGCCATTACAAAGTGCTTTTTCCTTTTTCTTAATGCATGCTTGCAGAACTACAGCGAGACATACAGCTCAATTCCTCTGAGGACTTTGAGGCTGCTTCTTCTGCCAGCTGAGAGAAATGAATGTTGGTGTCTAACTCCCAGAGAATGTGTGTTGTGATCTAAGATTATAACTCCAAATGTCACTAAAAATGAAATGTCTACAGTATTAATGTATGGTAGATAAAATATACATGATGAGGGAAATGATTACCACAGTATAGTACTGATGCAAAATATATGAAATGAATTAAAAAAGGTACTTGTGCAATGGTTTTTACTGTATGAGGTAAAAAAGCTCATATCCAAATTGTGGACATTTCATTAAAAAGTCCTGTTATGTTTCAGCAAAAGCTTTAGAGAGGTAACAAGGGTTACAGCCCTTGTGAAATAAGGGTATACCTCTTTTAAAATGTGCCAGGCATAATCACTCCAACGCAGAGATGAAAATTTCAATTCTAGTTGTCTTCTGTTGGATCAGGAAATCCTGATTCGGCAGCAGGCGATGGGTGGAAAGCCTAATAGGGTGCTGGGAATTACAGCAATAGAAGGAGAGCTTGATGGTGAACGGCAGGGGAATCAGGTAAGACAAATCTGTCTGGATTTATGAGAGCCGTGTGTGAGCTGCTAATAGCGGAGTATAGACGAGGCAAACAGAGGGGAGTTTATAATGTGTAGCTCTGAGAGTACAGTTTCCGTATGCTGCAAAAACATTACAATATATTCAGCCCTCAAACTATAAAAGAAATGCCCATGCCAGTGGGATGAAATCGTCTTATTCAAATCATCCTGTTTCTTGTCAACATCTGGCTGTACTGGAAGATTTACTTTGATTTTGTTTTTTTGTTGAGTTTTTTTCTGTAAAGGGTTGCAATAAAGGTGAGTATAGTAGAAATAATGATAGACTACACAGGCAGTCAAGCTGACATGTCTCCACTTACACAATAGCACAATAGCAACCATAACTCTGCCATGATCAATAGTTGTTCATGACTCGCTTTAAAAAGGTCCCATCCTCCACCCTCTTCCTATCCATCTATTCCTGCCGCATTTCCAGTCATCTCTTCCTCTCTGTCTCATCTATAATTCTACCTCGTTTCCTCTTGTGCTTCCTTATCATCATCCAGCTAATTCACCTACTTTATCCTCTATTCCTACCTCTTTTTTCCTTATGCCTTATAGTATCTCTCTTCTTTCTTCAATTTCTTTCATCTACTCATTCCTTACCTTCTCTTCCTTCCCCATCCCTCACTCATCCTTATTTCTTCATTATCAGTGACCTTACATCCTTTCTTCTGCCCTTCACTTCATGTCACCTTCTTTTTGAGCCTTTGCTTTCTTACATAAATTCCATAAATTCCTCCATCTGCTGTTTCAGGTCACTCTTCCTAAACTTTTTGTCATCCCTACTTACTATAACCACCTATTCCCACACTTTCATGCGTCTCTACAATATATGCTTCCCATTTTTCTCATCACTTCCGCTCCTCACCTTCCTGTCTCCCTCTCTGTTACCTCCCTTTTTTCTGACACCTCTCCCACTTTCTTCTCAACCCTTCATCATCGGTGTAATTTACCTGCACACCATCTCTTTCCCTTGTCTGTCCCTCCTCACATCGCTCTACAACCAGTTCTCTCCTTCCATCTGACATTTCTCCTTTTCCACCCTCTGTGTCTCCCTTGCTCTCCTGCAATCCGCAGTTCACAGGTTTCCCAGGGCACATTGTTGCATCCCAACGGAAGCTTGCACAGCATTCTGCCATAAATAATTGAAGAGGCCCCACATGGCCAGGCACGCTCAGTCTAAATGGATTATTCTGGGAGAGATCAATGCCGGCCTGTGAGGGTTTTATTAGGGCCTGCAGATGAAACGTACAAGGCCACCGCCAATGCTCTCCTCTCTCTGTCTTAATTCTGCCTTGCTCTAGCGTGACATTCTCCGCACCTCCACCTTCTCCTCGCCTGCACCTTTAACCACCCGCCCACTCCAAGTGACGACCCCACCACACCACAAGAAGACCATAGCAAATGTCTTACAGTACATTTCTCAATTAAACATAAATGACTATTCAAGACAGTGTATGAATCATTCATTCTTTATGATGCCTCTCACTCTGATGCAGGCTAGTAGTAAACAGGCAAGAGTGTTTTGTTGTGCCTGCCGTTGTCTCGATGGATCATCATCCTCACAGACCCCCACCATCACCAGCCCTGCTCACCAGCATGGTCGGAAACATCCGGCAATACCCACTGGAGTTGTCATAGGCAAGAAAGGGGGGAGGTGAAATGCTACCGTGACCTTCAAGAGTTACGACCCTTGGGGCCGAGTGGCGGCTGCAGTGGCGAATAACCCTCTGTAAGCTTCTCTCCCCGAGGAGATTTACATCTGTCTCATCCAGTGAGAGGTTTCCTAATTGTCTGCTTTCCGGAAAACACCCTGCCAAGCTGGCAACCTCAGACAGCTTGTTAGTTATTCAGATCTACTGGGTCCACAAGGTAAAGAGAAGAATATGGTACTATTACCAAACTTAGAGCATTTTTTCTCAAAGTCAACATCATGCGTAACTAGTAGGACATTAATTAATGCTAATTATATTTTTATACACCAACACCTTTTTCATCATTGATGTCCGCTCAATAGCTAACAGTGTCACTAGACCATCTAGTTACCAAACCACTCTGTCTTTCTTGAATTTCTTATTTCTTTTTGGCACCAAAGTGCAGCAGCAGCAAGCGTTTCTACAATGCATACAGCTGCAGTAGAGATCAAAGCCACCACTCATTCACATCCTTAGCATCCTGCAATCTTTGGATGTACAATAAAGACTCAAGGCCTATGTACACGCTGCAAAATCGGTTCTTAGTTCTTAGTGCCCAATTGATGCAATTTGCGTCAAAATTCATACTTCTTGGAGTCCTACCTCGGTCAAATCTGAACACACAGACATGATACACATATCCTGAGAGGGTGTGACTTACACTTTTGTGAGGATATCATTATGTCCAGTGTTCATTGTGAGTTAACTATAAATCCACTGAGAAATCTTAAAAAAACAAAAGGAAACAAAAAACGTTCCTTATGACACCAGAGCTTGCTTGGGAATCAACATTTTTAAGTTTTACTGAGTATCAAAGTACTGTAGTTGTCCATACAACCACAGGTATACTCCAAAAAATATGTCCTAATACATAATTCAACATACTATAACTGTAATGGTGCCAATATGTCAAAATGCATGCTTAAAAAAGGACTGCTAACTAACATTGTACTAGATGGGACCAATCGCACATATTTGCCCCACAGTTTCCACTTTCCACTGTTTTGTCACTTCTGACTATGAATTTCAGACTACACCTGAACACATAATTTGTTGACATATTCTCAGGTTCTTAAACACACATTACCTCCGCAATTATCCTTGAGTAAAGAGCCTTTGAACGCCTAACATGCTGCTTTAACCTGAACTAAGGCTCCCTCAGTAATTATGATGTGTTCTCCTTACCAGTGAAATTGAAGCCTGACTAGGTTACATTTTTCCCTCCATTGTACGCACCTTTCTGATTACTGTGAAAACAATATAATCAAACCTTTCAAGCTGGAAGTAAAGGTGTGCAAGATAATTCCTTCTGCTACTTTAACCCTTTCACATTGTTTTGATTGAGATTGTGGCTGGCAGACATGAATAGACATTGCTTCATGGAATGGTGTTTTGAAATGAAGCTTAACATATTTGACAGGGAGAGAGGGGCCCTGAGGCTCCCTCACAAGTGAGTGGCCTTCCTTTCCTTCCTGGGAATGAAGAAGAAATCTTGCATTACTCCAGGATCGCCCATCTTCTCTCTTCCTGACATCTTGGCGTGTACCAGGAAAATGTGTACACATCAAAGCCATTAAAGTGTCAAGCTCCACAGTGGGCTTAAACCAGGTCAGAATGTTCGTGGGAAACTTGTGAATAGTGCATTTTTTGCCCTCATTCTGGCAGTCAAGGCTTCCTCTAAAGAGCTTACAGTATATCTTATTTGAAATGACAAAAGACGCAAGGACAATTTCTTTCTCTGCTGTTAGAATATTCCAGTACTCATTTACATATGGATTTGAGGGCCATATGCTTCCTGACAGTATTTACTGTACAATGTGGCACCATTGGACAGAAGGCAAGTACAAAAATGCTCTGTCACATTATACAACTCCTTCTTTGCTTTTCTTTATTGATTAACTCGATCTAAATTACATCTGTAGAGCCAACTACTGGATATTTGCTTATAGATGTCAGTCTTGCACTGGTTTTATTTAACCTGACCGCTGACATGTAACAAATTACTTTGGTGTGTCTGCATGTGGCTTAAGGAGTGGAGGTAAGGATGGGATGAGATAGAATACTCTGAAATTGACGTCAGGCTACTTAGAATTTTAAATTCTGTCACAGGCGGGGAAAAACATGAGAAAAAAAAAATATCCTGCTGTTTATCTGGAGGTGACAACTAACAAGCACTACTCTGGTAATTAGACTGCTGCAGTGCACATGGGTGAAGCTCTCCATAAAGTGTGCTTATGATTAAATATTTTCTTCTCTCTCTTTTCTATCTCCTCTCACTTTACGCGTTTGGGTACAGCTCTGCCAGCCATCCGCATCTGTTTCCATTTTGACTGCATTAATGACATGGCCACACACTTAGGTTGGTGCCCTGTAATGAGACTGCAGAGTGTGACTTATAGCTTACATCTTATGAATGTAATAAAAGTATACGTGCATGTGTAAGCGGGTGCATGTCTGTCACTATGTGCATCTGTAATGTGTGCCGACCATGTCTCACATGCCGGAATTTTTGCTGCCCAGCCAGTGACAGGTGAGCGTGATTGAAGTGCATTCTTGCAGGAGAAAACAACGAATGACTGAGCATGCCATCCAATCACCCATCTCATACATACAGAGAGGCTGGTTGATTGATGTCAAGTTAAGAAGTGTACACAGTGAAAAGCTAACCTGGCTCGTCTGCATTACCAAGAGCCCTCTCAGTAAAAGGTGACCTATGACGTGCTGCACTCTAAAAATTAAATAGGCTTCAAAATGAGAGTTTTGTCATTTAAATCGAGCTGGTGAGAGGGCTATGTGATATGAAAGGTTTGTGAATCACATTATTCAAAAAAACCTAGGATTTCACTTTGCACCTGAGCTACCTGAGCTACTAAGCTTCTCAACCGGGTATCTTTAAGGTATCAAAATCCCTGAGGGGTTTCTTTTAACCCTCTCAACACAATGGTAACTGGAGCCTGACAGTAGTTCATAAAATTCTACTGCATGGTTGTTCTTCAAGAAGTAAAGAACCCTAAAGTCCTAAGCTCCATTTATATCTTAGAAGAATCTACAATAAACCATCACTTTTAGAGTGTGTGGCCTCTATGCATGTCCAACACAGGTATTTGATTGCTCCATGAACAAACGCTGGGTGAGGAGACGCTTCATAAAATGTGTCCAGCCCATTAAGTCTGAGGGAAGGACTCCAGTAATAGCTGTCCTTCCACAGGCCTGTCTGTTAAGACAGCAGAGAGTGAGTGACTTCCTCCTGTCAAAGTGATCATTGGGTGGCAACATGTCTTGATATCAAGAGGAGGACTGGAGCATGGAGACACAAATCCATTGCGAAATTGAAGAATTACAATTCAAACTGAAATAACATCTTACAAATAGTAGCCTAAAATCCCACGGGTGTTATTGTGCAAAAAAAGATGTAACATCACGAATACAAGCACAGACGGGAAGCAAATCTGTGTTTGCAGTCTACATACACCAATGCATTACATCATTTGTTTCATCACTGTGGTTCAGCCCCACATATTTTAATGTCTTCCTTGCAGGAGGCCAAACTTTCTGCTGTTATTGGAAAAAAGAATGCGTATGAAATATGGAAAAGGCAAAACTCAAGGAGCATATGATTGGTTGCCAGAATAAATCTGTGGTAGCATAAGTCTGAATATAATTTAGAAGGACTGTGGACTATTTCCAGAGAGTCTGGGTGCAAGTGCATTGTGTGCTCCCTCTCATACAAATCCATTGGTGGATGTTACCTGCCTTGCTCTGATGCTCCTGGGCATTCTGCTGTGTGTGAGTGAGATGAGGATGGGAAGGGGGGGTCACTCCAAATTTCTCATGTGACGGAGCATAACAGGGAATTGTAATACACAGCAACATCATAAATTTGATTACATTACATTGCACTGCAAGCCTGTAAGCCATTTCCAGGCACCATAAAAAAGCTATAACTAAGTTACCACGGGAACAAAGAAAAATGAATAAAGCCATTTTCTTTTAACAACCGGGGCGCTGGCGAGATATTGTTCTCTCCTCTGGCTTTTATGAGCTTTGCAGACGCGCGATGCGCTCATTGCGATCGAAGCAGGGGACGGAACAAGATGGAAAATGCAACTTCGGGAAAAAATAGACGAATTTTTTTTGTGGCAAATGATTTTAACACATACTTCCAAATACAAATGTGCTGTTATATCTTCAACAGATATCAGAAATCTCCTGACGCTTTAAGATAATGAATCCGAATGATATAAAATGCAAAAAAGGGACAAGCCTGCACTGTTTTTACAGAAATAATGGACACACAGGGATCATCTTTTAAAACTTTATCATTATGTTATCATTTTTAGTCTAATGGAGCCTTACGTGTGGCTGCGGATCTGTGCGTAATTTCGAAGAACCGTCAAAAAACGGATAAACGAAAAAAAGGATGGAAAAAGCAAAAGCTGTGCCATTTTTAAATGATAGTCAATTTGAAAGTTATGGAGAGATAATGTTGAGTTGTTTTTCTATTTTTCATTGAACATAAAACAGCATCAAGGGTGGCACAAATAAGCTGTCCGGACAACAGGGTCCGCATGCACGGGAGCGAATTAAATTCAAGCAGGAGTTTCCAGCATTCAACAAGGGCATCACCAGTACTTAAAAAAAGTCAGTGTCATTGCTGAGCTGACTCCACCTCGGTGGGGCTGTGGAAACTCGAGTGGCGCACCTCGAAATAAGCCCAACTCCTTTCTACACGCCATTGACAACGATGATGCGCAAATCCCGTCCAGGGGTGTAGACCTACACTACAGTATTCTGAAAAGTCCGACATGTATACCTTAGGCTTCATCAAACAACCGGTGCACACACACACACACACACACACAAGCAGACGGAGTGAGTGAGAGAGAGAGAGAGAATGAGAGAGAGATCGAGAGAGAGAAAGAGAGAGAGGGGGGGGGGCTGAAATATCGAAAATGGCATTTCCGATTGATGCCTGCAAGAAGAACTGAATGTCTCATGATCTACGGGCATGTTCAAATCAGTGGATTGCATCTCACGGTTGACTTGGCTAATGAAGCACCCCCCTGTGGAGATTCACTTGTTAGATGGACACCCCAGCCCCCCCCTCCCCAACATACACACACATACACACACCTCCGCCCGAAAAAAAGAAGATGATTCAGAAATATGCGTTATGCTCCAAAGCTATACAGCGCATACAAGAGTGTAAGAGTAATTCTTGAGAATCTTCGTTCTCCTCTTTGCCACAGAACCACCCAGGTTTTTTTTCTTTGGGAGATTAAAATTGTAATTAACTCTCAGTGGGGGAATGAAAGGGAAGCCGTGCCTGTTACGACCGCCGTTCAGAATGTTGGATATCCCTCGTACTCAAGCAGCAGATATGCTCTGCTCACCAGCAGCAGCACCGGCAGCAGCTTTGCGGTGGCAGAGTCGGGTCTCCCGCTGATTCCGGGACTATCTGGCACCTCTTTCCATCGCAAAGCTCCGTGGCAGCTTGAAAAAAGCCCCTTTGCAGTATTCTGAAATGATGCTCCTCTTTGGGCACTTGCCTGAGTCTCTGTTGGCGTTGAGACGGCAAGATAACGCACGGCTCGTGCGCTCCGATACCAAATGCCCACATGCCTAATTTTTGTTTAAGCCTTTAGACAATGACAATTCCCAGCTCGTGTAGAAAAAAACAAACAGACAAAAGTAGCTGGACAGAGTCAGGGGGAAAAAAAAGACAGGGAAGTGTGCCTACCGTTTTGTCAGCCTCGGAGTTCCTCTTTCTTTCTTCTCAGCTTATTAAACCCTCACATCTTCATGATTAAAAACAAAGCAATAATCCCCGGGTTTGTATTGAATTTGTGCGTCCCTGCTGCAGGTCCAGTGAGGAGCGGTTCACGGGTTCTTGTGCCGGGTTAAATAATGTTTTTTTTTAAATCCACCCCAAGAGCGCAGGTTGCTCAGGACGCGTCTGAGTACGGCAGGAAGAGTCGCTCCCTCAGCAGCAGCCGCCGTGCGCACTTGGAGGAACCAGAGCTGTGTCCGCGCAGGGAAGCTGAGGGAATGATGTCATGCGTCCGGCCCTCCCTCTCCAGCCACCCCTCAACTCACGGCTCTCTCCATCTTCTCTCCCCTTTCCTCTCATCGTCCCCCTCTTTCTTTATGGCACGCTGTTTGGACATTTCCACTGAATAAAGACAAACAAATATACATTTAATCTAGTGCTGAATATTTAAATCTCAAGGGAAAGTCAGTGGAATGCAATAATCTTATTGAATCTTTTTAATAATTGTAATGAACAAGTAATACATTATCACAACAATCTGCTATTTGTTTGTTGAGCAGTGCAAAGACTTTTTTCGTATGTTTAAATAAGGTTTTAAGCCGAGACACAAGCTTGTATTTCTTGCTTTGGAGGACGTATTTTTGCAGTGCTCCACTTGACGTGATGAAGTCATGCCGTTCCCCCACGCCTCACTGAAGTCAGCGTCCAGTGGCATCGTCAACCTGCCTTTACCCGGGATAAGAGGGGAGGTAAGCTAGCATGAAACAGACCAATGCACGCCGCGCACAGAGCCAAGGCAGCCCCCTCCTCCTCTGCACAGCCGGCGCATCTTAAAGATAAAGCATCATATCTCCTTATCAGAGTTATAGGCGAGGCTCATCGTGCGTATCATATACTACACTGCAAATAAAAAAAAGCCTTTTCAACAACTCATTTGGTCTTGTTATGAGTTGCAGTACTTTAGGATTTTAGAAGTGTTGTGACTGCGACTATGGATGAATTTAATTTGTTCCAGTGCACAGAATGTTTAAAGTTTTGTCATGATGAGTTTTTTTATTATTATTATTGTTGTGACATTAAGGAAACACTGNNATTTGAAGGGTCTTCAAATGCATTTAAGTTCCTCACAATGGACCATGTATATTCTGCATCTTGCCTTTGCTGCTGGCTGCTTGCTGAAAAAAAAAGAAAAAGAAAACTTAAAGAAAAGGACTGTGAGGGCATTTAATCAATCAACTTCAGCTGCAGGTTTTACTTAATCAAATCTTTAAAGTGGCAGGGCTGCTTTTCTCTACTCTATATATTGGAGCACCGATGCTCTCCCAGGGACAAGCTGAAATGTAGCCCATTGCTGGAGCTTGGCCATTTATGCCTCCCCTCATTGCATGGACTTGTTCTTTAAGGGGGACACTTAGCCTCAAGTGGCAAAAAATTGCCTGTTGGTAGATGCTGGAAAACACAGGTTATTTGTTCACTGCATTACTGTCATCTGTCAGAGCATCCTTCGATCCATGCAGTTCTTTAGAGGCAGTGGCTGTTTACCAAGCATGCAAGACCCTTTTCTTAACTTTTCTATTCATTTCTGAACATGACATGACATGACAAACTAATATTACAAACTGCATTTATTAAGATAAAACAAATTGTTATTGAATTTAAAGGAGCATTTTATAAGCTCAGATGGTTATAAAGTATTACTTGACACTACATGTGATACATTTACACTGACAATGATAACTTTACTGTATGGACTTTTATAGACATGTTGGCTTAATAAAGTTAAGTTAAGTTAGTTTTTCTTAACTGTAATCACAATATGATCATACACGTGTGTTGCTAGTTGTGTCAGTTGTGGGTGGAGTAGTTATATACTCACATAGAAATTGCATATGTCAACTATTTATGGTATCATAATGGAGGACAAAAAACATACATTTTAATTCAATAACACTTTGCAAGTGTTGGTTAAACACATGCATAGAATATACATACATGTAAATCTGTCACAAATTATGAAATGTAAATGATGGTATCCATCCTCCACTGCAGGGTCCTTCATGCCTTATCTACTGCAAGAAACACAAAATGCAATTGGACCATTTTTAAAGGAACATATTTTTGTTGTTTCATGTTTAGCCTGTTATTACAAATCACATTGTAAAACAGCCCCTCAGCTTGATTATTGCATTTTACCTTCCCCGCAGCCACTTGGTTCTATTAATTTCTGTCTTTTCAAAACATTTAAAAACAAAAGAAAAAAAGGCCTAAATGTTCAAAGTGATTGATTTCCAATGTCAAGCTCAGAGATTGTCGTATTGAACTGACATAGGCTGAAATTTTGGCAATGATGAAAAGTCAGCCTAATTTGTCAAGAAAGGACCAAAATGTGTATGGTCCTTTAAAGATGGCAGACCTCAATCGATTTCAACATCAGGGGCCGGTGGAGCACAGAGAGACGAGGATGCATAAATTAAGAACTGGAAAGAACCCCACAAGAGCCAACAATTTCATCATTTGTGGCCGCAGCGGGGATCAGACTCTTAACCATGGAAGTGTTGAAGCCATTCTCTACCCACTGAGCTAGACAGGACCATGTGTGACCTTTAAGCCAAACTAAAGCATTTAAATCTCCCTGGACGGATAATTTGATCGTCCTTTGCCTTTCTTTGCCTTTACTTCAGATAATTGGACATTCCTTTGATAATGTGTGCTCACGTCAGTAAGGGGTCATCAGGCATCGTGAGCCAAACAGGGTAAGCAATACATTTAGGATTTTATAAGTCAGCTTGTTTTTCACAGTGTTGCATATTTATGTCTAGCTGACTCTCATTGTGGAAAAGTTTACTTTGGCTGTATTCTCATGTTTTATGTTGTAAACAAATATTTTGTTTGCAGATTTTGATAGAAACAAAAACTTAGAAAGAAAGTTGCATATTTTGCAGGTTTTGGGGGATTATTACAATTTTCCTTCACTGGTAGACATTTAAAGAGGTGACATTACGTATAAATTGCAACATTTCCATGCATTCAATTTACATCAGCGAGACCAATCAATAAAACATTTAACGTAATGTTCTCTGGGTAAAACGTCTGTTGCAACCTTGCCGTGCCTTCAAGGTGGATGAATCAGAAAGTAAATTAAAAAAGCCAGCTACTACAAAGCATTAATAGAAGCCACTGCGTCTCAGCTGCAGTAGCCTTTTTCAGGGTTACAGCATTAACAATGAAGAAAGGCTATAGCTGAAATCCATTGGCTTCTAATATAAATCTCTCTGAGTTAATCTTAGAGTGAGAGGAGCAGAATCATTTCATTTGTATTGTGTCTTGAGTCAATTAACTTGTCAATCTTAAAAGCATAGTAAAGGGCTATCACATACGCTCCTGTTGTACACCATGCTGCAAACTCTTCTGTGCATTTAATGTGATATATCTAAATGTAGAAAAAAAAAATAAAATAAAATAAAATAAATTAAAAATCATCAACCTGAGATTAACATTTGCTGTATGGCTTAAAGTTGGCAGGTTATTACCCTTACTTACCTAAGTTACAGTGCATAATAGGTAACAGGAAAGGGAATATAGGTGTGGTTAAACATTCTGACTAAATAGCTGAGTGAATTCACAGTGACTTGTACCTTTGAGAAGGGCTGAAACTGCAAGAAGAAGTGATAAGTATGAAAGTAATGGGGCTGATATAT
>NW_023339674.1:10180455-10183779 GCF_004916995.1 Morone saxatilis | reverse complement strand
CCGTCAACTCATTACTAAACTGAAATTAAGCAAGCACTGTGATTTTCTCAGCTGGCTATTCCGTATTTTCGTTCCATTTCGCTTCCCTCTCGCTGTCCGCCCCCCCAAGAACTGCTTCTGTAGTACATTTTTAGCGGCTGCCTGAAACTAGAATGACTTAAACCATCCCTTCACTCAGGTGGTTATCTGTATTTACAGACGTATCTTTTACCAAGACACAAGCTTCAACACACTTAGCCTGATAGTGATGTCACTTCAGATTTTCCTATGGCGTTTGGAATGCTAACACCAACCCTCATAGGTTCCCCACCATTTCCTAAATGGAGCAACGAAACAGAACTAAACTTATAGCAACTTATTCCCCCGTTAACATGGTACGTCCCTGGACGGTAATTGGTGACGTCACGTTTTATAATGTTAGACAAGCACATTGCGGCGCGCCCTCCCACAAACGGCTTTCGGCGTCAGGTGAAGGTGATACATACCGAAGGAATTCCACCTTTATATGTGCTAAATCAAATGAAACGCTATACAATTGAACGCACAATTAAAAATGGACTGGAAAAAAAACCAAAACCTTTTGCCTGCCATTATTGGTTGTAACCTCTGCATTTGATGGATGGGTTGAAATTTAAAGGGAAATTTAACGCTGGAACAACAAACGGACCCGGGATAGTAATGGCACGCTGCGTACCAGCTGAAAATAATTTTATGGGTTTAATGTAATTGATATAACAAAAAGTGGTACAAATGAAAAACAGTAACCCTAAAGCAAGTAAATACCTAAAATAAATAAAATACAAAGAGATGAGTCTACTTTGTCACACTGTGTGCTTGGACCGTGCCCTTAACATTTCCTCTGGTGTTTGCTCGAGCCTGTGTCCCCCTCAGCTGTCCTTCTGTCTACATAAATATAAGAAAAGTGGTCCACACTGCCTCTTTTAAAGAGACTGCACCTTGTCATTCATTGTTCATTCTTTCTTTTTCCCATCACCTTTTTTCTTGTTCTCCAGCCTTGCCCTGCTCAGTTGACCTCGCTTCTCCCTAACTCCTTTTCCCCTTCCTGTGTTCACCTGTGTGTGGGAAACACCGACTGAGTGGCTGGATGAGTGGTTTAATTAGTGGAGATGTAGCGGTCTGTCACCTTGGGCTGTGCTCCGGCAATCAAAAGCCACTGGCTTGAAGAAAAGTCAGACAAGGCCATTCATTGATCGGTGATTGTAGAAGTGTTACTTAGTCTACATGATACGCTAAAAGAGCTTTGGCTTAGATTAAGGATGAAGATAATGCACTACAGTGGAATTTAGTGTACCAAAGGAGAGCCAAGTTGCAATTCCAGTCCAATTGTATCTACTACACCAAGTGTCTGTTCACTGAATGTGCACTCAAAATGTACACCTGCTTAACAGTGAAGGTTTTTCATATTTTTCAAATATTGTTAGTATTTTGTATGAGTTTTTCTGCAATAAAAGATATTTATTGGTGGACAGTTAACTCTTTAAGATACCATTCAGTATTGCCAGTGCAAGAACATAAAGTTCCAGCATACATAATCTGTATGTGATCTTTAAAGACTTTAGTTGATTGATTAAATAATTATCTATTTTATAATTATAATTATTTATTTATACAAACAAATGAAGAAACAATGACCTGTTTCAACTGTTATTAGTGTCTCCTTTCTTTTGGCCTTTTTGTTGTAAAGTTGTAGCTCAGTACAGGTAATATTACACAACATCACAATCACAGATTTACAGAACATATTCACTGGAAAGTATAATAGATTGAAACATCCACATCCTGCAATGTAATAGATAATATAATAAATCTTAAGAGTTGCACAACTTTCTAAAGATTTAATTTGCAGGGAAAATGTGAACATGAGATAGATATTTGCAATACTGGCCCAGACATGCTTGGTTCCAGAGTAAACACTCTTCTATGAAACTTAGTAATTACTGCATGTTACTTGCTTACAATGCCAGCGTTAGTGTCTCAATTTCCCACAGTTCATAACAATAAAGTTGCATCTCCACTTGCTGTGTAGTGCTTTTGATAAAGTGTCCACAAATTGCTTTATGCACTTTCCAGTATAGATGGCCCTTAATTTCCTGCTCACATTAACTAAGGATGGACCATCTCAATAATATATAAAGCATTAATCACTAATACTCTAAATGAATGAATGAATGAGCCAACCTTCGGCACATGTTGTGCAGAGGAATGTGACAGTATGTGATACTTGTGCATAGGTGGTCAAAGAAAAGCTGTTCTATACAGTCTATTTCCATGGCTTTTTCTCTCCTGTATTAAGATTCATGGTTTGCATTAATTTCAACACCTAATGACGGTCTGTTGTAGACATTGAAGGATACATAGGCTTGCATTCATTAAGATCAAAACTTTGCACCACATAGTCAAAGATATTACTTTTTTGAAGAAAACTTGAGTATTATGTAGTAATAATAATAATAATAATGAGCCAATGAGTGACAGTTCCCATAATGAGACTGAGCAAAACAATTTATAAGAGAAATCCATCATTACTGTGGTTCTGCTATGCATCAATTTTTATACTTTGATGCAAACCAGACGATGCAAACAAGAGTGTTTTGGGGAGAGAAGAGATTGAAGTAGAATGCTCAAAATATGACAGGACTGGATTAAAAACAGCATATGAGTCACAGCCTTTCAATTTTCCTGGGCCATATTGGATTTCTATTCATATTTTTCTTTACAATTTGTGTTTACCACTTAAGTTACAGTACCTAAGTAAAATGCTTGAATATCAATGGGTCATTATGTCCAGAAAGAGTTGTGTTCAAATTGCACCCATATACCTGGGTATTCCCATTGACATAAGCAGACACAAGGGCAAAAAGAACTTGCCTGTACTTACAGCTGAAATATTAAACAGCAAAAAAGATATGTGTTAATATCCTCAGTTGTTCCTTTTACCCTAAGCTTTGTTATCCAACAAACTAACTAGCAGGCAAATTTAGCGATTGAACAGGAATAATGAAAAAGGATAATGTGAATTTTACAGTTTATTGCATTAGGGCATGGATTATTTTAGAAGCCAAGATCTATTTTCCTATAATATCTGAATTAGTAACATTTTTCCCAGTACATTTGAAAACACACTGTTAGTGCAGCAGGTGGCTGGGAAAAATGTGACTCAGGTTAAATCACATAGAAAAACCTTTGGAGTGATAGTGACACAAGATTTTATGTTGTGTGTGTTGGTAGTACTTTGGCTATTATGTTCATGTTATTACTATTATGTTCATGTTACAGAGATATAAACAGTAATGTAGACATGGC
>NW_023339674.1:10161253-10180438 GCF_004916995.1 Morone saxatilis | reverse complement strand
GCAACACCAGTCTCAACAGTAAAAAGATCTTAGGCCTATGTAGTTCAGTGAGTAGAGCATGGCATTAATGCTACCAGGGCTAGGGGGTTTGATTTGCTGTGACATTTAGCAGGAAGACAATGGCTCTAACTCTGAATTCACACCAGAAGCAACACTTCAGCAACATGTCGGCTATATGCAAGCAACCATTCTTTCAAACCCACACTGACTCCATTTTTTTTTTAGAACTCAATCTCCAATGCTATGCACTGCTGAGTGTACTGTACTCAGTCCCTCCCTTCAATTTTCAAATTCTCAAATTTTTCCCATAAAAAGTGGTCAACGCATTCCAGCTATTATTTTTGATAGAAGCTGCAACCCACCAGCAGATCGCATTGGCAGGAAGTCATGCACAGAGAGGCATCAGAATCCGGTAAATTCTCAAGATAAAATATACCCCATGTAGACTCTGGATCAAATTTCAATACATTAACATTATTTCACAACCTGTGGCAACAGGCCAGGAGTCAATCAGTCTGGGGCAGGTCAGAAATGTTTACACCATGGACAATGAGAAGTTCATCATGGAAATGGAGAAACACACTGTTTTTTTCTGTTCTTATTAAATGAACGATGATGAAATCATTAGCAAAGAATGTATGATTTCACATTCTAAATAGCAGTCCACTTCTGTATTTTGGTACAGTTGTTTTCCCACCTTATGTGTACTGTACCCGCGTATACACGAACCATACCCGAGCATGGATCAACAAACTGTGGCATGCAGTGTTCACACTGATCAAACAAAGTGGACTTTGGTTTCAGAGGAAATTGGATCCGGGTCTGGGTTCGTAATGTGAAAGCCTCCTAATTCTAATCTTAAAAACACAACCATCTCACAGTGTAAAAAAAAAAGGTATGCAGTTGTGAATCGATGCATAGCACACAAGTTGCTTAGAGATGGTGTGACCTGCACACAAATAGAAGTGTATCTGTTCACGAAGATTAAAAATGCTTCAGCGTATTTGCGAATTTGGTCTTAACAAGGTTAGGATATCAGCTCAAATTAAGCTACCCATGTACCCAAGTGTATTCACTCATGTTACTGTAAGGTGCAATGCATAGAAACCACCCACCTAATGGCGCATACTGTGCCCGTGTACATTTTGCCTTTGCCTATGGAGAAAGTCAAGGTAACATGACAGTATGAAGGGTGCAGGTCGTGACAACTGAGAATGGAAATAGAAGCAATGCTGTACAGGGTGATAAATCGTCTATAACACAGACTTATAATGGCTGTGTGATAGTGTTGGTGTATACAGGAGCCATTGAGAGACACTTGGCTCATTAGGTTGAGGCATTGAGGGGATGAGTGGGTGTGTGAGCGGGTGAGCACATGACACGACAAGGCTTTGATGCGCTGACAGGTAGAGAGCTCATTCTCCTGCTCTTTCCCTGTCATAATTCCTTCTTTTCACTTCTCACACATTCTCTCACTCTTGATAAACTCACTACCAGCTGGATTATCGTTCTACATTCAGTGCCTTCTCTGTTTCACTCTGTCTAAGCTCTCTGCTTTTCTGACTCCATCTCTTTTCTGCTGCATCTCCTCCTCATTTGCTTCTTCTTCTCACTTTTCCTCAGTTGTTGCCTTCTCCCCCTCACTGTGCTCTGCGTGGATATCTATAGCAACAGCCTGACAGGACATTCAGGTGGGCGAAGGTGTGAACATCCCTCAGAAAAAAATAAAAATAAATCTATAATAGATGATATGTGCGTAAATACAGGATCTTCACAAGATGGGCTTGTCATCATAGCAATTTAAAGGATATTTGGAGTATAGCCTGGTTAAAATAGATCTGGGTGGGCTCATTTGGATTCATTATGTACTAACAAGCAGAAAATAGTGTGAATGAGCAATCTGTGCCCACAGTAGCTGGTTGCTTTCTTTGGTCCAGTCTATCAGTTAGGCAGGATTCTCAAAAGGCTGTTATGATATTTTGCTTATTTTTTAGCTTTATGTCGGTAACAATCTCTCTTTCACAGTTGTTCATGGCCATGAACACAAATAAATTTGTGTGTGCACAACCCCACTCACACACAGTCCCCTTTGTTCTTGTTGAGGTTTTTTCCATGTCATTGTTGTTTGTGAGGAGGTGGTGTTGGTGGGGGTGGGGGTGTGGGGGTTTTACATCAGGTACAAGCCATTCATCAATGGACTTTTGCAAAGTTCAAGACCATTAAAAAATGTCAGTGGCTTACCAGGGTTTACTAATAATATCATAAATACAAAATATACTTTAACAGCATACACTGAGAATAAAACCTTTAACACTGACAGTTGTAGTGCCATGCTCCACTGAACAAAAAAACAGGAGCCACCCTTTAACATTATGCACAGAAGCTATTATATATTTATACAGGACCATCAAAGATAAAAAGAGCAGGCAGTGAGTCAGTGAGACGGACTGCAGCTCATCAGAACATTATCACCCAACCTTTGCCTACCCTCTTCGCTCCACTACAACTGCCTGCAAAACAGCATCCCTCTCGCACCAGCGCTGTGATAAGATCTGACTTAACCTTGGTGAGGTGCATCACCTCCAACAATAACACTAGCTTGTCACAACTACAGAACATCACCTTTAGGGGATAGGGGTACCATTAAGAGGGGAAATAAGCTTAACAGATAAGGGCAGATTTTAGTTTTAGCTTGCATGTAGCATGCAGTGTTTAGTTCAGCATAATTTCCTCTTTACAGGTTCTTTTTTAATGTTACAGATTTGCTCAAGTCAGTCTTAGCTTTCTAACCAAAAGACGCTGAAGCATTTTTATGGTGGCCCTGTCAGTCACATGTATGAAAGGGAGGAAAATAGTAAAATTAACAATTAAAATTATTACTTTTAGTCATGCTCTGGGGATGGCAATGTCATTCTGTCAAATGCTTCACCGGTCCAGACTGAAACATCTCAACAACTTTTGAAAGGTTTTGCCATGACATTTGTACAGACATTCATGGTTCAAAGAGGACAAATGCATATGAATTTGGTAATCTTCTGACTTTTTTTCTAGCACCACCTTGAGGTTAACATTTTTGGCTTTTATTAAAATGTCTCGTTGGATTGAATACTATTAATTTAAGTACAGCGTACACAGCAGCTCTGACCATGACTATGATTCTGGGGATGACAAAGACACGGCGGGTTCAGGCAGGGACAGGAGAGGCATGAAATGGGAGAGGAGGAAGTTTGTAGTGAGTTGATTGTAATGTTATACATCATCCATTGTAACAATATTTTGTGAAGTTGGAAGTTATATAAAATTTCATTAATATTATCAATGATCGACTAATGTCTTGAGCTAACAACTACTTGTTGACCAGAAATATCTTTAGTCTGGGACAGCCCTAAAAATTAATGTCTGATTTACACTGGATAGGTGAAATTGGGTGAAGCATCTCTCCCATAATAGAAACCCTGTGCGCATTTACACTTGAGGCACAGCAACGTAATTTCATTGATTATTTAAATCTTCCCGACACACTGACAGGATTGGTATAGGATCTATGGTAATTGATCTTCTGTGTTCTTCTACACATGCAAAAGGTCACACACAGTCCAGGTTCATACAGAGAAATTGTTTGGAGTGAAGCATCCACGCTCCCGATAAATCCTCTGTCTCCTTTTAAAGAGTTCTGACCTGTCAAGTTCATAACTGCGGTTTTGAGTTTTGCCATTTAAATGCTCCATAATATTTGCAGTGACATTACTGTGCACATGGCAATGTTTAAAATTACCTCATACAGCTAAGGACAAGATTAGACTGATAGGTAGCGGGGTTGAATCTTCGATCAAATGTTCTCAATATGAAAAACCATGCCTCCTAGAAATAATTTTTGTCTATTACAAAATTGTTTTCATAATTACGCAGTGGTGACAACATAAAACCTGCCTAGATTATGAATTAATTAAAACACTAAATTTATTTAGCACAGGGGAGGACATGATTGGGGTAGATGTTCTGGTGTACAAAGTGCAGGATTGGCACACTACAGTCCATGATTTGCATCTAGACTCCTGCAACAAAAGCACTGGTTAGGGTGTTAATAAAAAATGTCTCAAGTCACTGCTGACTTTTGAATAATGCTGCAGTGACTACGGGTGGCTATTGCAAGATTGCGACTTGCCAGGTAAGTTAATTACCAACATTTACTTATTATCTTAATTGAAAGCATTACATTTCTCTCAAAACATATTAGCTGTTTTAAATAAGTTATATAAATGTGATTTCGAGGATGTTTTAGGGCTGCAATAAAAAACCTTCCACAGCCTGTATTTAAGGTAATAAGGACACCGGGAGAGCCCAGGTTGACAATGAACGATACTGAACGATCAATGGTCTTAAATAAAATAAATAAACTACGGTAGGCTTGTGCTGTTTGGAGGTGATGAGCTCTGAAAAATATTTTTCTCCGGCATGATTAATTTCACTGTTATACAATTGTAATAAAAAATTCATAATATGCTCAAAGCATACTGACAGTTTTGATTTCTCAGCCTTTTTACTCCCTTTTTCAGCCATGGATTCATTCAGTAATCCAAGGCAATACAATATATGATGTGGATTTAGATAAACATGTAAGAGGAGCAACATTATCTAAAGCAGCTGTGCACATGTCGTTTAAGCAGTTCACTAAATCATTAGTGTTTGAAAGAATATCTAATGATTCACCAGAATTCAGAAATAATTTGGAAAATATTAAAGCATCAGTGTCATTAAGGATGTATGAGCAAATTTCTCACTTATGGATTCTTGTTCACATAAAACAGTTAAAACAAGACAGATGATCACAGAAAAAGTCCCGTGTATGGCCACATAGAGGGCCTGACACATGTTGAGTGAAATTAAAAACACCATATTTTTTTCTGACCAGCTGTCAGAAATGTCATCAAAGTGGATGTTAAAGTAACCGGCAATTAAAACTTTGTCATGATAGAGAACAACTGAGGATAAAAACTGAGAGAGTTAGGCAAAAAGTGGATATGGGCTTTTGGAGAATGATAAATAACACAAAGACACAAAGGACAGGATCCATGCAATAAGCTGGAGAGGGATTGTTGGAAGGTAAGAGTCCACAATAAAAAAAGTGTTTTTACAACACATAGTCCATCACCCCGGCCATTAGCACCAGGGGAGCTGAAAGCTTGTTTATGATTCTAAAAACATCCTTAACAATTGAAATAAATTGACCTTGTAGGTTGTGCTTCCAGTGGAACTAAACCTCCTTCTCTTCCTCCTGGGCATCATTGTACATCTTGTGTTATTTGCATACCTTGCATGTTGCCTTAGGAAGTAAAATCACAGATATGGAAGCAGGTGCAAAGTGTAAAATTATATCACCTTTTATATTTGAACTTTGAGGATGATAAAAGCTAAATTTCTCTGTGCCACATAAGTTAGTTGCAACGTTCAGTAGATATGATAGCGGTGAACAAAATGTTGAGGTATTGAATATATTTTTCATTGTGATACATTCTGTATCATAAATGCGGACTATTATTCATTCTAGAAAGGGCTTTCACTAACGATTTGACGTCCTTTCTGTGTTCCTGGGTCTGACAAGTAATGATGAAGGGGGATGGGCTATTATTCAAGGCTTTAATAACAGATGAAATCCTGAGAAATTGAAAATTAAATGGATCCCCTTTAGCAGGTATGGTAATTAAAAGTTAATAGAAAAATTGTGAGTGTACAGATACAGCAGCAGTTGTCAGATGGAATACATTACAACACATAATAATTCACTTTGGGACGCCAGAGGTCACAGCACAGCCTTCTGGAGGTGTTCGGGGTCTGAATCAGTGAAACATCTGTGATGGGAGGTGCCCACTTGATAACCCAGTGATAAACCAATGCTTGATGCTCTCCATTAAAGGTATGCAGGAGCCAGAGAGTCATGAATAAATGTTTAACTTGTGCCATTTTTTATGTTTCACTGTATAATTCACAACATACACTAGGTTGAAAATAAAATAGCTACTGTTGTGTACATGTTCCAGCAGCTATTTCTGCTCTTTTTATCCAAACAAGGTAAGACAGGTCAGTTACCAATGTTTCGCCAGCAGCCACTTACTTTGTTGTTAGCTGAGAGAGGCTGTGACTGAGGTTAAGATGACTACTGACAGAGAGATATGTGTACTTTTTAAAAGAATGGGAACTGACGCCTGTGTCCGCTTAAACTGTGATAGCACAAGATAAAGCGGCCAGGCTGCTGATAACATCTGAGGATGGAAATAGCTTTCACTTATGAAAAAGATACAGAGCTTTGTGTATAAACGGAAGGAGGAGTAAAAGGACTGAAATTGAATGCAGCTGGAATGTATGCGGTGGAGATTTTGCTCATTATATTAAAAAAATGGCCACCATGATAATAAAATGAAAATTGCTTGTAAAATTGCTATGTCCTAATGGATATTGAAAGGTACTTATATATTAATTCACTCATTAATTCCTTCATACCAGGAAATAAAGTAGTATGTTGGCAGTTTTCTTTTTGCAATTGTAAAAGGCAATATCAAATTTGTCAACCCTGGAGATGCTATTTTAGCACATTGAAACAGCTACTTTCTACACATTTCCCTCAAATTTCATCAAATATGTATAACCGCAATGTTGCTTAATCACTGACAAGTACTTTGAGCACAGATTTAACTGTTTAATTGACATTGTCAGTCAGAACAGCTGTTACAAGTAAAACTAGTAGTGTTTAGTAGTAAGTAAAAGTACGAAGCATTCTTTTATTATTTATTATTATTTATTATTATTACAAAAGTATGAGGTACTTTTTAACCATTGATGTATAATGCATCATCTATAGCAGGTTTCCAATGGCAAGGGCAGATCCATGTAGAAAATATAAATTTTTAACAAAGCACATTTCTCTGATAATTGATAAAAGGAATGAATGGATCAGACTAAGGCAATTTGTTTTCTAAACAAATATACAGGTAAAGCAGGAAGTTTGTCTATGAAAAGCATACTAAAAATGTTTTTTAAACGTGCACTGAACACATATAATAACCCATCTTTTCATGGAATGCAGTCTCTACTGGCTTGTCCTGGCGGGATATCTTTCTGCAGATAATGAGCTGGAGGATGCCTCGCCACTATTACTGATTGCTCGTACTGATGCCTAAACTCTCTTAACCTGCATGCTGCTGTCAACCCTTATGTGGCTGACAAAAATGTGCACACTGGTCTTCCAAATGTCCCTCATTTCACCAATATTTCTCCCTTTCTTTCTCTCTTATACAAATTGTACTCTTGCAACCCCTTAGGGAAGTGGTTGTCCAAGCGTCTGCAATGTTGTTATGGGGATATTTAACTTGAGCGTCTCCCTTTGCCTCTATCTGTCTTCATCTGTCTCACTCTGTCTATGCTTCCCAGTGTTTGTGTTTGTGTCAACAATCATTAATCATCTGTAGCCACTTCAACAAATGTTCTGAGACACTTTCCGTTAGGTACAGCTTTGACAAGCACACAGTAGAATACATACATGTCTACATACACATACATGTGCACAAGTTACCGTAACACACACACACACACACACACCATAACACACGCTAGTTTCTGACCGTATGCTACACAAGAACAACACTAAATCCCGTTGATATTTATTAAAATCCATTCCTAACACAAACACAAACACACATTTCTGACCATATGGGCATGTTCTCAACACACACTGTAGTTGCCATGTAACCATGTTTTTGCGTTTACTACACTCTTTCTGACATGCTTTAAAACGTATTCCATTATTTTCAAAATTTTCTACAGGTTTACATCATATGTACCGTACTGAGTGACTTTGAAATAACTGCTAAAATTAACATGTATTAGGATGGGGCATTCCTATTCTAATGCAAATGAAATCAAGAAGCCCACATAAATAATGTAAATGATCTCAAGACGTCACAAAACAGCAAATGGTTGTTGTTGCTAGGCGACAGTGGCTGGTTAACAATAGCACACATGATGATGAAAACACACTTGTGGTTTAAAAACAGCTTTATTGTGACAAACAACTTTATTGTTACCAATGGCACAGAGCCATATACACTGTAGGCATGCAGATGAGCCAAAGGGAGCTGAACACAGCAAACCCATAACTGATTTTTCCCCCCTTTTTTACTCAAGTTTAACAGAGCATAGGTGCAAATTGGCAAAAGGATAATTGGTCAACCGTAAGAAATGTAATGGCAAAAGTTCAGGAATGTCACCATTTATTGATATACGTCAACTAAAACACGTCATAAGAATTGTTCTGTACCCTCTCATGCTTCACACGAGCCTTGTTACTTCATTATGATGAATTGGCTGAACTTGCAGCAGCAAACTATACCAAGACTGTGAACGGCGTATCACCGTCCGTGTGGAGCTGTGTGTGAACAAGAGGAAAGAGACAAAGAAAAGAAAAGGGAGAGAGAGAGTTCTGATATTATAATATTCTTTTTGGAACATTCCAGCTAAAAAAGGTTTGTTGGTTGTTGGCTAAGAGTCAGACTTGGCTCAGATCAGAATGTGAAGCCTGTTGTGTAAACATTTCTGAGTAGATAATTGTAAAATGGTGACATATCTAATGTGTAAACATATTGCTGCATAATTTTGTGGCACATGTAGGCCTTTCAACCTTTGCCAACACTGTTGAAATGCTGTCTTCATCCATTACCTGTTTATTTTTTAATTCAATTTTTGAGCTTAAAATTTTGTTTATGAATTTCAACATCTTTTGTGTATTTATTGGCCTGTGTGTAGTGCCCTCTGGATATCCAAAAGTTTCTATTAGATTGTAATGGTGATTACTCCCTGAGGCTACCCGACAACTCTTTCTTTCTTTCTTTCTTTCTTTCTAATACACACATTCATAAAAGCCTTTTTTTAATTCCTGACCATGTCTTTGATTACCATTCCTGTGTTGTGTTTGCTCTGTTATCTTTTAATCCTCTTTTGATAACTCATTTTTTAATAGCCTTTTAGATTTTATATCCTTTCCCTTGTCAACCTTCTTGTGTTTTCTTTTTAACTTGTGGTATTCTCCTTCGATTCAATTATTTTTTTTATGTCTTTGGATATCCCTCTTGATAATATTCTTCTGTAAAATAACCTTTTAGCGTTTTGGGTTTATAGCCTTTTCTTGTATTGTTTTCTTTTAATGTGGTCTTTTGTTTAATTCATTTTGTGTTTATTATTTTATTTTATTCCTGTAATGCACTTTATGACTTGTGTCAAGAAACACGCTCTACACATTAATACTGCTACTATACATATCCAGCATCATGATCTCCATTGCAACTGTTCGTAAAGCCATCTACATTTAATGATCTAGTAAGAATTTTCAAGCAATCTTCATAAGCATCTACACTGCAAGTAACATAAACATAGGTACCATGTTACAAGTCTCTTCGTTTCATACTGAGGTGTTGTTTCCAAATGTTGTTTTGTAGGAAGAAATGTTGCTCATGGCAAGTGTAAAATGGATAAAATGTTAAATATCCTCAAACATTATGAGGCTCCCTATGTAAAGATTATAGGGGTAAACACTGAGCATTGGATAAGTGTCATTTTATTCTCTTTATTAGCTGTCTTGATTGACAATAAATTGTCTTATACTCATTAAAGTAATGTAAAGTTATAAAAGTTTAACACCAAAACAACACATAATACATGTTTTTTCTCTTTGGAGCTACAGACTGCTAACTACTGTAATTGGAGCCTCTCTCTTTGCCCACAACCACCTGTGACATGTGAGCCAGATTACTCATAGTGCAAAAAGGCAGACGTTTGGTCTGATCATGGAGGTGCTCTGTGGTGCATCTTGGTGGAATGAGTCTTGGACTGAAAGTACTCCTGTGTTTGACCAGCTCATTGTGAAGTGGGTGGGAGACACTGTCCAAGGTGACATGTCATGTAACTTGAACAGCATCCTCCTCTCTGACACCGGCGTCAAAGAGACCAGCTCCACGCCCACAACATCACTGGCCTTGCGGATCAGTTTGTTTGAGTCTGTCCTCGGATGCTAACAGACTCGACAAACTGATCCGCAGTTTTATTTTAAAGTTGTCAAATAAGTTAGTGTCTTGCCTTCAGCTACTAAAAAATACCCACTCACTTCTACACCACTTTCCCACATTTGTCATACTACTCCCCATCAAACCTTCCAGTCCTGGGAAGTCTGACTCTTACTCGGTTGAGACCTGTTGAACCCACAGGCCAAACTTCTGACATCACATCAGATGGCTGATGTGACCCCATGTCCCACCACTGACCTGGCAGACCTGCCTTATTACACAACTGCCATGTAAGTGCCAATTGAAAGTGGCAGCAGAGCCTGTCGCCGAATCCTAATCACAATGTATAATTGGCGGCTAGTTCAGTGTGCATGTCTGTGGTGTGTGTGTGTCTTATACAGAAAGAGTGCATGCCACGGTGTTAACATCTAAGGGTAAAAATATAATGAGTTTGATTTACTGAGAGTGTGTGACGGTCAGAAAATGAAAGTCAGCAGGGGCATATAATACTTGACACAGAGCTTAGTTACTGGGTAAATGCATTAACCACACTTTAAACTTAAAATATAAAAAAGTCTAATATGAAATCATGAAGGACCCACACTAGTTTCAACATGAAAACTATAGTGCCTAGTCGGAACCTACAGATGTCTGCTGGGGTTGCAGGTTAGGGTTGATTGAATAAGATGCTCTATGTGAGCAGCAGTAGTGATGATGCAGTAGTGCTTGTAGTAAGCATTGTAGCAGCTCCGCGTAGCAGAGAAAAAGAGTGTGCAAAGCTTGACAGTTTAAATAGACACAGTGAATATGAGTAGCGAGCAGAGAATGTCGTGTGTGTCAAAAAAGTTTTGAGCTATCTGCCTGAACTGGCTCATAGGCCTTGCTCTGTTGTATTTGCTTGTAACCACAATGCTGAAAGAAGTGAGAAGAGTACTCCATGGTATGTATGGTTATATTCCCAAAGCAACTTAAGAGGGATCTTAATCATTAGCAATTTAATAATTTGAATTTACTGAAAATGTTAATATTTAAACATTCAATCAGTTAATACTTTATGAATATGAATGCATTTACACAGGATAACTTCATTTGAAAGAATCATCATCATCTATGTATGCTAATTGAAGAAAACAAAGTGTGATTTACAGTGTATGGAGTGTAACTTCAACTAATGTCGTTTTTTTCTAGTATAGTAACAAGCTCTGTCACACTGCATATTCATTACAGTTCCAAACATTTATAACTGCTAGCTGCCCAGTCCAACAACAGTCCTTAGACTACTAAGCTGTTTTAGTGTAGCAGATGGGGGTGTTGGATATGTTGCTAAGAGACATGTGGACAACAGTTGTTTCCAGAGTGGTCCAAGGTTAAATTTTCTCAGCTGGACCAATTTGGTGCCATTTGGGTAATGGGTTTTATCTCTACACTTGGAAATGTGTACCATATTATTAATCCTCTTAGTGTATGAGAAAAATCACAGACCTCGTCAAATACATGTATACTAAATTACTTTTATTGTATTCATGTGCATTGCAGGATGTAACCCATACCCAGTACCAATATAAACAGTTGCAGTATGTGTTTTTACATACTGCAAACTTAAAAAAAACAAATTGTTCCAGACGGGATTCAGATTATTCCACTGTTATAAAAATTCTGTCAGTGAGGGAAAATATTCGGTTAACGCGTCTCACCACTAGAAAGGGGTTTAAAGAGGAATAAATCAATACAAAAAGAGCAGGGAGCAGACATTTGGTCAGTGCCTAGTATTAAAATTAAACAAGATGAGACACCATGTATCTAAAATTGATATGAAGGTGTCAAATAGACACCAATGTGTCAAATCAGTGGAAATCATATTTATTTCTAGATTGGTGGTTCTGGTACAGTTAGGATGGATACAACTGATTTATTGAGAGGAATACAAATAAAAAGAAAGGGGAGAGCAAATCTTACTCTGCTAGATACAGTGATTCAGAATGGCCATGACTAAATATTACAAAATAAAAGTAACAGCAATATGTCTTCATTTTCTAAGAGATGGTTGATAGCACAGCTGTGTCCTACTTGAACTGGGTTGAACATCAGTGGGCACGAGGGGGTAAGAAAGATATTTTACTTACTACGTAAGTAATTCAACCAAAAGTAAAAATGTGACTCTCTAAACTACTATGTTACATCGTGATTTCAGGATGATATTGATATCTCATAGCTGAGTTTAATATTCACAGGTTGCAGAGGAGTGACTCCTCCGCTCTTTATCCCATGCCAATTTTCTTTAAATAAACCAACTGAAGCGAAGGAAACATAAGGTGACCCAAAAGTCAAAGAAAATACTCAATCACGAGGAGTTTGCGAGCACACATGAATATATGAGGGAACCATGCTAACCAGTGGAATAAAGGAAATATCCACTGCTACACTGCAAAATATAATACAAAGGACACTCATGAGTGGTGAAAGGGTTAGTTTTTTTTCTTATTAGCTTATAAGCAAATGGTATAAAATCTTCACAGAAAGAAAAACTGAAAATACCAAAATTCAATAGCCTAACAACTAAACCGAGTTGAAAAACAGTCTGAATGTCATCTATTTCAGATACCTCTCTATTTCTAAAAAAAAATAAAAATAAAATAGAAATACCTCTCTATTTCTTTTTAATAAGATACGATTTACTTTATTATTCCCTTACTGGAGAAATTCTTTTTTTTCACTCTTATTTCTATACACACACAGGCTGAAATGCACACTTACGCACATGCAGGGCTTGTGGACATGCAAACATGGAGAGAGATGGTGGAGTGATGGGCTGCCACGTTAGCAGCACCCCATTAGCAGTTTTTGGGGTTAGGTGCCTTGCTCAAGGGCACCTCGGCATTGCACAGGAGGTGAAACTGGCACCTCTACAGCTACCAGTCCACTCTCCATACTGTGGTCTGTGGGACTTGAACCGGCGACTATCCAGTTCACAAGCCAAGTCCCTACACACTGAGCTACTGTCGCCTGCAAATATAATACAAAAAGGTGGTGAGGGTGTACGTAAAAGATTTTGTTTGTCGCTCATTAAGTCACATGCGTTCATGGTTAAGGAAGCCTATATCTGCTGTAGTGTATGAATTACATGGGGTTTGAGCAAAGGATAAACAGAAGGGCACAGTGGATGGATGAATTACGGTATATGTATGTGTCTTCTAACTAGTGAGTGAATGTAAGAAAATATGGCAACACCTTTCTTCATGTCACCCTATTTAGCAATAAGGGAGTACTTGTAAGCAGATATAAGTGTTTATTAATATATTTGGTAACAACTATAACTAATCCTTTTGACACTTATAAGTGGAGGCTGCTGTATTAACATACATACAACAACATATTAAAACACAGTGGTACTAATATAAAATATATCATCATAGGAGAAGTTATAACCGCTGACATACTGTAATAAACATTTTAATGTTTATATTGGCCCATATCTACATTATTGTGTGTTCCAAACCATTTATTAAATGTTTGTATGTTTATGAATGCTTAAAGTAAACGTGTACTTTGCTAGAGTTCAATAGGAAATGCCCTTCACCCTTTTTGCTCTAAGGGTAATCACATTTTTAACTTGAATCACCATTTCAATTATAAAGATTCCAAATATGGTCTTCTGATCAACAGAAGCTATTATTAAGAGCTTTGGAAAAAATACATGAAACTTAGTTTTGCACAAAATTCCCCCTTGTCATGATTCTTGCAGATGTGTAAGTGAATATTATTTATAAATGTATGAGCTGTCATTATTGTGATGGAAGGAGAATGGATACAGGCTCTGAGGTGTTTTTAATGTGAATAAGCTGTTTAATGATTTATTCATATCATGATTACCTCAAGGTTTTGTAAACAAGAAAGAAATGACACATTTAAAAATCTCACAATTTTTATGCAGGTTAAAGGAAACTCAGGTCTTTATAAAAAACATCTCACCTCAAAATAGAAAATGTGAAAATCTCATAAATATATGCAGATGAGACAAAGAAACTCAAGTGGCTCACATCAACATAAAAATTTATTTGCATATGAATCCAAATTATATCAAATCTGAGAATGGCAATACATTGTGACTGATATGCATTTATCAAATTGAAGACACAACAATGAAATCAGATCGACTCTAATGGGTTAAATGTTACTTATCTATGCTGTCTCTATAAAATAATGGTGCATAGCCATCCCTTTACATGTCCTTATCCCCCTAGCACCTCATATAGAACGAAAAACAGTTTGCCACAACAACAAAACACAGAATGAAGATAGAAGAAGAATGGGTTGCTTTACTTTGTTTCCCAGCGAGGTCAGGTGTTTAAGGGCTGAAGGAGACATTACTCGGGTTGAATGAGATGCTTTCTGCTATGCTTTGGAAGCTTTTGCAAGTTTAGAAGGCCGATCACAAGAATCATATTAATATTTCAGCAGCAGAGAGGTCAAAGAGGAAAGACAAAAAAGACAGAGGAAGACAGTGAGTGTGAATAATTGTTGGTACCATGTTGCTACATTTACATTTTAGACATCTTTCTGATGCTGTCATACAGTGGGACTCTGTATGAGTCCAACAGCAAGATAAGCTCCAGTTCCAAGATCACAAACATTATAAGTTACAAAATGTAGAGCCCAAGTTATTCCTTAACCTGAATTATAGTAAAGCACAGAAATGTGCATAAGATTTAACAGTGACTCAGACAATATCTTCTTAATAGCTGTTGTTAAATATATTAGAACAATTATATTATATGTCAATGTCACAATATCTTTGATGTTCCTGTTATCACATCATATGCCTATACACATACACAAACCCAAAGGCCACTATGGATCTTTGCTTTCAGTCCACATACAGGAATTGCTTAACATCTAAACATCAAACTTTTAGGATGGGGGCACCGAGGGATCTCAGAAAACACAAAGTCAAGCAGAAAATCCTCCAAAGTGAACAACTTCACTCCTTTCTTTGAGACTCTTTGAGGCATATCTGGCATGTCGGTGGATTTGCTCCGGCTCTCCCTCAGATATTGGATGCCTGCAATGAATCCTTTCACCCTGAGCTCCAAGCTAAGCAGCATTATCATAGCAGTATTTCAGCACAGTGGATCAGATAAGGGTGGCTGAGGTGAATGTTGCCTACCAGCTGGTGAACTTATATGGGTCTGGTTCACTGAGGAGATGAAATATGATCCAGGAAGTCCAGTTTTATGTGACCTGAACTTTATGAAATTTAGGGTTATGATGACAAGACACTGCATAGGAATTTATATTCTTGTGAGGCAATATTTTACAACTCTATAATGTTATCACTGCAGCAGTAACTAGCTCCTCCATCCCAATGCTTGTGGTTCCACCTGATATATATGCTTGCATATAGCCATCTCAGGGTTTTGCCAGATGACACCAGATGCTAAGGCGAATGTTGAGCCAAGATCAAGCCTGGCCATACTGCACGCCCATGCAGTCTGCGTCTTCCTCTTGCTTTTTATTTCATGGCCTATGTTAACAAGTTAGAGCAGCCACACACGTCCCAGGCTTCTCTAGAGAGCTGAGGTCAATCAGCAATTTCTTCTGAAAGCCACACCCAGTTCTCAGCAAAAAACAGACAGTGAAAAGGATCTGTCATAGTCATATCAACATTTACATCTTTCACTACAGTTTCAATGTCTAAAGAATAAGTCGCAGACATGATTTTTTTTTAACTCAACACCTTCTGTATCTGTTTCAGATTAAAAGCTCTCTTGCTTTTCTTGGCACAGAATCCATTCATTTGCTTAAATGGTAAATGGACTGTACTTGTATAGCGCCTTTCTGAGTCTTCCGTCTACTCAAAGCACGTTTACACTACATGCCACTCACGACATGCCATTCACACACATTCAGACAGAAATTCACTTGAATGAATGACACCGTGGCACAGCATAGGGAGCAATTTGGGGTTCAGTATCTTGCTCAAGGACACTTTGACATGCAGCAGGAGGAGTCAGGGATCAAATCACTAATCTTCTGATTAGTGGACAACTGGTTCTACCTCCTGAACTTCAGCCGCCCCTTGTTAACAAGGCTTTTATTGTATTGTATTTATGAAATGCAAACTCAATGCAGAAAGATGCATAAGCTGCAGCAGTGAGGCAGCCATCATGCACTGCTCACGCATGCTGGTACAGGTTTGGGCTACTAGAATATAGGGATTTAGCTTTTCAAAAAAGCTTTTGATACACATTGGTTGTTGCAGAAGCACCTGTCAAGTGTCTAATCTGATGCTCTTTGTCTTAAATGTTGATGTTAAATTATTAGTTAAGAAGTGGTTGACAGTTGCGGTGTTCATGATGCAAGCAGGTGAAATGCTAGCAAAATGTTTTAAATCTAGTTCATATGCCTCGGTCAGAAATCTTTATAAAACACCACTCTGGCTCAGAATTAGGGACATTGTTTGTTTTCCACAAATGGATTTATGTTTTTTTTTTAATCTTTGGTTAATGTATACTTATTACATTCTCATAAATTGTACCCATCCTTGATGACTAAAGTAGTTTGTGTGTTATGTTGGTTTGAAACTGTCCTTTGAGTACACTACAAATTGTTATGCAAAGCAAACCATTTTTGGCACACTTTGTGTCTCAGGTTGCTATGACTTTCTGCGCATTCCACAACTCATTGTTATCCCTGAATATGATTTCAGAGCCTAGTGGAGACACAAGGGCTGCCATTGAGTGTGTTTGGGCTATCGCCACAGTCTATTTTACACCTCACTAGCTTTGGATGAACCCATAAAATTACTGTGTCGGGCCTCGGCTTGGTAAACCTGGCACCGGCAATGCTCTCCGGTGCTTCATTGCTGTTGAAACTCATATAAATTCATGACTTCTTCTCTTCTGTCTGTCATGAGAAAACAGGAACCTCTCTGTTGCCTTATCAACATGATACCCTGCAATATTAGTTTGCCTAACTGAAGCACAGCCTTAGCAGTTCACAGTAAATATAAATTGTGTTTCGATGGACCATTAACTATCTAACAAGCGCCCTTTCAAATAAAAAAAGAGGTGACAAGAATGGACAGCAGGAAGGAGGAAAATATGTTGGAAAAAGCCTATGCTAATGATGTTGCAAATTTGATGGACATGTACAAAGAGGGTGGAGGGGGTGAGATGAAGGCGTAGTTAGGAACATCACAAACAGTTGATTTATGCATGCAATGGTAATTAGCTGCTCTATTTTCTCTCATTTACTCACCATCCGAGATGTCCTTGGACAAGGAAAATAAACAATTACACACACATACAATCCCCATCCTCTGAGCTTCCAACTGTAGTTTGTGATTCGGAAGCTGAGGTGAGGAACCTGTGCAGTTTTGATATTAACTGTTGCCCATGTAACCATCCAAATAAATAACCAGTAAGCACTCAACAGATAGTGGGAGACAGGCCCAAAACAGGCTGTTTTCAGTGTTCTTTTTGACCTCTCTTATTCATTCATTATATCCACTTAAACATTAGAGCCATGCAGCAGTGAATAAATACAATAAATAAAAACCTTATGACTCTGTGGTGACATTTTTAATCATATGCAAACATTTAATTTCAAATGTCTCTGTTGTCTTTTAAGTCGGTCTCTGGCCAGCTTGCCTAATTTTCATGGGTCCTCAGATGTGGTGGAAACACAAACAGGAATGCACAGAAGGGACCATTTAGTTCCAAGTGACTGTTTGGTTGAAAAGGGTTAATAGAGAATGAACACCAGCAGATATCTTTTGGCCAGGTCAAAAATATGATCTACATTATACAGGTAGTTAGGAATTTCACTGCAAGGAGGATGTTTCATCAGCATTGGTGTGCAAGCATCCTTATCTTGAAATTTCTAAGCTCCTCTGTCATTTGGAAGATTCATGTTAAGGATACATACCTGTCGACTGTTGGCTCGCGCAGCAGATGACTTTTCTGCTGTTTTGGTGCACCTACTCTCAATTGTTTAAATAAGGTTGATTCAAATGTCAAATTGTTTAGCATGACAAATTTCTTAAGATATCACCAATGAGATATCTCAGTCTGACACGGAAGAACACACAATGCACTGGAGAGAAAAAGAATAGCTGGTGGAAAAACAATTTGCACTATCACATGCACTGTGACAGTTAATAATCTCTCTTGATAAATTACCTGAGTCAAAACAGCCTAAAATGAAGGGGGAAAAAAATGTGCAAATAGAGACTGTGAGAAACAGACATTTTGAGAGTTTATTGTTTAATTGACTAGTCCTGATGTGCCCGTTGAATGAAAATCCAATTATCGCCAGCTTTATGTACAAGATGAACAAACACGTCCAGAATTTAGTCAGTGCTAATATAAATCACTATGCATCCCACTCATCATGCTACCTATCAATTAACCTATCCAATCATTACTTTGACGGGGGAATTTCGATGCTTTGAAAATGTAGACATACTTCCAATATGCCATTATTATTTTTATGACCTCCAATTCATTGGTTCATAAACAGCGTTATGATGACCATCAATCCTCTTGGCCTTTTGACCCCATTCTCTAAAAAGTGAATGGTGACCACGAGCCAGTGTTAAATCTATACACAATTACTCACATCTTTGTTCAATAAAAAAACACTTCGCTTTGTTGGACAAAAGAACAAAAGGACAGACCACATAGCCACCCTTTTGCATTACTTTGTAGATGCACGTGAGCAAGGGATGAAGCATTGTCTCGACGCGAAGGGCTTATAATTACAGCACCCTCACTTCTTGGCAGCCGTCTTCTGACAGCCTTCTAATGGATTCTGCACCGGTGCTCCGGCAAACACCTGTCGGCCCCCGGATAGAGAGAGCATGGCCTGCCTTGTCCTTTTATATTTCAGTCATTATTTCATTACTCATGCTGTGCTTACATTCTGTCTCGCCTCAGGCACCCCCTAAGCACCCCACTACCACCACTACCCACACATACACACGTTAACATACACACACGTAATCTCTCTATCTTTCGAGTAAAGAACAAGTATGATATGAAAAATGGATGAAGGGGCAGTGGTTTGTTACTAAACCTGTGATTGTAAGGTAGACTGTGTAGGGAGGTGTGATTGAGGGATACACACACACACACAC
>NW_023339674.1:10151657-10161175 GCF_004916995.1 Morone saxatilis | reverse complement strand
AGAAGAGAAAAAGGAAGACGTAAAAGAGGAAGATGTGCCTGGTTTAGGCCACAAGTGTGAGTCATGACACACTGAGATGAAAGCATTTGCAGCCTTTTAGCTTGGTTGATCTCACCACAGGGGCCAAACAACAGTTAATGCATTTCAAGGTTAGCAACATTTTGTGAGGGAGGACCCCCCTACATTACTCTCAAAAACTGTTATAAAATGTTACACCTTGCATATAATATACATAACTATGTTTTCGTTAGTGTATAATCACCTCAACAAAGAAATCGTTATGTTTTGTCACCTTAGAATGAGCCATTTATATGTACAGATCACCTTCTGTAGAGTCTGTTGAAACGCTATGTTTAAATAGTGGCCTTGAACGGACAAACTAAACACTGGCTCTAGTTAGGGCCCTATGCATTATTCTTTTGTTTCACAGATATCGTAGTTTCTTCTTTGCACTTAAGGGGGAGGGTGAATTGAAGGAATTGCCATCTGCAACTACAGTGCTAGATGCCACTAAATCCAACACACTTTCATGTGCAGTTTTCTTGCAGCACTGTTCTGCTTTACAGTTTAGAAATGCCAGATTGTCTGCTCATTACATCATTTCAAGCTTTCCCCAATGGGAAACATGCAGTATAACCACGCTGAGGCTACAGTGACCGCCAAGTTGATAGAGTTCAGAAACACACACAAATAAACCCATTCAGGCTGTCTCAATGCAGAAGATAAAACAGAATCAGTGATTTCTTCTTTCATTCCTTTCTTTTTTCTTTTGACATTGGGGGAACACATCCTCCTGCCTCGCCTACATTATGCCCTGCCTCACACACAAACACACACACATGCACACACACCAACTGGATGTACTAAGTGAATCCTTTACCAGCAATGGAGATGTTAAATACATGGCTGTGTTGTTTTGTGTTTTAGCTTTAAATGGTACTGAATGGTGCTGGAAAAACATGGCCACTATTTGAAAATAGTGATGCCAGCACATACTGATACTAATGGAATTAGTTCTACACTCACAGACATTCCCTGAAGCAGCTGACATTCTCACTCTTTCAGCCAATGAGGATGGCCTTGAGAAATGGTTATTCTACAGTGCTAACCTGGCATCTGCTTTCTTTCAATGAATGAAACAACAACACAGAAGATGAGACTAGGGATGTCCCGATCTGATCTCAACGATATGTATCAGTTTCATCAAGCCATTTTTTAACTGATCGGTATTGGCTATTTTGAGCTTTATTGATCCGATCTTTTGTTTTACGTCAGCTATCAGACAGCTGTTTGTTTTTACTCACAAAGCTTTCTAGCATGGTGCAGCCAAAGTCACCTCTCTCGCAATTTCCTTCATTCACTCTGCTCTGTGTGTGTGAGAGAGAGCAGGAGCAGCCCTGCCCACTGCAGTTTCACCGCAGGTGGGGCTGTCTGTGCTCGGAGGAGAAAGCGGTAGAGATCCGACACAACCACACTCGCCACTGTAAGTGCAGCAAAAGTCCTTCAAACAAACCCAATAAGAGTAATTAATTAATATAATTTGTGTGAAAGATGTAAATTAATTCAGGTAACTCAGGTAAAGGCTCCACCTTTGTATTGGATCAGGACTCAGCAGATACTCAGTATTTAACGTCTTGGATTGGATCGGGGGCTAAAAAACCTTGATTGGGACTTTCCTAGATGAGACAATTTTGTTCAATCAAGGTAGGCTGTTTCTCCACCTCTTCAGTATAATACTCCTAACTAAAGGCTAACAAAAAAGCAACTGTGCAGCCTTTTGGCCAAGCCAGTACATACACATTTCTCTAATCTACTTATGCTCATAGAACTAATGTTACAAAGTGCAACCTTTGCCTGGGGAAATATTTATTTCATTATTAGTATTTTCCATTTACACTGAGTAAGCTTTATTCTGGAGAACCATTGAAGTTAGCAGTTATGTTTTACTGTCTGCTATAAAACTCTGACCTGGTTGAAGCTGATGCTTTTTTCTTAATGGCACAGTTAGATTACAAATATTTTTTTCTATCGGCATTTTTTAATGAAACAATTCAAATACCACCGACTTGGCGATACAATCATTTGCATTCCAGTCAGAGGTAGTGAGTATTTTGATGAAAATGCAGAAAAATGAAACTCATTACAGTATCTCATGCAAATAATACTAGTCTCCATAAAGCAATGTAGGCATGCTGGAGGTGGTGACTGGTCTCTATGGTTACCAAAATATGAAATCCAGAGGGATACCTTAATACCTTATTGAGTTAAGATATTGTCTCTGTGTAAGAGTATATACATTGTCAAACTAAATAAACCATCAGAAATGTAAGCTGTAGTCAAAAGACCAACATACTATTTGCATTCATCTATTTTCTCAGAATGGAATTTGAACTTGGAGACCCCCTGATGTACTGTGTGGCATGAGATTAACAGCATGGCCTTTAAAACCACAGCACTGTTATGAAAAAAAAAAGTTTTTTCTGTTATTGTGAATTTAATTTATTGTGAAAAGCATATGTAACTAATTATACATCCCAATTTGTTAGATGTTAGAGAAACTTTTATGGTAAAATTTTCTAAAACCTGTTTTCATTGTTTGATCGTGGCAGGGATACCACAGCCCCTTCAGTTTACTGCATCTTTTGACCTACTGCCTTACCCACCTCTCCCTCTATCACTCCATATCACTCTATTCTTTGCTTCCGTTTTAGACCTTAATGCTGACTTTTAGAGAAATCTTGGTAATAGTAGAGTATTGTACAAGAACCAATAGTGCAATGTAACAAGTCAGTCAGACTCATGACCACTTTGTTGAAGGCACATTAAACAGATAAGCACACAAGTTACGAGATCCATATTCCTACCAGTGGTTTCAAACTATTCCACTGATCTTCAAATGGCTTTAATGCAGGGAAGAAGAAGCCTGTTAGTAAGTAAACATGGATGTAAACATGATTGTTTCAAAATATTCAGAAAATACACTTTGTAAATATTTTGTGAGTAAAGAAATGTATTCAACACATTTGTTTGACCTCAAGGATACACAGAGTGTGCTTCTGTGAATAGATAAAGGAGATAAACTTGCTGTTTAACCATGTGCACAACCAATAGTCCAAATAGACGCAGTATACACGAGGCAGCCATCATGTGCAAGTGAAGGCAAAGTTAAAAGCAAGTATATCTCTTGCCTAACAGTTAATACTGGCATATTGAACAAACATGAATAACAGGAATGAATAACAGTAATGCTCCATCCTAAGAGTCAGGCCTGTTGATAATTCCTGTACAACTGCAGCTTGGACTCGTTTATATAGGGCAGGCACAACTGACCAATTAAACTGCACATATGAAGGCACATTGTTGGGTGGCTCAAGCACCATATGCTTACGCTTACGTGCCGTTACACCCCTAATAGACAGGTGTTGACGTGACATTACAACCCATAAAGGAACTCAGCAATGAATTACATGCGTCACAAAGAAGATGAGTATAAACTCATCGTCTTTGTGATGCATGTAATATACCAAGAGAGAAACATTTCTTACAGTACAGAGTACATAATTAGCTGCATGTGTCTAGTGACCTGATCCTAGACCCGGATTTTAATAACATGGTCAATCTTTTGCTGAAAAACTGGTGGGACAAAAAAAGAACAGCGCATTCAATTATTGAGACCTTTTGCCCGGTTTAATGAGACGAACAGGTTGTCACGTAACATGATACCTATACACACACACACACCTAAACACACACAGACACACACTGATTGATGAGTTGCCACACCAATTTGGTGACAAAACACCAATGATCACTCTCAATATATATATATATATATATATATCTTCTTTATTAATGAGGACCCATGTATTTACATATGTTAAATTGTGGTCTTTGCATTACAAACAGGTATGATTTCAGCATGTCACTGGCAGCCAGGCATTTGCAGGTAATTCTTGGCAATTATTATTTGCTGTAATAATGGACTATGGATTGCTTTAGAGTTGTCTATACATCCCTTTTACGGTGTAGGGATCATATGCTTATAGCATGGACCCATCATGATGTATGACTGTGTGCTGAGTATTAGGAAACATTACCAAACTAATTAGTGCTAAACTGAAAAAGAATCCATGAAGTCTGTCAATAAGCATACAGTAGGTGTTTTTGTTGGTGAAGTGTACATTGATATTTACGTCTGTGCATGTGAGTGTATACGCAACTGCAACACTGCTAAATAAATCTATATTTAATCCAGAGTTATACATTGTATTACATAAACCATTCTCCGTTAACATCGGCTTTAGTTCTATGAAAAATAACGTAAATGAAGTGCTACTTATAACATTAACATCATTAAGTTATCACCGTACAGATTTTTGAATCAATATAGTGATGATTTACTGAACAAGAACATCACTCAGTAGACAGATACCCTCTCCTGGCTTCTAAAGCATTTTCAGTGTGAGCCACTAGGTTGAATTTGGCAGGAATTATGCGGTTTTTGATTTACGACACTATTCTTCCAGTATGACCAGCTCAAATGAAGCTAAAGCTTTCAGAATTTTTCACAATGGCAGATGGTGAGAGGAGTGAAAGGCCAGTAGGAAAGTCACTTCTTACACATTTATCTTCTTCAATGAAGGCAAAGACAGCAACAGCAAGATATGAAACACAGGGTTAAAGGGTATCATGATCTTACTGCTGTTTTGAGAACCACCACCACATAACAGAGGCTTGTTTTCTTTTGGTTTATGTTAATTATACAGAGAAAAGCAGAGATACCAACTTATTAGGTACACCCGTACAATGCAACTTGATCCATTTCCTACAGCTCTGCAATTAGTGCATTTGTGAACCATATCATGTTCAGTCAGAACAATATTGATACTGCAGCTACTGAGATGTTGATTAAATTCCATGGTGTAGACAATGTGTTGTTGTCTTAGGCTGTAAAATAATGAAAGTGGCTGACTGTTAAACATGAGTGTTAAAACCGGCATGGTTATGAGATCACAAACTGTTAGGGTTAGGGTTAATTTGTACAGAGTAAATTGGTGGGAAATATCAGGTAAGGACTTTTCTGAAATAGATTTGACACAGTAAAATTCATTTGCATTGACATTTACGTCCGCATCCACAAAAAAACACACAAACAGGTTTACAGACACATACATATGAACATGTATGACGTGTAACCCACCAACCGTACTAAGCATGCATATCCCTAGTCACAGGCACAGACACACAAACCTACAAACAAACACTTGCATATGCTCATATATGTACATAGACCTACTTGAAATGCGTGCTAGCTCACATTCAGACAAATTTACTCTTGCTTGCTCTGGCTTTTCCTTTCTTTCACTTTGTTCTGCTCTCACCTCCGAGGCATAATCAGCCTCTCTAATCCATTCCCTTACATTAAGTGATGCTTCCTCCTCCGTTTGGCCTCTAGCACTCACTGCACTAGCTGTTGACAGCACCGTTGTTTTCCTCAGAAAACCCCCTCCCGGTCACGGCAGGGAGATGGAAAGGAAAGAGAGACTGATCCCTCTGGCACCTCTTGGAAGATATCCTCATTTTTTGTTTCCCCCCTTAAGAAGACAGGCTTCTTTTTCAGCTTTTGTTTGGGGAATGTTATTGAACAAAACAAGCAAGTTCTGCCGGCATCCCTGCCTTTGGAGTTGAGCTATTTCGAGCGACGGATCAGATGAGGGAGCTTTGTTTAGGTTCTAAGAATTTTTGTATGGCTTATTAACAGTAGCAGAGTATGGCACACTTAAGTATAAAAATACAACATTTTACTATGGTAGGAATAAAAATCACATACAGATGAAGTGACCACAGAGTAAAAAGCTTGTCTAAATCTTAACAATGACTGGTTATGGTGGGTAATAAACCTATAAAATGTTGTCACATGGAATGGATGTTTATGGTCTGGGCTGCAGTGGGATTGTTATACCTTGAAACTATATTATAGACATGTGATAAATTTACTCCAATGCACAAATGTCCTCACCAGAAAAAATTCAGTATTAATTTTGCCATTGCTGTTGTGTGGATGATGATTGACATCTGGGGTAAAAAAAGAAGCTGGTTAGAAGGTGTTGCATGAAGTTGTTTAACACTAAATGATCTTGTCTTAAAGTAGTAGGTGGAGTGGATGGTTGGTCATAAAAAGTATGCTTTGGTTTTTCTTCCTCCATGTCTCATTAATGTTTAAATAGGCATCTGTGTTTGCCATATCAACTTTTTAAAGTAGGGGGTTTCTGCCTCTTAAAAGGACGTTTTTCCTTGCCACCGTTGCCAAGTGCTTGCTCATGGTGGGAACTGTTGAGTCTCTGTTGAGTACCACCATCTAGACCTGCTCTATTTAAAAAGTGTCCTGAGATAACTTTTGTTATGAACTGGTGCTATACAAATGAAATTGAATTGTATTGATCTATAATCCAGTTCTGGTCTGTAAACAATAACACTATTCCTGTGTACTACATTTGATTTGTATTTGTTTCTACTGCCACCCCAATACAATGGAGCAGAAAGACTTGTCCCTAGTTGGTATGCAGAATTGAACCAGTGATTGTGCCGGCCTCAGGTGTGCACTTGTTTAGATCAGTAGTTTTCAACCTTTTGAAACAATATAACTAGTTGGGTCATCACAATGGCCTAAGCAATGAAAGTGTAATATTTTAAATTTCATATTATACTAATTTTCTTGTCACCCTGCATCTCACTTGTGATGCTAACAAATAATCCATTAGCGCTATTATGTTATTGAGGTGCTCTAGACAGGCCTTGGGGACTAATATGTACTGTGAATACAATTGCTTTCAGTGTTTTGCTGTAAGCTACTTGCACAACAAATTTAAAAGAAGATGCAACATCTGTGATTCATTTAAAGTCTGATAATGAAATAAAATAATAGTAGTGGAATATTTATTTTTCAGTACTAGGGTGTATCTGAAACCAAAAACAGGGTTTTATATTAAAAGAAAAAAATATTTGGTTTGGTTTTATTTTGTCAAACAACCCACATTTTCTTTTTTAATGATTACTGACTCATGGTTGAACAGGGAGGACCATGTCCCATTTATAAAACCAGTGTTTCTATTATGAAAGACAGCAAAGCAGGGGTGGAGAGCATTAGCCATTATCTATTACATTATTACACACGTTCAACTATATTGTTTAGTTTAATCGGTTTGTTTTTATGTCATTATTATTTAAAATTATCATTTATCATAAGTGTGGAATAGTAAGGAAGAATGGGATGTTCGATTACAATATTCCCTCTCAGGATTAGTGAAACAGTGTAAAATATACAGAATGTGCTGTGGCGTATTGCTCTTAAGCCTGCCCCTTTGTCAGCTTCTCCATGCTACAATTGGGTGCAACGGATCTATAGGAGACACTGAAGATTCTATTTCAGCAAGTTTCACCATGATATGCTATTGCAGCTCTCACTACTTCACACTCTTAAAATAGGTCTGGTATTTTTTGTTTTTCCACCCACTTGAATAGTGATTGGATCCAAAAGCCCAAAACTGGAAGTTTTAAGGCAGTGCCAAAGAGCAGGTGGGTGATGGCACGTTTTCCACGTCTACCAGCCATAAAAATACATTTTGCAGTTTGCAAATAAAAAGTCCATGATTTTATAAAAACAACACTATTACAAGAGAACACAATTATTTCAAATTAAGGCAATTAAGTTAAATGGTTGTCAGTAAGTCTTTTATTGACAAAATATATATAATAATAATAATAATATATATGTCCTCTCCACTATGTGTGGTTGAATTTAAGGCCAATTTGAGATGTATGTGTGTGTGATCTTAGAATAATGATGCCAAGTTAAAAAGAGTTAGTTAGCTTGCATGCAAAGACTGTATCTGTGTGGAGCATAATGTTAACATCAACTTGTGGTATGGATGAGAACTGAGGTTACATATTAACCTAACATTAATCACTGTACTTTAACAGAAGTTAAGCAATCCTATGTGAACAATGTTAAGCTATGTGAGACTATATGCCCAGGACGTTACCTACCCATTCCATGGAAGGAGGGGAGGGGAGTTGTTGGTGTTCTGTGTCCCCTTTTCTTTGTGCAGATTGGAGGACACCAGTTTGTTCCTATTGTTCTCTGTGCAGATTTAACAGCTTGGCGTTACCTTGCTACGTGCTCCTGTTAGTACCGGTATGTGAAGTTAGCTGGTAGACTTTGTGTTGCAGTGTGGGCGCTAACTAAACTAGTTTACTCTGTATGCTGACCAGGGATCTTAAGGAAAAGCCAGGCTCTTGTGTTATGCTGTAATTCTTTATTATCCTGCCAATGGCACGTCTCCTGACAGCTGAGGGGTTGACTAATACCTGGAACAATCATTACCATCCCATAAGGATCTTGTGCAGTGGAAATCACTGTTGATCACCAAATAGGATGAACCTTAGATAGAACTTAGCAACGTATACATTTCTATTTCCCTCCATTCATAGATAACTTTGGCTCAACTATGAGCCAGAGAGCTAATGTTATGCTAGCAAGATTGAAAGTCAATAACATTCCATACAGTTGATAAACAGTTGATAACAAATAAAATTTGACAGTATGTTTAACAACAAGACTAGCTAGCCATAAAGTTATGTCACTGTCCCCAAGTCAATATAAGACTTTTAACAAAAAAATAATAAGTCATGTCTAAGTTACTGTCAGCAAAAGCCTAAAGTAGTGAATTCCATACAGCGATAAAATGTGATGTGATCGCTTATACAAAGTATCAGTAAGTTTAGAGGAGCAGTGTAGGGGTTTGTGTGTGACAGTCGTCATCCTGTGGTGCTCAGAGGATAAGGCACTAAAGGACTACCTGTTGCATGATATGTTTATCTTTATTTAAGATATTCAGATTTTGTTTTTATTCCGTCTATTTCAGTGCATTCATGTAGAACAGACAATTTCACAGGAATTACTTAGTAAGCGTCCTATATCAGGAATTAATGGACAACCTTCGGCCAATCAGAACCAAGTACCTGTCCAGGCCATGGGATAGGACCATTTAGTCTATGTAATCTTTTAAAAAACCTTATTTAAATTACAAATCAAACATTTCATAAAAATAACAAGCACATAAGCACATAGAGTGCGGACAGGGGATTCTGTCACCTGTTGGTTGTGGCTTTCACAGACAGGATATGAAATGGTAACAAAGATTCAGAAAGTGTTAAGTTTGGTGTCATTAGGGCGGTATCTCTCTGGTTTGCTGAGTGTGTTATCCTTTTGTGTTTGCCAGAGCGTGGCCTTCGTATTGCACTGGAGCAGTTTACAGCTGAGTGTGATGTGGCTGGTGTAAAGTTTGCATCTCTCATATTTCAGATGGGAGAGCTCCCCCCTAGGATGCAATATCATCCATCTGCAGCCACAAATGGGCGTTCTCGTGCTGGTGGGGGTTCCCGTTTTCGCTGACTGGAACGCCCCCTTCTTCTTCGCCTTTCTTGCTGAACTGTAACTGTCAACATCCGGTTTAATA
>NW_023339674.1:10144972-10151557 GCF_004916995.1 Morone saxatilis | reverse complement strand
GTCACGTGCGATTAGAATGAAAACATATCCCAGAGAACAGACCAACTCGGTAAATAAGTGTTATTAACCCCAGGTTCATTTTGCGCCGGAATTGTCCTTTAATTATATTATTAGCATTTCCTTGTAGCACATTGTCAAGTATTTGTGGTAGGTACATAGATTCCTAGTGTCCATGAAGGTATACATCTACTTCTAGCTTGGGGATCAGTGTAAGTTTCAAGCAGTACAATCCTCTTTAGAAGTTTCTGATAGTTGTCTGTAGAGTAGGGTTGGTGTTTTTTTGCTAGTTAGCTTCAGCTGACAGCTAAGGTTTCCAGGTATTACTAACACTAGTAAAAATCTACCTACCACTTATCAGCCATGGTTTCTCTGAAGATAAATAGAAATGAGTCACAAATGTCCCAGAACTGCTTTTGGAATTAGATGGGAAGAAAAGCATGAGGATATTATTGAAGCAAGAGAGCAAAAATTTAAAGATCTGAACCATAGGAAAGCATAAAGCAAGAAAACTGCTCAACTGAACTAATGCAGACATTGCACCTTATCCCAAAGAATTTGCTTCTTTGTTGCCACTGTCATTGTTTTGTGCTTACATGTGTCTTTCATCATCCACTGCATTCTCAGAGGATTGCTAAAGATCCTCTGAGCTGGAGAAATATGTACCTTAAAGTGAAATATTTCCTCAAACTCTGTCAGCATATCATTGCAACAATGCCATCCAACAAAAGAAAAAAGCTTGACATTTTAGCCCTGTTCACTAAAATTCAAATACCTTCCATCACTTACTACTTCTCCAGCCAGTCCACCTAACCTTTTTTGCTCTGAATTACAAGGGCCTCTTCTCTCCATATTTGCTGTTGGTTGCCAGTCACCCATTGCTATGTGTCTTGTCACCTGCTGACAGTTAAGCCCTATCGCCACGCCACCACTGCCTGTGCTCCTGCACATCATTGATTGTATTATTGAGCATGCCCAGACCTTTACATGCAAAGCGCATCCTTCATACCGCCAAGTGGTAATGCTGGGAGGTTGATGGGTTAAATGGTGCCAAGTACCCTGGATCCAATATTGAAGCAGGACTGCAAAGCTTTGTAGAGCTGAACATAACCAAAGAAAACCCGATGCACTTAATGTTTCCTGCAGTATTGCTGGTTTGTTGCCCCACTCCCCGTAGAAAAGTCTTTGAACTTTTTCCTACAGTTTTACAGACACATAAAAGAGGTGAGAGATACTGGGAAGTTGGATGACATGTAACACATTTCCCATGTAGCAGTTCTGCTATATATATATATGATAAAAAAAATTCACAGTAATGCAATGTTGATGCAGGGCAGGAAAAGCTATATTGACATTCAAGAGGAGAAGGGAGGGGGTTGACTGAGGGTTGAAATAATTGCCCTTGAAAGGAGGTGAATGTTCTTCATTCGAAAAGAGAGCGTGTTGTTCGCTGAACCATGTAAAGATCCTGCCACCATCCTAGAACTACCACACTAATAATTACATTCTGCTTTCATCAAGATCTCTCACATTTGGGGACTGTTGCGATGTGAGGCAGAGTCGACAAAAGAAAGCTGGGGCCTGCAGAGGGAGAAATAGCTGTGCTTAGACAGATTGCAGCTGTAGAAAGTTCATGCACCGCTAGACTCAATTATAAACTACCCCAGCAAATCCTGCTTGCTGAGAAAAAAGGATGTAAATTGTGTTTACTGTAGCCTTGTTGAGTAAACACCATTTAAAGGTATGCCATGTATGTTATTCATCATTCTGTCTGCAGACTATCACACACAAGCTGGTAATTTCATAATAACCTCTGAATTATGTTTACCAGCCTTTGATTGATTTGATTAATTTATTTGCTGAGATTGAATACTTCTTATGTAATGGATAATTAATAGCCACGCATTGCTCAAAATCACATTACCTCACATCATTTTTTCGTTATCCTTTAAGAACACCTTAGTGTATGTAACATTAAGCCTTTGGGGAAGTGCCCAAATCATTACTGACCTTCCCTTAGTTAACTATGCATCACAGAAATGATAAAAGCCTTAGGCATACATTTAAACAACACTATTTATTATAAATTCTAAAAAAAGGGAAACCAGTAATGATTTGTTATATACTTCATGGATTGATAAAATGAAGGCAAAAATTAACCTGCTCTTGACTGACCTTTATTTACACGACATGTATATCCAAAACACAAGTCCTACCATTTAGTCACACCCATTTTGCCACCCAGTTTACAGAAATTGTAGGTTCAGTCTCCTATTTAAACTCACCCCCAACAGGACACAGTAGCTGTTGCTGTTGCTGTTGCTGCAACTGTACAGTGTTGCAGAGATTGAACCTTTTGGTCAATAAATTTGCCACGCTGCAGCCAAGGAACTTGCTGTAAATGACCCGCTGTAACAAGACTTGTAGAGATGAAGGCAATGTGTGCCTGAAAAACAGATGAAAGGAGGGTTAATGGATATATGAAAAGAGGAGAGAGACAGGAAAGAAATGTAGAAGATGAAAAGAGTCTGGTAAATGAGGACAGTATAGGGGATGAATAAGTAAAACATGGGAGCATCTGGATTAAACTAAAAACTAGACAGTCTGGGCTGAGCCAAGTTAGGACTAAAAGATTAGTACCCAGGAGCTAAAGCTGGTTTCAGGGACAGAATCACAAAAACTTTAGGGTACATTCTGAACCTGTTAATCTTAAGGCAGTAAGTCTATTATTGGTTTCTCGCTCCTTGCCCTTATTTTGTGAAGTTTCCACCCCAACACTTGTCATCGCTCTCGCTGAGCTGTCATCTATGAAGCTGAGGTTAACTGGCATCCTCCACCTCCACAGGTGCCGAAGAGGCAGATGGGGAATGCAGCCAATTTGTGAAACAGGAAGCAACCCTGATGTTTTGAACAGGGTTTGTCTGCTACACATTTAGCATCACTACAGTTGTTGCTATGAATGCCTCAGCTTTCAGCTGCCAGTCCTAATAGCCACAATCCAGCTTACTGTTGGTCACAGCAATACAACATGTATGTAACAGATGTTTTCCTCATAGTTTGCGAGTTTGTGGGGCTGATTTAACCTTTATTTTAACCTGCTGGAATCAATCAATTATCTGTGTATGTTTTTAGACCAATATAAAAAAAAAAAATCCTCAGTGTGACCTGGATTTGGCTGAGTAAGACCTGCTAAAGCTTGTTACTGCAATGTATTGTATTTTCTAACATGAGTTATTTGTATACAGGGGGCATGTCTGCATACATATTATATCATGGCTAGTGTAGGTAGAGAGAGCTAGTAGCTGTAGCTAGTTAGCAGGGACATCTGGCTTATTCCATAGTACTTAACACTGATCATGCAATGCCATGTTTAAACAGCCCTAGTGTGAGATCGACTGACTCCACTGCTGCTTTTAAGGGTCTCCTGAAGACACACTTTTACAAGATGGCTTACACATAACAATGTTTTCCTTACATTATTTTATGGTGTTTTATGTCATCACATAATGAATTTGAATTGTGCCCATTTTAGTATAATCAGTTTACTCTTTCTTTTATATTAATATTTCTTAATTTTGTATTCATGGGTGGTACAAGGGGGGACTCTGACTGGGTCTCTGATAATTGATAACTGTATTTTTTGTTCTGTATATTTTTTAATCTGGAAAGCACTTAAGCTTAAGCTTGAAAAGTGCTTTACAAATAAAATTATTATCATTATTTGAATCTGTCTAATGTTCCTTAGGAGAAGAGTCAGTTTTTTAGCATTTTTCTATTAAATTGACATGGGTTACTGCCGTAAGAATCCAACTCACTAATCTTCACAGGCTTTCTATGCAAGAAAGTATTTACTGTCAAGCTTGTGTTTACTTTGACGTCATCTGTTTTGTACTAAAATAAAAATGGTGGTAGTAAATATATTGTTGTCTTTGTCAACCATTTACATGAAAGGATTCATTTCAAGTGATTTGCTATTTTTTTTTCCCCTGCTGATTGGATCATAGTTTGACATAACCCTGACATATTTTGGGCCAAATATACTTTGTACTGAGTGATACATTACATACACCATTTGTAGTTACAGATGACTGTATCAAAATCACTTAAATGTAAAACCATCTCAGCCTCATCTGGATGGATTTGGATTTGACAGCCAATCAAGTGTGATCTTTAAACTTTTAAAGATGTATACCTTTTTGTCAATTCACAGGTTTACTGTAATGCTTTGCTGTCACTACTATCCTACTATGTAGTATTACTATATACTGTTTTGCCAACATAAAATTATAGCAACTACATTTTACTAGCAACAACAAAGTAAACTCACTTTGTGAGTCCATGTTGCCGTCACAGCAGTACGTTCCAGCTGCCATTGATTCTTGCATTACTGCCTCTACTAATTATCCATATTTCCTCCAACAGTACATGTCATCTGCAATCTGCCTCCTGTTCATTCTGAGCTTGCTACTTTAAGTATGACAACTAAAGATGTGTTAATGTGCTACAATTTTAAAAAAAAAATGTCAAAAACAATTAGAGTCAAACCGTGACAATCTTCAGAGTGGTAATTATCTCTTGCTGAAGACTAAACTGTGTCGTGTCTAGCCATAATTCCTTTCAGGATGTTACTTTTTAAAATAAAGAGAGATGGCAAAAATAAACAAATAAATAGAGGCAAAGAATGGAAAGATATTGCAAAGGCAGCAGTTTAGCGTTTGAATCGGTTCAATTACATTTGCAAAACATCTCGACTGGAACTTTGATGTAAATCAAGGTGAAATGAAAACTGGATCTTGTAACATAACCTCTACACTATTAGTGCTTTACAGTGGCACATAGGCTATGTAACCTATGGGTTTAAGTTGTTTGAAACTGGCCTAAAACAGTACGGGAGAAAAAAGGAAAATTTGCTTATCCTGATATTATGGAGGTGAGGATAGGTTTATGGGTGATACTCTGTTAATATTGCAATAAAACCTGATCATTCATGCCTTCAGGACCTGTGAACTAAATTTAAAAAATCAGTAGCTTTAATTTTAATGGAGACATGTAGTGCGGTCCTAAAGTAACGCGGATAGAACAGAATCCATGTATTTTTCTAATTTTGGTGAATTTTTAGCATAAAAATGTTTATTTCATTAAGTTTATATACACAAAATATTCTCACAGATTATCAGCCATAGTTTGCTGTAGTCCAAAAATATGCATGATTGATACTTGTTTTCAAAAAGTGATAAGGGTTATTGACACATGTATTTTGGAGGAATGGAAGGCAGAGTACCATGTTTCATCCACTGACCAACAAGGGCAAACATCTGATAATACACTTGCAAAACAAAGATTTACATATGGCCCATAAAAACAATGCAATAATGAAATGAAACTATAGATTAAAGTGCATGAAGAATGGCTGACGCAGTATGCCACCTGAGACAAATGGTACATGTTTTGACCAATCGAGGGACATTAGCAGTCTCAGCAATGCCTAACACAATAAGAATCTGAAGGCCTCCACAAAGTAGCTGATTGCATTATGGGCTTGCTATGCAGCTGGCAGCTGCTTCCTGACAATATGATGATGGAAAACTCTCGTCGCTCCACTTCAAAATAGTCAATTAACAGAAATGAAATTGTGTGATGTCTGTTGCGGCGCAGATGCTGAAGGCGAAAATGACAAACTGGGACTGCAGCAGAAATTGGTTAAAATTTACCAACGTTTTTAACTGTTTACTTAACCTGTGTATTAAGTTTTAATATGCATGTAATGCATGATTATACTTTGCAAGTGTATGTAGTAATAAAAAACACTAATATAATTATATTTGCACATTTAGAATAGTTTTATGCAATGATATTAACTATATCAGGTTAATGAACTGGAATTAGGCTATTGCAAATCATCCCAAGAACGTTAAACTGACCATTCGCATCTCTTTTGAAATTGTGAAGAATCAGGTTTTAAATGATAGGAGGGTGGGGCACACATGCAGTTATTTTATCAATGCACCACAAGACCTACAGACTTTGTCACATGGGATCTGCTTCCTACCACTACACTCTTAGGCTATACAGTGGAGTCATTGATATGTTTATGCTTCTCTTCTATGGCTTATTGTGTTTGGTGTTAAGCAAAACATTGGTTAAGAATTATATTATTTGTCAGGGATGTATGTTTTTGTATGCATCTGTGTTCATGTGTTTCATGCTGTACTGACCAAGTTAGAAATAAAGAGCTAAATCCTTGATATTTATCTGACTTCATGGCTGGCTGGCTCTCAGACAGCTGATCACATTCACACTTAACACTGAGTCCTGCATCAGTTTTCTACAATAGTCTCTACAGAACCTTTGCTAGATCTGCTATCCATTACATATATCATGCATATAATAAAAAAAGGTAAATACATATTGCTACACACACACGGAAGCCGAGAACGGCCATGGTTTTTCTTTTATGCACTGTCATATCGTGATAACGACTTATTATCTCATTATCACGATATAACAAAGATCATTTTCTCGTGATAACTAATTCATTAATAATGTGTTCGTCTTAACTTCAACCTACAAGAGCTGCCACAACGGCTT
>NW_023339674.1:10143928-10144845 GCF_004916995.1 Morone saxatilis | reverse complement strand
TTCGTCTTGACTTCAAACTAATGCTCGGCTTCCATACACACACACAAACAATCATATAAATTATTTACAATGTGCTTATAATTAATATTTGCTCTGTGCTAATGCACAAAAGTGCTCCATAAATAAATTCCACCTGATTCACATTCTGTGTTACATGAAACATGTCAGTGAGAAGTACCACAATCCCTCGTGTGTACATGCAGGCACACTTTCACAGACAGACACACACTCTTGGACCTTGTCTGCAGCTTTCCTCTATAGAAGTAAGTGAAGGAGGTCTAATTGGCTGCATTGGTTGCTCTCACATTTTCATGGTCACTCAAGCGATCTTGTTCCATGCAGGATAAGGGATATAGAGCTGTGCTAGATGTACAGAAAGAGACAGAGACGGAGTTACAGGACAAACAGATAAAAAGTTGCATTAAGACAGAAATTCATTTGTGTGCCTGGGAATGGAATTGCTGGAAGCTTTCCTTCATTTGAAATGAACATACCTGTTCTTAATTTTTTATTGAAAAATTGTACTAATATATATATATATATACTATATATAATACCCTATATATATTTTATCGGGTACAATTCCGAAGGTGGTTGGAAACAATTAGTCCAACCTGCTCTACAGGATGACATCAAGCTGCTACGCCAGTAATGAGCGGGGAGAAATCGGACTCACTGAATCCATCACCACCAGGATCTACAGCAACGACATAGGATGTCATTCGCGATTGGACAAGTGCGCGGATGGGTTCTCAAAGAGAGGGCAGATGATTAGAACCGAAGGGGGTGTTGACCTACCAGGGAGGGCAACACATGTGATATCCAAGACAGCTACAAAATACTTGGTATCCCACAGGCTAAACGGAAACCATGAGGAAGCTGCAAGGAAGGGTCAACCACAACCAAATACGGCCCCC
>NW_023339674.1:10132017-10143828 GCF_004916995.1 Morone saxatilis | reverse complement strand
AGAGAGATATATATATATATACACACATATACACACACACATACACATCATATACACAGTTTTTTTTTTCATTAAGTCTACCTACTGATAATATATGTTGTCTCTTACAAAATTCAAACATAAGGTTTTATGGTTAATTTGTGGGCAAATTATAATGCCACATTCTATATTTTCTATCAGTATTCCGATTGCAAACATCTGTACCGAGTCACAACCTAAATGCTGGTGTCAAAAATCTCTTTAGAGAGTCCTTAGAGATCCAAAAGGGCTAACCTGTTCATGTAAACCACTGAACCTGAATTAGACTAAGACCTGAGTAATGGCCAAAAGCAGTTTCCTGTGTCATTTCTTTTCAAAGCTGTGTTGGTCTGAAGTGATTTTAGATTTCGCTCCATTAAACTAATTGCTGACTAAAACAGAGTGCTCATGTCTGCCAAAGGCCCTGTGGATCCCAGGGGCCTTCTCGAGCAGTGCAGCTGACATTGAGTGCTGCGCAGTGGGTCTGGGGCTCCATCTGTGCCAGCTTCTCCCAGTGGGTGCCTTGTACCTAGCCAACCCCCCCCACCCAACACCAATGTATGTAGCACTATACATACTTCCCCCCTTGTCTGTACATTAAGGGACACATGATGCGTTTAGGAACAGTAATGTACATGTATACATACACAGATATTCTATAGAATAATGCACTATATGATTTATGTGCTGCACTTTGTAGAGACACCACCTTTACTACTGGCTTGTTTCCTTCCACCTATCAGCTATCTTCATTGGCTAATTTTCACAGGCAAATAAATCCTTGGGCACACACAGGTACTTCAGCACACAGAAAACACAGAAAACAGAAAACACACACACTGCACAAATTGTACAACTGCAAACACATTCATGCAGCCTGTAAGATTCGGCTACTGTGCCACTAGAGTCTCTGATTAAATTTGGCAGAAATGTGCTGAATCCTTGGGAGTTAATTGTTATTTCCCAATCTTATTATGACTGCCTCCAATCTGTTTCTCATACAGGTACTTCATAACCAAAACCTGCATAGAGTTTATGAATACACATTTTGAATTTGTGGCCTGATTACAACAAAAGATAATTTCTTTCTTCTTTCAAATAGGCCTAAGTGAGTCATCTCCAACAGATATGAAACAATGGTGTTTGCCAATTGAGCCAGATGTTCATGTTTAATCAAGGACTTACATAAGAAGCACCCCCCAATGACAGCCGTGGGAGAGAGAGAGAGACGGAGCATAATGTATTGTTTTTCTGTTTCAAATTATAAATTTTTTCAACCTGATTTCACTTTAAATGTGTATGCTTGTGATCTTCTGTAAACTAAAAGCTACTTTTAAAACCAAGGCTGCTTTTTCAGTCCAAAATCCTTTAAAATATTAAGATATTTAAGGTATTCAATTAGTAACACACGTTTTTCAACCAGCAGCATCAACTTATAACAACATATTATGTTTGTTGGACATAAATGTTAACATCTGTGGCACTGCTGTATTTTTTCTAAAGGGATGAAGAGATGTGGACAGCCAATGAGAGACAGTAACAGTGAACACAACAAAAGCCACACAAATTGTTCAAGTAAATGAGTGAGATGTATGTAAAGATATACAGACACAAACAGAGACAGATAAACTTGTATAACCCCTAACCCTAACGATATAGCTTTAAAAAAATGGGGCTCTTTGTTTGCTTAAGAAGGATACAGTTCTGGTGGTGACACTAAAACCAGCCCTGCAAACTGTCAGGGAGTAATAAGTGAGATTTCTAAATTTAAAAGTAGTCTTTTGAATTACTGTTAGCAATACAAATGATTAATAGAGTGATATTGAAGATTTAGAGATTTTATTTGTTCTTCCACAGTTGGCTGTGTACAGCTCTTGCTTTTAGAGCCTTCTGACTGCCGTCCATGGTTCTCATTATAGAGGTGTCCTGGGTGTTCCCTGACATTCTGGGCGGGCTGGAATTCTGCAGGGGGGGGGACTGATGTCCAAAGATTTGCTGTGATTGATCATGGTCATCATTTGCCTCTCCTGTTGAGCTCATTATACCTTGTTGTTGCAAAACCTAGTTGCTGAGTCTTGCCAACGCCATGCTCCAGTCAGTTTGAGAGAGTTAGTAACTTAAGTTGTTTAACATATTTGCTCAGTTCAGTTCTGACAGTAGATGTTCTTGTTTTGTGTTACCCCAGTAAAAATCTAAACAGTTTTTGATATTTTATGCATGTGACGTGTTCTTTGCACTTGGGTATTGTTAAGAAAAATCACACAGATGGTTGTTGATAGTGTCCATACCACATTGAAGTAGTAATAATATAATATAAAGAGGGATCTATTTCCATGCTGCTTGTGTACACTGTTATGCTGTTGTGCTGGGTGTGTAAATTCTGATGTGGGTGTGTTATGAATATTTCACCCAAAATGACTGACAACTGGTAGACAAATCTCTTCCCCATTATCTAGAGAGCCAGTGGAAAGGACGTGCAGACTGACAGTCTGATAATATTATTGAACTTGAGTAACAATGATTTGAGATCATAACGCTGTACAATATTATCAGATCTCTAGAGGCAAGACCTTTTAATGTTAGGAGGAACAGATTAGTGAGGGTCAACAGGAAACACATTCACCAAAGCTTGGTCTTATCCCAAGACTTTCATTAAACAGGACAGAAATACATCTTTAGGCAGGACCTGAAATAAAGACGTATTTCAAACACTTATATTATCAAGGATGTGATTGACACCACTGACAGGATTAAGAATCTTGAAACTCCACTCCTTCCAAACACAGTGAGATATCAGGGCAATATGATGCAAAACTGTCATTACAGGGCATGTGAATCCAGCGCCAGACCTGGGGAGCAGCAAAGTCATTCCCATGGTTCTCTCTTTGGCACAGTGAAGGTCGGAAGCAGCTGGGAAACTCTGACAGCTGGGAACCTCCTCAGTCTCCAGCAGACCCCAGATGTTCCTCTTTCCCCCTTTCTCTCCAGCTCTTTCCCTTGTCTCTTTTCTCGTTCACCATCTCTATCTCTCTCCCCAGTGTGGAAAAAACTGGCAAAGCTGCGTTCCAGTTGTGAAATGGTTGTTTTCGCCAATTACTTCTCTCCCCTTTGCCCCCTTATCACAGATGTAGCCAATCTTGTGTGAAGATGTCAGAATTATGCAAATGATATTAGCAAGTCTGGAGAGCTGCATACAGGGGATCTGTCATTTTTATTTGTCATTATTTAGAAATGTTTTGACTTCTTCCTTTTGGATGTATGATAGCACTAGATTCATAATTTTGAGATGATAGATTGATGCTATTGTATTATAATACCAAAGAAGACAAACAAATCAATGTTGTCTTATTAAATAAACCTAGTGAGAATGCAGTTTGCATTTGGATGTGGAAATGGGACCAGAGCCAATTATACTGTCATAAAATCAACTTGTGGTTTGCCTTTGTCTTTAACTTGTTTAAATCAACCATTTAAACTGTGGAACAATGGATTCCTGGATCACAATTTGTTCTTTCATAGTTATTTTCCAAACTACTTAAAAGCTCATTTGCATGTTCAGAGAGTATGTGAGTGTACAGTGTAAACATGCACACAGCAGAAAACACTACACATTAGACAACACTGCAGCTGCCAGTTTGTACACACCAACCCTAACCATTCACGAGCCTATCTATGTTTTGACCTAGTTTAAAAGTGTAGTTTTTCATGGATAACCTGCTTAGTTCACACAGTTTTATCCACTACAACATACCCAATTTTACGAAGGGGAATGACAGCTAAATATAAAACCGCACCACTGCCAAAATACTATTTATCAATGACAGGAAAGGCACACTGCTCATTTCATATACATTAATGTATATGAAATGAGCAGTGTGGTACATACAATATGATTCAAACAACAATTGAGCTACAATGTCTTCTCCTTTTTTAAAGCTATCCTCGATTGTGGTGCAATAGATTAGTAGATTAGACACTGAAACTCCGGTGAATGGTTTTCTCAGGGTCACGGTTGTATTTACTGTGGTTGTTAAACATTATCGCTAATCTGAGTCAGGCAAACTTTATCAGAAAAAGCTGCACATCCATTGTGTTTTGCAGTCAGTTAACCATGAAACATTGAGGGAGACATTTTTGCTTTATTTGAGCTTTGGGAGCTCCCCCCCCCAGGAATCACGCCTAATCAAGTGACATTTAAATATTGGATTTTTATTGATCTGACCTTGATGTCCTGACAAAAACTACCTCCCTGGGAATCTGCACAATAAAGAAGATTAATCACACAGCCCATGGCTATGACAGTTTGGTGAGCAACAGGTAGGGCCCTCACACAGCTTTAGAAGGTCATAAAAGTTAAGTCTACAACCGAGGAAACCACATTACTGATGAACTGACAATATCCCCAGTAAGCACTATACACTGGTAGCTGAAAAAGAGAGCATGCGCTCCTCCAATTATAGCTGATACAAGGCAGAATCCCACTTGCATAATGGGGAACTTAATTTGTAAATCATGCAAGTGTAACTGGTGTGCATTACACACAACAACAGACAACATACAGTACATGCAATACAACACATTCATTAGTTTAAACTGTAATTTTTCACAATAGAATAAATAAATAAATGCAACAAATATTGTGAGTACATGAATGCAGAATAATAGTGTGTGCAATGGCAGTTGGCTAGCTGTTTTCTGTTGGATTTCAGTTACCTCAGATGCCTACTGTAGACAAGTCTTCAACGTGACTGAGAAGTACTTTGACCAGCTGTCTCAAGGTGACTGCATTGAAAAATTTAGACATTCAGTCTAGAAATATGAACTAAGTTAACAAAAGACAAAATTAAATGAAATAAAAATAATCCAGCTGTGCTTTGTGGCAGTTAGTAGATAATACAGTATCAGATGCTGAAGGGATCAGTCAGGTGTGATGTGATTGCATTTGAAAGGTAATCTATGAAAAAGACCTGGTGTTAGACAGGCCAAAGCAGGGTGCCGTCTGGCCATGTAGGCAGGCAATCCAAATTGGAGAAAATTACGTCATGTTTACCAGTTAAAAAACCCTTTTCTAGTCTCCTTAGCTCTTATTTCCAATGTTGTATGCATAATCATCATTTTTGTTTTGTTTTTGTTTATATTGTTTAATGCTACAGTTGGGCAATTGTGCTTCATTGCACTGGGTTCTCATTGTGTTGAGGAATTCTTAAAATTAAAAAAAAGAAAATAACGACACTTTTGTAACAATAAACAATCTTTCTCAAGAATGACTTACAATAAGGTGACAATAACAATACATTTTAAAAACTTATGGGATGTTCTAAATTATTAAAAAAGAATTGTTACATCTACCCACGTGAGTAAAAAAAAATCAAGACACTGTGAGGAATCCAATCTATTATTAATACATTTGTTGGCTACTTGGACACACAGAGAAAAGAAACTGCAAATACAAACACTGACATAGTACAGTATCGCCTTATAAAGTTGATATGCAAGACACGTAGCAAGCCTACATTGGGAGTCGTGTTTCTGCCCACCTGGCAATTGTAAGTCCACTCTTTTTCACTCTGTTTTAGTCCCCACCAACTCCTGAGGGAAATATCTGGCTCCACTATGTTCACCAGCTAGTCGTTAACTTTGTCTGTTTGGTGCACAGCAGGTAGAATACAGTGTGTTTATCACAATTTTTTTTTGCTGAAAACAGCTGAATGGAACTGCAGTGTTGGTTGATTATTCTCACATTACACATACTGATTAAAAATTGCAACTGCAACCTACCAGCTGAGAATCTCTGACTTCTGAGTGGCTCCCACAAGTGCTTCTTCAGTGACCAAGCCAGTTGTGTGACCTTCCCCGGAGAAATGGCTTTATAAGAAGGAGGAGTGGAAAGAAGGAGAAGACGAAGATGAAGAAGAAGAAAGAGAGAGCGCTGTGAATGTGGCATGGCAGTTAATCATGCTAAAGCTATACCCTCCCTCAATCTGTCCATCCATCTGCCTTCTTTTCCTGCCTCATCCCTCTCTCTCTGTCTCTCTTCATCTCCATTCCTCTCCTCTCAGCTCATCTTTCATTTCACCCACTAGTCTCTCTCTTTCTCACCCTTTGTTGATCTCTCACCTCAAACCGGCAGCAGAAAGGTGTAATGTCCACCTCACACACGCACTGTCACCACACACAAATAGAGACCTCTTTACATTTGTACTAACATACCCATACCCCAACACAGCTCACTTGTCATATCCTCACAGTCTTTGTCTTTCCACCTTTTTTACAATGTAAACATTTCATTCTTTTTTTCACGTAATTCATGTCACATTCCCAGTGTGTATTCTTAGACATTACCGCTTTACTAAAAATGCTGTTTAACTTAAACACCTTAAGTTTCACCTCATCTTCCTAACTCCTCACCTCACCTCACCTCACCTGTCCTCACCTCACTTTTCATCCCTGTCTGCCCCCTGTCCATTGCCCTACCAATACCTTTTCTGAACACCCACTGAGAATTTATCCACCCATTCCTTCTTCCCAACTCTATCCTCCCAGTGGTTGCTGGATGTCCACAGTGGGAGGTTGTCAGGGCCAATCAGCTCCTGGTGGGTGGTGATGGTGATAGGATAGGTTGACTAAACAACCCTGTAGAACTAGGCGGGCCTTGCCTTGCAACAATACTGAGACAGAGATGAAGTGGTTCCACAGGCAGACAGACAGCTCAGCCTGACTGCTGCCAGTGACGCACCTATTGATAAGCAGATGGTGTAGGGAAAATAGGGCCACCGTTTCAAGGCATGTTGCTACATGTCGACTAGCACTCAGTCATCTGTTATATATATATATATATATATAAGTTTTAAGTTGAAGTTGTAAAAAGTTGTTTTGATGTTCTCTATACCTTACTTTAAGGGATGTTAAATGTTTTTCTACAAAAAGCCTTTTTTTAGAGACAGACTATTTACACCAGAATTCAGAAGCGTTAGGGGCAATACCAGCCACTCCCTGGTAAAGCAGTTTCCAATAGCAACCAAACCTACAGGCTTTGTATTCTTAGAGGGTTTCATACTGGTATTATTTATATCACTGTACTTTTATTAGGCCCACATGGGCATTTGCAGTGTATCATTATTTGTTTAATCTCTTTGTTATATTTCAAGTGAGTGTGTTCCAATGTAATATTGGAGGCATAAACTCAGAGGCTCATATTGAATGATTTACAATGAATGAGCAGATATGGCTTCTGACTAACACACAAAAAACAAAACTGTGATCATTCAGTAAAGCCACAGTTTCTCTATTAACCCTACATTTTGTAAAAAAAAAAAATCATATTATGTTTACATGCATTGTGATGCAGCTGATATAATAATATCAGCAAGTCGGAATCCAGGCAGTCAACATACTCAACATTATGCTGTAATGTTCTGGACTCAATTGCAGTGTCAACATTTCTGCTTTTAATAGACTGCTATTAAATATCTGTACACATTAATTTCATATATTTAGGTATGATAAAGATATGTATCATGTAATTGGTGGGTGTGCTTGGTCTGGCAGTTGAATGTTCATCCACATGTCACTTATAAGCTGTAGGAATCAACACTAATGTCGTATTAATTTTATTATGCGATATATAACATAGCAAGTGAAAAAAGTGGTGGTTTTAGCTCAATAAAAAAATAAACTAAACTCAAGTTGCAATTCAATACAATGACTTCTTCATTTAATGGTTCACAATTTTAAAGGCTTTTTAGTTTAGCTGTATGATCTTTTAATTACTGTGACTTTGTTTGCCTCTATAATTAGATTGAAACAGATGTCATTTCCAGGTACACTCAACACTCAACACTCAAATTCATATTCTGTATTCTGCAGCAATCAAATGTGTGATACATCTCTTCTTTTTCTATCTTTCACTTTGGTGGAGGAAGAAAAATCTTGAAAGAAAGAGATTGGAGATTTTTTTTCTCCTTCTCTGAAGTAACTACAATGGCCCCCCTGCCTTGTTCTATCCCAAGAGTGTCCTGAAACCCAATGAATAACACCCAGATATTTTCAGTCCAACACACCCAAGCCACACTGAGTACAAAAAAGGGGAAAAAATAAAGCCTCCTTTTCCATCTCACCTACAAAATAACATTCATGGGCCTTTCTTTTACTCCAGATTTCCACATATCTTTCATTTCAGTGAGACCTGGCTTTTGTGAGGTCTATCAAGCTTCCAGTCTGAAGTTGTGGGGCCCTTTGGTGTCCTTGAATAACCTCTTCACACTTAATGCACCATAACACAGATGTAATGTAGTTTCACTAATATCAAGACACATTAAATGCATCTGCTGGGTGAATTGTATCTGTATTGAGAACTGTTATGCGATATACGACCACTTTGGAGATAACACAAAAACATACCCCTGTGGTGTTCCACTGCCTCAGCAAGTTTTCAAACAGCCAAACAGGCTTTAGTTGTCCTTAACCTAGGATATGGTAGGTAGATACATCCAAATATATGGATGTAAACTATGCAATGATAAATGTTTTCTAAAATAAACAGTAATTTTCAAGTACTATTTGTCCAAGAATAAGGAAGGGGTTAGCCTGCACATCATAGGATTCATGCATGTTGTGTCAATGCGTCACTATGATTGTGATGGGAATCCCACAAAGTCTGAGGCATGTCTGAATTTTCAACTGCTCTTGGTAGTTTTATACATTGGCAACTGTGAAGACCTGTGGGGAAATCATGGGGGAACAGCAGGCAAGGTTTGCATGGATACATCCCATCCACTTTAAGTGGAGTTCCAGCCACTCCCCTCTGTTCAGGGGATACCCCCTGATCAAAATTAAGCGAGCAAAAAGTAATTTATTGCAATAATTCATATAAAGACAACATATCCATGGGGAGTCTGGGGAAATGGATGGACAAGGATATGTGAAAAACATGGATACATAAGGGATGTTCAGTATACTTTGTTGGTATTATACAGTTATTGACATTAAATGGCTGCCTGGACTGTGATGGCATTTATGATGACTGCTGTTGTTTTTATCTTTTGTGCTTTTAATGTGTCTATATGTTTTGTGCTGTAGATTGCCTATCAGAGGACATCCAACGGTTTCTAAGTCTACATCAAATCATACAAAGAGAAAATAGTTGAGAAATTCTGAATAGCAGACAACGAAATTTTCATTTTGAAAAGGAGTACTCTGTGTACATGTGAAAATATTGGGGGTTGGGTTGGTTTTAGCTACTGAAGGGAAAATTAAGAAATTATGTATTCATAGCTGTAACACAAACATTTGATACCACCCACAATGTGGGAAGACAAAATAAGTGCTGTGCAGGAGAACGACAGTGGAAGGGTGTCAGGGAAGAGGCTGGAGAGTGTGAGTGTGTGTAGGATGAACAGACACTAACAGGTAGACATACAAAATGAGCGAGTGGTGGTGTGTGTCTGGGTTGTGAGAGGGAGCAACAAATGGACAAACTTGAAGTGTGTGAGGGAGGTGTAGGTTGTCACAGATGGATGACTAAAAGGAAGGAACAGAAAAAGGTGGTGGATGGGAGGCGGGTGAGAAGTGGAATGTAAGAGCAGGCATGAATGGATGACTGGATAGAGGAAGGAAAAGACAGACAGAAAAAGACAGATGTCCAGTTGGATAAGAAAGAAACAGATTTTTTTTAAAGGATGGGAAGATGATTTCTTGAATGGAGCTTAATGTAAATATGCAAGCAAGATTAAAGGCATTTAAAGAAGTGTGTCTCATTGTGACTAAATTAAGCCCAAAACATTGTTAAAGCCATTAGCTGTCTTGCAGCTGCACTAATCAAGATTTTATGTAAAAATTATCCCGCAGCATAAATCACAGAGTGAGGCTGAATCAGACAAGGACAGCCATTAAATCCACAAAATGACAAAATGACACCCCATTGATTAGCCCAGTTTGGGTGCATTTCAGGTGTCTTGTTATGTATACTTCTATGCTGACAAGAAGTGAAAAATTATGGATAAGCCATCATTTCACCTGATGTACGTACAACAGACACTCAGAGACAAGGACAAGAAGGGATTTTACACTCAGTCCAATAAAATAACCCATTATCACTCCTGGGACGCCAGTACATATGGTCTATGCAGATGTGACTGTGTGAAACATCTGGCTTGTAAACATATGTGTTGGGAGGTATGGAATGAAGTGAAACCGGGTGAAAAAACTGGCTACATGAAAGTCAACATATTTTTTTCTAACCTACAACACAACAGTATAAGGGAGAAAGTTGATTAAAGTTACCAGCCTCTTTAAAGAAGAATACTGTAGCTTTAGTCCTTGAGGAGCCATTTTCCCTACTGATTGCTCTACATTTTAAATATTCCTCAAATGCACAAATAACTCCATAAATATTCCTCAAATGCACTAGTCAACATATCAATCATTACAAAGTGCATTGCCACATCTAACCAATTATAGTCTGCTCCAAACTGCATGATCAGATCAAATTTGACATCTGCGAATTGGATTGACATTTACAGTGGAGCTGTCTGCAACAACCATGAAAATAAAGAGAATAGCCACTAGATTTTGATGTAAAACTAACTGCGCTATAGTACTCGCTGTCTATTTCACTCTCTCTCCTGTCACAATAGAGTCTGAGTGAACGAGGTGTTCCACTCATGCTAACGTGATGAAAACTGACTTTGACGGGGAAGAGCAGCTTGGATTTTTTATTCAGTGTCTTATCCAATCATACGTTCTGTCTCTACCACCCCAAGAAGTGGATTTTCTTGAATCAGTCAGCCCGTGCTTCAGTGTAGGAATACTGGCATTAAGAGAGCACATCAAAATCCAAATGTGACATCTTTGCCACTATCACAACAGAACATACACTTAAGACATTTCCAGCTGTCTGGATATGCTTGAGGATTTTCTGTCTCTCTTTTTGTCAAAAACAACATTTGCCAACACTTTGGTTAATGTATGGCCAGCTATAGACTAACAGTAAAACAATGTCACCCTCCTTCTGCTAGTGGAGAAGAACTGAGTCAAATACAAAAACAGCTGGTGCTCACTGTCCCATTGGTAACAACTTATTGCTTCCATGCTAATGTTTTTCTGCTTTGATGTAATAATGGTTGGCATAAGTCAACTAAAACATATGTTTACCACAAAGATATTATTCTATACTATATATTTATTCTGACACCTTTCTATCAGAACCAGCATTACCTCTTTTCAGAATTTGACGCTACAATAGCTCGTTGTTGGGGCCAGCTTCCGCTCGCCCCACCATGCAAACAAATGAGCCTTGGCCGCTCATGACCCCGTCCTCCGGTTCGCCGCTTTTCCTTGATTCGGACCACTTCTTTGACCACTACAGGACCTGGGAACACCCCACAGAAGAGCTGCCCCGCGCGCCCCCCCGCGGCGCCGGGCGGCCCTCGCGCCGGCGCGCCCTGGGAGATGCTCTGACCCAGTCGTCTGAGCCATCACAATTTGCCCGCTTGCTCACACAGAAGTCTGCTCAAATCCTCACGCTTGGCGATTTTTCCTGTGCGAACACATCAAAGTCCGCCCCAGAATGGCACGTGTGCTCTAGGCGGCGCGTCCTAGTGTGAGACTAGGGTGTCGGTCAGGGCATCGCCGTGAATAAACAATATAACAGAGAAAACGGGGTAGGTGGCGTGGCTCGGGAGCCGATGCTGCTGCTTGGAGCAGCTACGGTCATATAGAAGATCTGTGACTAGCTGGACATCGTGCGGCCTGCCGCACGGGCGGGGCCGTCGTCGGCTACCCTTAGACGTAGCT
>NW_023339674.1:10125111-10131917 GCF_004916995.1 Morone saxatilis | reverse complement strand
TCACAATTTGCCCCTTGTCAAAGTTGCTCAAATCCTCACGCTTGGCCATTTTTCCTGTTTCTAACACATCAAATCCACCAGAGATGGCACGTGCTGCTTAGGCGGCCTATGTGAATAGGGTGTTAGGCATCCCTGTACTTCGTAGGTGTGCTCAGCCATGCTCTGCTTGGAGCAGCTACCATATAAAGATCTGTGACTAGCTGACATCGGCTTGTCACAGATTTCTATAAAGTATACTGTAAAGTAGAAAAACATAGAAACATTGCATTCAGGGCAATCTGAATTCTGAGCTTTTTGCTCACAGGGATTACTTTTACATATGTTTACCTCGTTATTTGACACTTTGGCCTAGTTTAATATCAACATCTGACAGTGTAAGATCATATGACAGAAACTAAGGAAAAACATAACAGGTCTCCTTCAAATTTGCTAGGAGGGAGGGAGCTAGTACAATTTACATGTGGCGTAATACTTTAAAAGATGTTACTGATCATCAGGCAGGGATGATATTATGTTTATAAATTTGAATATAATATAATATAAATAAATATAAATTTGGTCATCTTATGCTCATTTTCAGGTTCATATATTTGTATTTAGGGGGTCTGCTATAATAGGTTTACATTCTTTAAAGTTCAGAAAATACATTATTTTTGTCATCCTGGCCATTGTTCCAGCACCTGTTTTCACCTTCTGTCTGACACACTCCGTTTGAGCTCCTGCCCCCCTTCCCAGGCAGCCCAATCTGCTCCGATTGTTTAGCTCCCACAAGCCTGAGCAGGCCCTGCCCCCCATGTTTCTGCCTCAGCTCCACCGTTTGTTTTTATCAATGGGCAAGCTAACATAGCGGCTGCTAATCAAAATTACACTGCAAGGCAAATTAATCCCTGCACTTTCACTATTTATTTTTCACATGTAGCTATATCATTACCTTCAAGGCATGTCTATCAAGCAGATTTACATGCAACAGCAACAGTGCGTGGTAAAATGCACAGATAGCATACGCTTTCTGTTGTTTTTTTCTGCTGAAAATAAAGTGACCACACCGGGTCTTGTCTTTTCTCAGATGATGGAGGACACAATACTTTGTGCTGATCTGTACAGTCAACAAGAGAACAGTTCTCGTTATCTTTTGGATTTGTACTGGCCCTTCTTGATAACTGATAGTTTTTCAGTCCATGTCCACTGGACTTGGTAAAGACTTTTTTCTGATTCTTGAAGCAAACAGCAGAGACATTGGCGTGCTTTGCTTGTACCTTCCAGATCTTTGTGTTACCGGAGTCACTTTAGCGAGTAAACAACCATGGCGGACAGCGAGGTAGATTCACTAGGTTTCAGTGGGCGGGACTGGACTGTCACCTAGCCTGTACGTGGTGCTGTGTTTCTCAGGTCATAGGGAATACAATAGGCTGGATACAAATGGGGCATGTCAGGTGCAGGAGTAGTGTTTTCTGTGGGAGACACTAACTACCTTTGGTGTGGACTTTGGGTTTTGTCATATGTCAGACCATTTACAAGCAAAAACTCTATATAACACACTAAAGCACAGGGGAAACGCCAAAAAGCATGGTTCCTCACCTGGGGACTCCTCTTTTAAGATTTATGTAAATAATCAGTCTGATGTGATGAAAAATATGTTACTTTATCAGATATCCTGGATTGGTAACTGTAATACCTGGCAATGGTTAATATTGGTACAACAGAGCCTTGTATTCATGCCGCAGAGTTTGACTAGCCATGGACTTCTGTCCTGGCATTTTGTTCGAATATTAGATTATGTCAAAGACAGATACTGAGGCACTGTGGTTTTACAGTCCCAAGGAAGTGAGAAACTTTTCAGTGGGCGCCTTGTCTTTTGTGATATCTGTCAACATGCTGAAGGGCCGCTATAAGGCGTCCTCTGGGATCCCTCAGGTGGAGAATGCCAAATTCTCCCTGTCAGGCTAGTATAAATATTTCCTTTGTGTTTATTGTCCATTATGCAAGAGCTGTAACATGTGTTAGGCTGTTTTTTTTTTTTGCTGGTTTGTGTTTTGCTGTTTCAGTCTGTCTGGTTAAAGCGATCCTGTGTAGGTACTCCAGCTGTCTGGTCTGGTTGTGCTCCACTGACAAGATGAAAAGCTGGTTTGCATATAGCCCAGTTTCTTCTTGTTCTCCTTCATACAGGAAGCTGTCAAGTCTTTCTGCAAAATGGATTTTGTCTGTCTTGTGTTTACTAGCTCATACACACAGGTTATAGAAGAATACACCTTTTTTTAATGAATTATTAATCCTCCATCTCATCATCCAAACAGCACATATTTCATTATAAAAAACAATTTTATCTCAAATGCTAAAGGGAAATTTTAATGAACGCTATTAAAATAATCTGGCAATAGTGCGTTTTAACTTTCTACAATATCTGCGCATGGTAATGATTATGGTAATTAAGCTATGATTAAGGTAGTATTAAGGCAACTAAAACACTTCATGAAGGTTTGACAAAGACACAAATTTTACTTGCAGGTCTGAAGTCCTGTGTCCTGTGTGAAAAGGTAGTCCTGCCACATTATCATTTACCATCTGGACCTTCTTACTTTCCTCCGCGCTTCATAAAGGGCAGGTTACTTTGTTCATTTACACTGAACGCTGACATCGGAATGAATCGTGAGCTGTGGCATTGTCCAACATGGACATAATTAAAGGGCTGGTCAGACTTACTTACCAAGGCAGTAATTACTGTTGATGCTGTCATTTATATGAGGCACTGATATCGACAAAAATAAAGTCAGCTTTGAGTGTTTGTCTTCAGAGAGTGTGAGTTGCTTAATTATTTAAAGTCACAGAGTTTAAATGACTGCAGTTGTCTCTTTTCAGATGGGTTCTTCTTTTAGGTGTGTTTCCATTTAATTTCCTGTTGGATGACAGCCTGCAATGACACAGAAATATGGGGTCTAATCTAATCTAAGAATAAAAAAAATAATATAATGAAATCATAAATATAATGGGCACAGATTTTGTCATGATATTCTTTATTCTGCAATTTATCACGTCACAGCAAAAATAATTAGTTGTCCGAGGTTCAGAGTAGATTAGTTAGTCATGCTTTTGTTTTTGGATAGTCATGCCTGATAATGTGTCATGATTTGTTCTGACTATGCAAAGCACCATGCAGGCCAGGCACTGATATGATGACCTGTGTGAGTAAACAAACATGCTTGGCTGCACAGAGTGTTGGGATGCCTGTCTCAGGGTCTGAGTACACATGATATGACTTGGCATTTGGACTTTGCCAGTGCCCCTTGGCCTGGCTACCTACTGTGCCCCCTAAGCCACCTCTTGCTGGGAACAAGATGGATTGGGATAGAGGCAGAGGCAATCACCATAGTGGCATCGTTTGGCTGTCAGCCACGTTGAAAGACAGGCTGTTAGCTGGGCCTGCAGACTTGACGTCAGGAGGCGCCGTGCATCATAGCATTACCTCATCCTGTAACAGTACCTGCAGACCATGAGCAAGCAGGAAAGAGAGTCTTCTAAGTGTCTTTCTCTTAAGGGGATATTTCACACTTTATATTGACTTACCATGTTAGTCAATTTATTTACAGGGGGATTTCATTTCTCAGATCAAGGCTGCATGTACATTTACCACCAAATATTTTGATTCGTCTTGTCTTGTTATATTGTAAGGCCATGCAAAATAATCTGAATAGATGTCATTTTTGGCCTCAAGTTTCACATCCTTGCCTAGATTCATGCACACTCTGCATGTCAGCAGTAAAGTGGTATTTCTACTACACACAGGTATGTGGGAACTGCACAACTAACAATAAGAGATATGAAAACAGCCTGATTCAGATTCCCTGAATTTGCCAGTGCCCGTTTAGCATGAAGAGTTCAGCATTTTTGAAGAGCACAAAAATCTCAAGGACAGCAGACACAGAAGGAGCACACAGAAAAGATGTCCAGGGAGCCGCACTGACTTAGTTACCTAAAATAAATCCATTAATATAAAAGAGATAACTAAACACTTGTTCCTTGAAAGAAAAATAGGCCAACAACAATAAATAGTGCAATATCTAGACTATTTTACCATAGTTGTGTCTGTGTGCTCGTTCCTTTTTTTTTAACTTCACTAGTAGAATGCATCTGTAAGAAGATGCATGACTGTGATGAACTGCTGCCTTAGTAAATCATGTGATAATTACATGCAGACTGTGAGTGCAGATTGAATGAATGACACAAAACAAAATGACCCTACTCTTATGTTAAATTTGAGCCTTGAGATTTCACAGATATAAGTAGAAAGAGTCAGTGGGGTAACGCAATCCTATCCATGTGAATATCAGCCTGTTTACACTGTATGTATGTCAGGTAAATATGCATTTTGAATGAGCTCATGGCAGTGCTTAAAGAGAGTGCCTTTCTTAGGCAATGTGTCCAGATTTGTAAATACTATATATAGCTTATTGGCATACTGTATTGTATATTGTTTGTTGGGCATAGTAGGAGTGAACTGTTTTTCCTTTTATACACAGCCTATTTGGTGACATAAGCTGTTTTTATTCAGTCATAATCAAGGACTGATGTTGGGTTAGTTATTAACCTTTTTCTTTTGTTGCATTTTATCTCAACAACTTAGTAAGTGTATTTGGGGAAACTCTGCACAGGATGCAGATTATCTTGACAACTGGATGTACAGTAGTTGTGCAGGTGGTAATGCATGAATCAAATGTGTACATTTTCAGAGGACTTACAACATTTATATTAAGAATGCTATACCAACAGTGACAGTATAGTATTTAGGAGGTGCAGAACTAAATCCTTACTAACTCAGAGAAAACACTGGGCTGCTGTATCCCCAAGATCTCGACCATCAACCTCCTATTTGAAAAAAGTCTCATATATATCGGTGTCACTTCATTTTTGTTGCCTATTTCTACAACCTTCCTGACCTCACTGTAACGGCAATGAAAATGCTGAATCACATCACAGCATAACCCTGATGCCCTTTTTTGAATGGAGTCACATCCACCCAACAAAAGTACTGGCACAGACGCTAACACTAACAGGAAGTCTGTTTTTAGAAGGAAGTGGACACTTTCTAATGTTGATAGAGGAGGTTTTCCCAGGCGAGCTGTGGGGAATTGGTAGATTTAGCTGACATTACAGTCCATCTGGTAGGCAGAGCCATTCACCCTTACAGCATTATATACAGAATAAGATGATTTATGCTTAAACCTGTACAGGTGACAGTTTGTCAGAGGGACCGGAAATGTTATTTTCAGCTCCTCAGCATCAGCACTGAGGGGTCCCTGTAGAAAACCATGTATGCAATGTCACATTGTGATTTTTTTTGTTGCTTTTTTTCCAATAGCAGTCTTCTTGTTCCTGCTGGATATGATACAGCTGCTTTTCTTCTTGCACCCTTGCTGAGTTTGATATAGATCATTTTCAGTTTTGTTGACAGCTGGAAAAGAACACGTTGAGTATGAGTGGACTTAAAAAAAAAACACTGTATTGATATTATAATTATTGTTAACAGCACAGCTATTTGTCAAGGATTTCTTCTGTGTTCATGATTGCTCATAATCACAATTCTATGAGCACAGTAGTAGTCTCGCAATACCAGAGGATCAGAGATCTCAGTGTCTAGTAGGGCTTTCGCAATAACCTCAATAATGAAATACCGCGCTACTGACAAGCCTATTGCAGAGGATGGCAAGCCACCTCTACATGCGGTTGTGGCAGTATATCAGACCATTCTCAGTCTTTGTTTTTTAAGACAGGAAAGTGTCCCACTGTTTGAGTGGCTCAGCTGAAGACACTGGACACAGCAGAAGTGCTGTTTAAACACAGTGCTATTCAATATCCCTCAATATAATAAATGAATATGTTATAAAATAATAAAACTAACTTTTTTCGGCTGAAAGTTGCCAGTTAACATGCCGAAGGCAGGAGGAGGGAGAGTGCAGGTGATTACTACAAGCAGGTACTGAGATGAAACATTATCCTGCTGTACCCCTTACAAAGTAATTAGCAGAAACAACAAAAATGGCGGTAATACCACATACTGCGCTGCTGAGCCGCCCTAAATCACTGCAAGGAAAAATTCCTTCTTCGCGACAGCCCTAGCTCCTGTGTGCCCTGTGAATGTATTATATATGTAAATGTATCTAGACGTAGCATCTTTTTGCTCAGAGAACTATGGTTATTTCTGTGACTTTTTTTAATGGCATTCATTCATTGTACCACACAGCTGAACATAATAATGTTAAGTGAGTTCTTATTTACAGGCCTATGCACAAAATAAACACTTGAATTGAATGTCTAAATAATTAATCTGTGCAGTAATGATGTTGAGTTGGTCTAAGCTGTAAAATGTCAGTGGACAAGAGAAGACAAAGTCAAGGCAGTTTATTTGTGAACACTTACCACATACTATGCTTGTTTAGGCTACTGAGACTCTTCCCACAACTGAAATGTATGAGCCAGCCCATTCAGAAAATAGACTATGAGGTGTTTCTCATTAGTGAACCTGTCTCCTCTTTTTTTGGCTCCTTTTAACTCTTTTTGTTGTTGTGATGGTTGGCAGGTCAAATAAAGAATCCTATTGAACACTCTTGAAATTGCCCAAACAAGTAAGTCAATGATCCTCTCAGATAAATACCTTTCCTCCTGTCAGAGATCCTTATTTGTAATGAATGGCAAAGTTGCAGCAGTGCCCACTGATGGAGACCTTCATCACTGTCAGACAACTAATATATATATACACATATATATACATATATATATATACATACATACATATATATACATACATACATACA
>NW_023339674.1:10121756-10125011 GCF_004916995.1 Morone saxatilis | reverse complement strand
CATGTGACTGCAAAGTATGAATTGTTGAAGAGGTGTTAACATTTGAAGAGCAAAAGGAATTGTTGTTAATTAAGCTAAAACATGAACAATTAATGCAGCATAAGAAATTGGAACTGGAAGCAATGAAACACAAAAATTAGCAGGCAAAATTGGAGCTAGAACAATATAAACTGAAGCTAATTGGAGAGGGAAAGCTGGCTGGAAGGAGAGAGCGAGACAAACTGACCAACCTCTTATAAAGCCTAGTAATCAGGATTAAACCAGGTGTAGGCCATCTCATTTCCACACCCCTGCCACTCTGTCTCCTGTGAAGAACAAGGGAAAAAGACACAGACCAACCAGAGGGGGGAGGGGTCATCACAATAACAAATGACAATGCTGGTTTGGTACCAACTAATTCAAACCAGCTCTATTCTTCTTTCATTAATGGTTGTCATTGCTTAGTCAAATCTTGCATAATATCCACATGCTACAGTAAATCCCACGCATTTTTTATTCAGATAGCAAAGAATTAAATTAAACAAGTGGTTGCAACAGTTTTACAAAGGTGAATTAAACTAATCACTCATGAATCAAGTATGCCTAAGTCAAAAAGTATTTGATAAGGGGCTAATGTGGTTGATCTGATGGAAGGATATGGTCAGATAATCAGTACGTACAGTGCCCATCTTCACTCACCCAAGACTGTTTTTCATATTTAAATCTTAATACTGTGGTACAAACCAAAAATAGACGGGCCACTTGAAAAACAACACTGTTCTTTAGATCATTTCTATATTCCACCAGCAGCTGTCTTCCAGTTTTTCCTTCATCAGCATTAATATTACACTTGTGTTTTATTGCTTCAGCATGTTACTTGAACAGGTTAAAAAAAGTACATTGTAAATGGAATGCACTTATATAGCACTTTTCTACCTTAACAGATAAAAGCATTGCATTTCCTCTCATTTACCTATTTCTCTCACACACACACACGCTCACACACCAATGGCGACAAAGCTGCCATGCAAGGCACAGACAAGCTCATCAGGAGCAATTTAGGATTTAGTGTCTTGCCAAAGGACACTTCACCAGTGCTGGTAAATTAATCTTATTTTGATGGCAAAGATGAAGACAAACGCTGATTTGGTAACCTACAATGTGCTTTACCTATATTCTTGTGATAGCATCTGGCTGATAGTCGGTAGGTTATTTTGGCAAAAAATAACTAATTACCAAACACAGTCATTAACTAATGAACAAATATAAGAAAGCTACTAACTTCCCACCCACCCTAAATGTACTGCACATCACCATGCTAATTGCCCTCCCTTGTAGGCGCTGCAAAACTTTCTAGCAAAGTGGGGAGGCATGTTCAGCAATGACAACCATATGGCTGTTATTATTGAATGAATACACAGTAGCGCCTCATTAAACACAAACCCAACAGAGTCTTTTGTCACTGTGGCTAACAGGGGCTGCCTGTCTGGTGCATCATGGGTCCTGGCCGGGCGGGTCTGTGCTTGCAGCAAGCCTCCCCTGGCATGCTGCTCCATCAGGAAGGCAGAAAACAGATGGGGGAGCAGTGGGTGGAGTGGCGCCAAAGGCCAAACCGGCCCGAACTTAAATACATACATGTGGGCAGAGACATCTCGTGGCATGCTAACATTTAAAATTATGATGCTCATAATAATAGTGTAATAAGAAAAAATATGAGCAGCAGACTATTCAGATACCATTCTACTCAAAGTGCCTTTGCAAATTTATCTATTTATTTTATGCACAAGTCCTCTGAGTATCTCATTCTACATGCAGGAACCGCTAAGGCCAGCTGTCCCTTTTTACATAACGGTTCAGGGTTTTGTTCAAGGACAACTGAGGAAAAGACACATCGACAGTGGCCTGGTGAAACAGCCTTGAAGGAAGTATACCGTTGTCATTGGATACTCATCATTTCATTTGTCTGCAGAACTTGAATGATATGTCAACAATGATGTTAGCCCAAGAAGTTGGCATAAAGAAACTTTTCCTTCTCATCAGCTGTCATGATTACTTACTACTACTACTTTACTTCCTTCTTTCACTGATAAGCTCTCAATACTCTGACCAGATACATGCAAAATTGTGAATTTCTACAATTTACTTATTGCAGAGTACAGCAATAAATGTTTGGAAAAAACAATGGACAAAAATATCTGTCCATCATCATGGATCCTCAAACCAACAGAGCTAGTCATCTGGGATCCATTGGTCATGTTTCAGTGTCAACATTCAATATTGGCGTTGCTCTGTTAGCCAACTAAAGTGATCGTCTTAGATTGCAGTTTGACTTGGATTTTCATCGTATACCGTACAGTGTATATAGAATTCCATTGTTTTGAGGAGGGTTAAAAAAAATCAAAGTCAAAACGTAAAGTGTGTTGCAAACAAATGATGTCAGTGGTATTTTATTTTATTAAAACGCCTCCTCTAACATCACTAATTGGAACGTGGCCAGAAGTGCAACATGCTGCACAGTTTAGGCTCTTAGTGAGCAATACATTAGCAGCTTTCTGTCCTGTGTTGCTCACTGTCTGTGCCATTACTGGAAGATTCCTTTCAGTAGAACTATATTATGCAAAACTAGCTGACCATTCTGTTTTTGTTAAACTGCCCCAAAACATCTCACAAGGAAAACATAGTATGGAGAAAATGGTGCCTTATCTTCAACCATTCTTAGAAAAATGCTTTCATTCATACAGTAAAACTTCCCGAAGCCTTGTTTTGTGTCAACTTTCTTCTCCATGTTGAGAAAAATTGGATGCTCTTTGTTTAAGGCCTCATTAGTTAGAATGCACTTCACCTGGTGTTGGCAGCTTAGGTAATTAGAGTCTTGCAAAGCCCAACACTTCAGCTAGAGAGCGTGTGCCAGTGAGGCCAAACATCACTGCACTGCTGATCTCCTCTTCAAAGCCTAGACAACTGTTTTGTGTTTCCATTGCTTTATTCCATCTATTCACCAGACACTCATTTACTCATAGTTCTCTACCTTAAATCCTAGTTAAGTTGGTTGTTTAAGCTACTTTATTGTTTAAATAGTTTAAGATGCAGCAGACTTCTTTTTTGTGACTCTTAAGTAATTTTAACTTTTTTATTTGAAACTCAAGATATCAGTGTGGGAAAGAATCAATGTATGTAATTGGACATGAACCTGTGTACCATATATGGCAACATTAACTGAGTGCTGACAAAGCCACTCATAATATGTGAAAATGTTCAAATATTCTGGTGTATTTG
>NW_023339674.1:10108610-10121734 GCF_004916995.1 Morone saxatilis | reverse complement strand
TTGTGTTTCATTCATAGCCTGTCTGCAACAAATAATAAAAATGACCAGCTGCTTTATTACCTACAGTACTAACAACACAATCATAGTATAAAATGCATTCACACTGAAAAAGGAAGAGAAATAGAAGTATACTCAAAATAGTCAGTACAAAAACTGTTTTTTTAAGAGTTGATCTGAATTTATTAAACTAATCGTAGGACAAGACAAAAGACAAAGATGCAGGGTGGAAGCTAGCTGTAGGAAGAGAGAGTAAGCAAATGCATGGGCTAGCTTTTATAGCCCAAGTGTCCAGGCAAGCTTAATCAGCTGACGACCCTCCCATGTCAGCCAATTGCAATATTCACAGGAAATCTGCTCAAAAACAGCTCAAGATGAAGTCCAATATGTCACTTAGTCAGGGGTTGTCAGTTTACACAATGATAGAAAATAGGTCCTTTAAGGAAAAATGTTGGGAACCACTGATCTACAGTATACTACTCTCCATCATTGCAATGGAATAAGAAATTAGAAGAGCAATTAGCAGCTGCGTAAATATAAAGGAATTACAGATGGTGGTAAGATGGTTTCAGAAACACTGGAAACAACATCAAAAATGTTTTAAATCATTGTAAAGGCACTGCTTTCTCATTGTAAAGTTTAATTGACAGTGTGGCATTTTAAAGTTGCAATTTCATTGAAGTGCAACCCTGCATGTATTGTAATTTCTTATAAAATGTATAGTATGAAGTAAAGTAGCCATTACTTCTACATTATACTAAGTGAAAAAAACATTATACTTGAGACCCAGCTTTTGTATTACAGTGTGAATCCAGACTCCAACCATTTAGCAGTCCAAAGTGTTCAGAAAATAGCTGAAAGGAAGCTGCAGTTCCACTACGTTCCAGTCTGCACCCCTTTATTTGAAAGAGAAATACAGAGGAGGAAGATTTTTTAACTTCACTTTTGTGAGGCACACAGCCATACAGCTAGAAATCTGGCAGTAGTACATGACTCAGAGTCTAGTTTTGACTTTCAGATTCAGTTATTTCCTACAGCTGCCAAAATTAGATCTTTCCTTTTTTTAGCTGATCTGAAAAAAGTAATCCATAACTTTACATCAGAGAATCCTAACCTTCATAACTTATTTTTTTCCTATATAAACTAACCCCCCTTAGTATCTGTAGTGTGAGCAAACTGCTGCAGCCTGACTTTTAAACAGAATGGTATTTTTCCCTATTATAGCATCCCAAAACAATCAGTCTAGGAATTGATTTTAAGAGTTGTTAATGTTAAAACCCCCAAACGGGGCCTAGCACAAAGACACCGACTGGACCCTTTGACTCCCTGTGAGCCTGGACATAGCCTGGAATCCTCAAACAGTGTCCTTTTAGCTGTCCCAGCATGCAGCCTTTAAACTGAAGGTGGCAGTTCATTCTCTGCCAGAGCCCCTTTTGCTTTGGAACAGTGTGTCCGAGGAAGTTGGTGCCTCAGGATGCAGAGTTTGCATTGTCTTTGAAAATGCAAGAACATATCATAAAAGTGGGAAAAGACACTAAGAAATATCAGAAGGCATTTTTAATCTGTAACCAGTGAAACATCCAGCAATCACCTTAATTAATTTTCTTCAGCATTTAATTGCACATTAGCTGGTAGACCTACAGTACAGTATGTAAAGCAGCTTAATTATCATGTTTACTTTCTCCGACCCAGGATGGTTTGTGTATTCCGCACATACCTGACCCATTAAAATCATAACAACTCAACAGCAGAAATAATTATGGATATGTTGCCTATTTGAAAAGCATCTAGGTTAACTGACCAAGCAACATAGCACTCTACAGGAGCGAACAGATAGCTGTGAAATGAGGGGTCCACGTTCCTCGTGTGCATTTTGATGCCTTTCTTGATCATATCTATATATATTTGCAGTGGTTGTTTTTCTGACAGCCTGAATGAATAAAATACCCAGAGCATTTTCAACATTTCAGTTTTATAGATTTCTGTGGCAAAGGTTTTTGTTTACAGTGTGTTAAAAGAAAATGTGTTTATGTTTCACAAGGTGCAATTTTCACAGCGTTGGAGTCGTTGGAGAAAACTTGAAAAATTGCAGTTCATAAGGTTTTTTCAAGTCGGAAATAAAACTGATTATACTGTTGGTTCGCAATTTAAGCCATAGATACGTGAAAGTGCAGCTTTCTACTGGCCTGTTGAAAAACATGTCAAGCATCAACTGGGAACTGCCAGTATGTGTTAATCATTATCATGTAAGAAGTATTGCTGAATATCTAGTTTTGACGTTCAACTCAATCATAGTTATGAGCGTGATACTTACTTGATTTAATCATAACTGATTTGTAATATTCATTCATTTTGTTTTCTTTGGCCTGAACCATCATGGAAACGTTTTTGTTTACATTTTTTTCTTTCACACCAGTTGCCAGATTAAATCATGTGTAACTTTGCACATAAACGTGCCACTTTTCACACAGGAATTAGAATTCATATAGAAAAAGATAAGTACGAATATGCACACCTCCAACCATGCCTGGGGCAACGGCTGCTTTTTTTAAGTGCCATTGTTCTCTTTCTGGCTACAAGATCCCTCCAATATGTCTATCCTATGGGCATAACCCTTGATAATCGATACTGTAATTGCCCTGTGCTATAATCCTGTGCTGAAATCTGACTTTGCAGTGACAATTTGTGGAAAACATCAGCTGAGATTATTTGGTTGGAGGTTAAGAAAAGTGAAAAAAAAGAAAGAATTTTTTTTTTTCAACTTTTGTAACTGTAGCTAAACATAATTGACTGCATTGCATGAAGGGATTACTAAATGATGAGCATCAGTCCAGTGCACTTGAGGTACTGAGGATTTTAATGTGTCTAATATCCCCACGTCTCATGTCATTTACCATCGATTTCCCCTCTGAATCCTATTGCTCATACTTTATATTCATAAGAAGTTATAATTTAAGCACCCAATCTCCAAGTAATCTCTGTAATTGCACTTCTGGGTTTGTTTATATATAATCATTGTATACTGTATTGAAAAACAAGAACATAAATCATCATAAAACAATAAATCAGACTAGACATTTATTGAGATTTGGAAGTTGATTGGAATGATTTTAATAATCACATTACACATACTGTAAAGAATGCATGGCAGTTTTTAAGAAGTAAAGTGTGTTTATTTTGTTTACCTGAGCCATAGCCCACATTAGCATCTCTCCAGGAAGGGAATCCAACAGGGCAATGTGAAAACAGTCCTCCACATCCCCACTGCATAATTTGCACCTGCATTTACATATTTATGCTAACTTAAAATATGAGTCATCTGGTGCCCTGCCAACTCAAAGTAGATGGATTTGTCACTAATTTGAATAAAATGTCACAATAGCAATTTTCACACTTTCCTAATACATTTCTCGTTTCTTTTCTAAACCTCATTTCAGCTTCTGTTTCTTTTCCCTTTCCTTTCCTGAATTTGTTTTCACACTTTTTTAGTTTGGTTCCCTTGGTTTGTAATAAATGTGTTTATCTTATTTTTTAATTTATCTTTTTTGGTGGTAATCAAGGGCTTTTTTTGGCTGTAATAAAGAGCTTGCGATGAAATAGTTGGTTACAAGCATTATAGTTCTCCTCTGGTCAACAGGACATAATGCACTTTACATTTCTGACAACAACACAAACAGAAGAAGCACTGATTGCTACCATGGTAGAGTTTGTGTTTGATTGACAGGTGGTCTCTTGGGAAGACACTTTAACACCAAAGATCAATCAAACCAAGGATCACACAGATTGCCAGTTTAATTTATGTTGGAGGTGTATTACTCCTACCGTGCTATAATTGGTACTGTACTATTCCAATTTGTGGAAAAGTGTAGGTTCAGTTACCGTATCTGTTCTGCAAGCAGTGAGACATTCCTAATTATTAATTTTTTGGAATGACAAGCAGACAGAGAATCAGAGAGTGAGAGCCTTCACTTTGTGCAATATGGTGATAGCTCTTGTAAATTATTTGATGTATAAAATAATTTATGGAGACAGAAGTTTTGAGGTGAATGGTGATCTGATTCACAAATGTTTTTTAATCAACATTTTTCTGTTTTTGCAACAACCAATTCATTTTTGGAATTATTTATATTCTTTAATTTAAATGGAGGTATATCGTAATTTTCCTTAGCATTTTATTTTTATTTTTTTTATAATTAACAGCATTTAAGGTTAATCTGTTGGAAGAAGATCACTGTGGGGTGAGTGAATGAGTACAAATGGCAGTGTATGTACAACATTCGAACACATCACTGCATGCAAATGTGTAATATACTTGCTGCAGCTTCAGAAATGTAAATAGAAGCCATCAACCGGAAAAGGAAATGGATATGCTTTCCCATGAGGCAATGCAACCAATTATGTGATATTTTAGAACATCTGCAGGAGATCACGCACTGGTAGCTGCTCTGTGAACAATTCCAGATGAGCTGGTGAGCTCATTCACAATTTGCAGGCTAAAACCAATGCAGTTATTCATTGTATCAGAGGCAAGATCTAGCAACATGAGGTAGTGCATAAGGATTCAGACAGAAGTGGTGTAATCAGCTAGATTTCAGAGTGTTTGGAATACTGAGCAGGCGAATGAACAGTGGAGAAGTGGATTATGCTGCAGGCATACTTTCTTTGGACGTCATAATTTGCTGTAATATGCAGCATTTAAACTTATCATTAAAGGATCTTGTAAATTACATGAATTCAAGCTGACCATAGCCACGTTTCAGAACTTGAGAACTTTTATTCATTTTTATTTATAAGAAACACATATAGTATATCAAGCCTAACAGCTTAACTGCCATACTTGCTATAACCTATGCTTCTGCATAAATAATCATTTAGAACTACATATATAAGGTACACTTAGTGAATATCTCTATTGCAAGTTTGGTAATCTCACACATAATAATACAGTGCAACCTTTTATGTCAGGTTCCTATGAGTAATATGGAACATGTGATAGGAGGGTGTGCAGTAACATACATTACCAAGATGATCAATAATAAAATTATTGATCATCTTAGTCACATTGATAAAATGTTATAACATTGTTATTATAACCATGTTAGATGAAAATGTTTGCTCCCTGTACTGCACTGTGCAGCCCTGTATAAAAAAAAGATTTATAACAAAGCATATGTTATGTCACCTTGAATGGTAGCAGGTGAACTTGATATATGATCTTTGTACAAGAGGTCAGCTTTCACTTCTGGCATTATTCATATTCTCCGATGCAAAACAACCTTCTGTGTTGCACAGTACATGTGCAGGCAAGCTACGCTGCATAAATATTCATCGAAAAGTGTCTACAAGGTGTTAAAGCTTACCTTTAGTCAACAGACATCTAAATTTACCTGTTGCATAGTAATCGCATAACAATAGCCAACTAAAGAAAGACTTTGAAACGATCTGTAAGGGACTGTGGGTGATCCATACATACATGCATACTTTACAAGCATGTACTTTAAAAGAAGTAGAAAAGAATAGTATTTAATATAGTAGTATGAAGCAGGTAAGTGTACAAAGAGCATTACAGTATTCGATAGATAGGTAGATAGATAGACTGTGAATTGCTGAAGACATGAACTGATGACACAGTGCTTTCTTTTCTGCATGATGACCTTCAAAGAGTGGTCGCAGACCTGCTCGGATCAAGCCATGCAGCAACCCCTTTAGATCCCCTAATGATCTAGTTAATCAGGTTAAGAGATGTTTTTTTTTTAAATAAGCCCTTTAATTTATTCAAATATTCAATGCACATTCCTCATTTCATTTGAAATAATGAGAGACAAGGAGAGAGGGACAGAGACAGGGAGGGCGGCAGTGTGAGAGTTAGTGAGAGCAGCTAAAGAAAAGAGGAATAGAATGAATCAGAGAGGACAAAATGTAATTTGTCAGCCTATTCAGACAGCCAATGCCTGAAATGAGAATTAACAGAGAACATAGAAGACTCCTCTTTAATTGGACAAGGCCACTCTTGACATTTCCAAGCCAAACTTCAGTGGCGATGATGGGAGAGAATGTGTAATAACTACAAATTATTCTCTCTGCCAACAGTACTGATGAGCAGATTCACAAAGCCTTTTTTATTCTTTCATCATATTTGCATTATCTTTTATCTCGACTGTGCTGTCCTTTAAAATACTGCTGACAAGACTATCAATTCTCACTCAAGCATGAGTAGCCATACCCACACCTACATGAAGCATGTTTCTGTATTCCACTGTGGCGTTTGATCTCAGGTTGCACCATTTTACTTCTAACTGTAAAGATTCCTGAAAATGTGAGCCTTAGTACTTCTGTACATTGTTGTCTAACTCTATGGAAAGTTCATGTATGTTGGAGGTGTTTGTGTAAGAAAAAAGACACTAGCACATCTAAATAAACCAGCGGAAGGCAACCGCAGAGTAGCAACCCCGGAGGCTTGGAGTATGATGCCCAACCAAAATGGCATCCTTTGTAATTTGTGCATGCACTCAATTAAAATATACACTGTGCACTTTTACATGGCACCAACAAATCATGGAGCAAACACTAGCTCCATGGTGCATCTAGCACTTTATGACTTTTTGAGTGTGTCTAAACTTCTGCTGGCCTGCAAACCTGCAACTCAAGTTTAAACCATAGAAGCTAGGTTTTCATTGTAAGGGAGCCAATTTGAGAGTCTTTTCTGTCTAGGGTAATCTTGCCAAATCTGTGCGGGTAACATGGATGAAAGGGTCTTTGAACAAGGCATTGCAACCCTGACTACTCTAGGGGAGCTGTAATTGCCAACAGTAGAAAAATATAGTTTAGCAGTATAAAATGTATGTGTATGAAGCAGTGCGGTGGTGAAAAACATAATGCAAGCTCAGCAAAATGCAGGGACAAATCAAGGTTCAGAGGAAAAAAAAAAAAGTCCTGTAATCCACATGGCTCCATCACTAGATGTTTCACCTACACACACATAGCCTGTCAGGTAGTCAGGGAAGTAACATTTCCTGCTGACTAAGAGTACCTGAAACCCAAATAATGTGTCTCATTTGGGGTTTACGAGCTTACCAAATGAACTGCTGGCTGGATCCACAAAAAAAGAGCAGCACAGGCTCAAAGGCAGAGTTTGTTGAGAGGTTTTGTATGCTAACATAGAATTTTTGTGAAGACATGTCCCATTTGGTTCTTTTTTGTAATTTTTTAAAACCTGAATAGTAATAATACTTAATAAATGTGTGGCTCAGGTCAGATTATTCGTGTAGGTGTATGTGTGCATATGCTTTTATACCTACAAAATTAGGTTGTGCCATTTTCAGTCCCTGTGTAACCACTTACATTACGAGCATGGTCTTACACACACATTTTAGTGTTAAGCACGGACTGATGGAAAACATATAAACGCACATCAGTAGGCCAAAATTGAACCAACAATGGTTAACTTTCAACAACAATATACTGCATGAGGGTGGGGGTGACTGAATGCTAAAACTACAGTGTGAACTCTGTAGCACCACTCAACCATAACAGACCAGACACGCTCAGGTCAAGGGAAAAAACATGTCCAAACACTGAACTATTGAACTGTACTGACAGAGTAGCAGAAGTTTGGGACAGAGTAACTCTGCATAGCTCATCACACATCCACCGTCCTCAGCAAAGTTGGAGTCATGGAGAGAAAACTGCTGGACATCTATTGAACATGCCAAAGCAGTCAATAATAAAAGCAGCTTGAAAAGGTCAGAGTGGAATACACAGGCACACAGTTCAATACTACATTGAACATGGGAAACTCCTTGTCATAATCAAGAAACTGCTAGGCTCAGTACAGCAGAACACCCACAAAGAAACACAAAACTCTACAAGTCAATGTGCCATTATTTGACCCAAGTGTGAAATTGGTAAAATGACCTTACACACATATTTTCATTTATGGTCTGATGTCAGATTTGTTTGTACATTTTCAAGTGGTCTGCCATCTTTTCATAATAATTGGTTGTTGGAAAAATTTTAATTTCCCTGGAGAAACAACAAAGCAGGAGCACACTGAGAAACCTGGAGAAAACACAACACCTTGAGCACAGGTCAATAACGTTTTTGGCCACTAGAAGGCAGTGATTTGAATACAACATTGGCATATCATCATATTTTAAGTTGATATGTCAAAACAGCTTAATTACACATCTAGCAGTTATAGATTCATTCACAGTTCAATTATTATTCATTTGGAGTGTTTTTGGCCACTTGGCAAAAATATCCAACATTGATTCGCTTTTAGTAAATTTTTTGGGACCTACCAACTCTTATGGGAAATATTTTGCTCTCTACCTTCCACTATTTTCATCAGCTAGTTGCCTAACTGTAGCCACTTTTATACAGACTGTTCAAGGCTGGATTGTGGCACCGCTATTCAGCCTCGCCGCTCTCTATAAAACGTACAAACATGGAATGGGGGAGAATTGTTGTTCCGGCAGTGGAGGTAGTAACAGAACCAAATCGACGTATGAGTAAAAACACCTGTGCGTAGTGAGTGTGTGGCTGAGAGAGAGAGATAGGCAGAGAGTGACAATGAACTGAACGGAGCAAAGGAAAAAGTGAGCCATGAAGTTGTCTGGTTATAAGATGCTGCTCCTTTATTCACGGACAAACTGTACACTGTACATTGACCAAATATACACACACACACACACACACACACACTGATATTAATAGTGTTTTTTCTGCTCAGTAAATATTTTTCGTGAGGACCTTGACTCATATAACCTACAGCAGTTATAGCAGCAACAGCTTAATCTATGGGGGTTGTTGAAATGGATGGTGGGAAAGAAATAAAAGTCAATAACAACACAACTTGCATTCCACAGCTTGATATTTTACAGTATTCAAATATGGAACAAGGTCATTCTTTTTGCTATTTTTGGTAAGTACTGATTACTGTATATCCACGTGAATTGTGTGACAATTGGTAGTAATATAACACAATTTGTGAAACATGTGCATGTGTCCCCCTCCCCTTTTCTCCTATCCTGTGCCCATTTACAGAAGCAGGGTCATGTATAAACACCAGATTTTTTTCAGTGCACAAGCAGAACGGACAACTGGCTGACCATGAGGTGATATTCGCTGAATCTGACAAAAAAGTGTAAGTGATTATAATCGCTGACTGCACCCTTAAGTAGGATTTTCTTAGCCAGGTTGATGGCTAAAAATTTGAATTGCAAACATGAGCTGTTATGAATTCCGTGTTGTTTAATGTATGAGTATTGAGAATATAACTTTGAATCTTTATGAGCCGGCCATGATAATGGAGGCCTTAAGGAACTTTTGCATTATCAAGAGGTCACCAGTTAAAATCCCTACACCTGAGACACACTCTTCATCAATAACATTGCTGTCAAGGTGCCCTCATGCTAAAAACATAGCATGGTTTTCAGACATTAGAACACAGTGGCCAAAAGCACAAGACAGTAACAATCAGCTCCTGTCTGAGAAAAATCCAGACTCCTAGTCTCAAAATGTGGTCAGACACACACACATTATTTGTAAAAAAAAAAAAAAAGGTTGTGAGTTTTCAGTTAATTTTTTCATATCTGCATTATACGGTGACATTTTAACAGGCCACAGAGGCATATGACTGTGACAGTGAATGAAAATGTAATCTTTTAATTAAATGTCATATTACGCACACAGTTTACATGAGATTTTCTAAATTGTGTAGTGTTAGTTTATAAAAAGACTGATGATCAATCTCCTTCAGGACAGTAATCACTCCTAATATACTTTGTTCTTATTTATTTTCCAAAATATAGTTACAACTTATTAAGACTGAGCTCCAGATTCCTGCCCTCCACAATCCAGTGGGCTGTTACAGTTGAGCTGAGTATTAAATAACTAGGCATCCAAACATGAAGCGTGGGGTGACAATTCCTGCCTTTCGGTCAGAACTCCTGCTGGTTAATTGAATTAGATCTGTCAACATACAGGCATGATACTTTCTCTCTTTCTCTTTTTTACAGAGAACTCAGCCTCTCTGTCTCTCCTCCCACATGCAGTTCTCTTTCCTTCTGCTTCAAAGTTGCTGTAACTTTCACTTGATTTGCATGAAGACAAAAAAGTGACAAACACAATATCCATATAAATACATGTCCTTTTCGCAGCTCCAGTGGATAAAAACACATTGACTTAAACATTTCATAGAAGCTTAAAAGAAATCCACTCCTGCACAGGTGGTTTTGTGTTTTATGCTTCAAGCTAAATAAATGATACTTTCTTTTAAGCGGAAGAACTCAATTCTTAGCATATATGGTACTGTTTTTAGATGCAAGATTCTTAAACACATGTTAATTATAATCAAATAGTTTTCTTTACCTTACTCCTCATGCTCCCTATGATATGCTTAATAAGCCTCAAAATATTCGTTAAGTTGTGTAGTTTTAATCTCAGCTAAAGTTTGCTTCAATGGACAGTTAGGTTCCTTTAGCAGTGGGGCAGGAACCAGTAAGATGAAGAGTATCATGCAAATGGGCACCATGCATTTCCCTCTGTCTTCTGTCCCATCTGTTTTCTTTTCTTACAGTAGTCATGCTTGTATCTTTCACTCTTGTATTCCTCCATTCTCTCTCCCCTCAGTACATACCCCATGCTTTCCCTTGACATTGCTGCATACATACAGTACAGCTACTTGTCATTCTCATACATATTCATGTCTACATATGGCCATATTTAGTAAGCCATATTTAACAAGTAACTGATACTGTAGCAGCTGGGATCACACTCTCATACATACCAGATATGCAGTACAATGTATTTTCCGAGTTTAGAGTTGTCATTTGCTTATTAATAGTCAATATCTATCTACCTTTTTTAAAAGTGTCTGTTGTTCTTTCTGCTTATTGGTTAAATACAAGCAAAGAAGCTTTGCCAGTAAAATGCTGAAGAAAGGACTGAACCCTCACTCCCAATTTACTTTTAATGCATATTTATTAGTTATGATCAGATGAGAAAACTATAATAACTGTGAATATACTCCTAATTTACATGCTTAGAAATTACTGATTGGGACTTCGAATTCATTTTTCTTCTTATCTCTTTCCGTCTAGATTTTTCTCCTGCCTTTTCAAACCTATGTACCCCTTTCTTTATCATTGTATTGACATATCTCTTTCTTTCCTCCCCCCGAGCTGCAGGCTCTGTGTTGACTGTCCAGTTAACGCAGGTTCAACAGGAGGTAGCAGCTTGCCGCAGCTGATGAACAGTGCGACACACGACAACCAACGTACCTTCTGTTGCAACTAGGGCCTCTTCTGGACTGTCCTACATGGTGCTATCAACCTCCCTAACAGCCGGCTGAGGGGGAGAACACACAAAAACATGCACACATTCACCCATGTATAGATGTGTGATGTGACAGTTCTTTTTTTAAATACCAGCATGAGAAATATATTTACTTGAATGATAAAAACTGGTGAGTACATATTCACACATAAGCATACAATGTCTGCACAAAATGATCATGTTAAAGTGCTGCATTTTGCTATAAAAAAACAGCATTTTAAAAAAACAACAACAAACAAAATACATGCATCAAAACAAGCTATAATTTTTCACTGTAAAAATGCACACAAACATACACACACACACGCACACAATTGCTGTCACTTCAGCACCAATGCACCCATTTGTCTGCAGGGTAGTGTAGCACATTCTAGCTGTGCGTGGTAGAATACTCTTGCATTCCCTTAATTTACATGTTGGATACAAGCACCTGTCCATTTGTGTATCATCAAATCAGAGACATCATGGACCACCATTCAGGACAAATTACTGTACTTTTCGTGTTATTTAATGTAATTAGGTCCCATGTAATGACAGCAAAAGAAAAGATGCAAAAAAAAAAAAATCAAATAAATCATATTATACTTATTATATTATATACATATTATATATGATATTATACACTCTACTCCTGGTGCAATTGTATTTTCACAGTGACTCTCAGGACAGTTTAACACAACCAACCAAACCTTAAGAAACGTTTGGTTCAATTAACCTATCATGGAATTAGTTTTACCACTTTCACTTTTTCTCCTGACTTGTTGGGATGCTTGTTTTGTGATTGGACAAAAAATTGCTATTCCAAAATTCTAATCAAATTATTTCCAGAATTTTCTGAAACAATTGAAATTCTAGAGGGTAATTCTTTACTTTTTTGAAGCGAAACTGCAATTGTTTAATGTGAATGGATTGTACGCTAACTGAAAAAATTAGACCTTCACTGACTTTCTTGGTTATCTAGCAGCCTGTGGATTTATTTCTATGTAAAAGACTCCCCATTTTCACAGCAGACAGGAAGCAAGACGAACACAGGTGTAATGAATATTATAAATATTGGCTGCATTTGTTCGAGGGCCCTGGAGTTGTGTGTGCTGGCTCACTGTGTAACTTACTGGGGCATTTAAATGGATGGAATTGTGTCATCATTAATGCTATTAATTACAGCTGGGCTTTTCCTGCCATGACAAGTCAAAATGTCTGCTGTGAAAGAGGTTCACTGGGTAATGTGTCTCGATGTTCCATCCATAAACAGCCTCATTCATATATCAAGGACATGCCTCCAACAGAAACCTCACTGAATTATTGCTTAAATTTTCACTTTTGAGGGGCTGTTAAATTAACATCCTTGCTAGGTGTTTACACAGGAAGGATGAGCTTATACATAAGCTTTATCTGCACTAGGTAGTTAACCATGTTGTAATTAAGTGTGGTGTCATATTAGTGAATTAATTCCTTTGTTGAAAAGCAATATACTTGGCACTGGTTGAGTGTTAAGTAATTGTGTCTGTAATATTAAGGAAATATTTTTTTTCCTTTCAGTTATGGCAGAAGCTGTGAGATGAGGAACAATGCGTCTTTTTCCCTGTGGTCATTCTCTGGTATTTATGTAATTGCATACTGTGTTACTTTTTTTTCTGTGACTGTGGATTATTTTAATTGACACAGATGTCTCTAACTTAGAGACTTAGACTTAAACGGACTTCATTTGTCATTTGGATTTGCATCAAAATTAATTTACATTACAATGGCACATAGCACAACAGAAATAGAGGAGAGGCAGTATGTACAGT
>NW_023339674.1:10108343-10108510 GCF_004916995.1 Morone saxatilis | reverse complement strand
AGGGTGCCAGTGTGGTTTGACCAGGTGAGAGAGTCCGTTATCTGCACCCCCAGGAACCTGGTGCTGCTGACGATCTCCACTGCTGCGTTGTTGATGATGAGAGGAGGGTGGCTGCGCTGGTTCTTCCTGAAGTCCACAATGATCTCTTTTGTTTTTGAGACATTCAG
>NW_023339674.1:10097277-10108218 GCF_004916995.1 Morone saxatilis | reverse complement strand
GCCAGTTTACTTATCAGATGTTGTGGTATGATGGTTGAATGCGGAGCTGAAGTCTAGGAACAGCATCCGCACAGATGTTCTAGGCTCCGATAGAGTGTAGAGGAGATGTATTCACACGTCCTAGAAAAAATGGTGATGATGAAAATTTGATGACATAGTGACTATTTGCTGGTCTAAGGCCACATTCAGGCAAACGTTATTCCTGTGTGAGAAAAGTCCAGCGTCACAGCATAGCTGCCAACACAGATGGCATGTGGCAAAAAAAAAGGCAGGATTGTCTGGCAAAAAAGTTTAACCTCTAACTTGTGCTGGACTGCAGCGCAACGTCATTTGCTGCGGTGGCCAATGAAATGCATGCAAGCACACATGGTAGATTGATGTGTTGAAAGAGTATTTAGTTTAGCTTGTGATTGCCATGGCAAAAAATAAAAGAGTAACCTTACTGGATCAGATGATACCAGAAGCAACATGCCCCCACGAACACAGCCCCTTATGTTGTATTAAGAAGGGCTGTTTTTGGTCTGGATGCTCACTAAAATGTCTTCTTCAGTCCTCTGCATTCCCTCAAAGATCAATCACTGTTCTGACTGTTTGAAATTGGTTAATAATAAGAATTTGTGTCAAAGTTCACCAAAATTGAACTCACACAAATGCCACAGAGAATTACTTTTCTCTCTTGAGCAAATCCACCAGTTTTGGCAATTCCATTGATCTCAGTCTCTTTGTTGGGGTGAATGACACCGGATACAGGTACTGCAAATTTAGCTGGCGAGCTCCTTCAAATCAGGGACCTTTAGGAGAGAAAAAAAGGCAGGGGACACATCGGTAGCAATTAAGTGGTTAGTAAATGTGTTACCATTCCCAACACAGTATCAACTCTAACCCCTGGTTTACTGCTGGTCCACCACTCTACAACAACCCTGGTAAAGTTAATTTGAAAGAAAATATTAATAAGCAACAAACATAACAGCAACTATTCAAGATAAATTATACTTAATGCACACTAACGGACGCCAACATGTTTTGCAGAATATACTTTCACTAAACCACACTATCTAAACCACCCCTATGGAGCAGCATGAGTTCATATTAATATTAAGTGGAGTGGCATGATAGTAGTTCTGAGTCTTTGCTCATTTAGGCAATGTTTCAATCAGGAAGTGAATTTTTAAACTGTTAATAAATGACCAAGCCATATAAGTGCTGAAGTGAATTACATCTGATGCACTCAGCCAGTTTCCACTGCGGGCCAAGAATCCGCTGGCTGTAATGAGATGAGCATCGAGTATACTAGTTTTCAGAACCTGAATGGATCACTGAACAGCAGCACTGCTCTGCCAAGCTGAGCCAAATTTGAGTTTTCATTATACAGGTCACGTGGCAATAATGCCGGGCACTGTCAGTCAGTCATAGCCCCTAAGGGAAAACCGTAGTCACCACCCACATGGTTAAATGTAAGCTAAACTATTTCACAGCAAATCAAACAGTGTATACACTCAATTTGTCAACAATGGATTAAGGTTGTAATTACTTCCATTGTGATTATGGAAGTGTGTGGTTTGCTTGGCAATGTATGGAAGCCCTAAGGGGGCTGAGGAAGGTGACTAGCCAAAATGAGCTATTGTTGGAGTCAGAGTAGGAGGCTGTTTTAATTCAAGCACTACATACCATTACTGACTTGGTACATCAAACTTGACACTGAATTGGTCACAGTATTCAAACCATCTGAAACTATTTGTTTTTTAGGCCACATTCTTTAAATGATTTTAACATTATTGTATTGCATTTTTCCTCGTTTTGCTTTGATATTCTGCCACTCAAGACATTCAGGCAGTTGTTACAGTAGGACTCTCTTCCCCCTGTCGCCTCACCATTATCAGTTTCTGTCTTTTGGATTGGTCCCTAGTTATGCCAAATTCACTTAGATCCACACTGGCCTTCATACATCAGCCTGTTCTAAGTACTGAGCAATATCCAGGTCACCCCTGAGGGAACCCTCAACTCTTCAATTGTTCAATGGTCTACCAATTGCATGACATGGGGATTTGAATTCCTAACTCTGCTAGTATTGCCATTTTTTTGCTTCAGAGTAGTGCTTAGTATGCCATTTGGTGATATTATTTGCCCTTTAATGTTCCTGTTTGTCACTGCAATGACCCTTACTAAGCCGGTTTGATCCCAGCTGGTCCCCTGTTGATGTATATGCGATCAGAATGACAGGCCTGCTGAGGTGATTGCCCACATGTCCTCTCCTTTCAGCCTGCTGATTCATTTGTGGATGTTCAGATCCCCTGTGGTTGCTGGCTATTATGGCCAAGGTTTGTGGTGGCTCTAAAGAACAGTCGGCCTGGCACATTCACTTTCATTAAAACATCAGCTGCACTCACAGCTGGAACATGCGGCCAGTGTCTCTCAGTATCCCATTCATCTCACTGGCTCTTTGTCGTTTCAAGCCGTAGCTTCGAAATTGCATAGTATTGTTAATGAGGTGATGAAGCACAAGGTTGTTTTGTGGAAATATATTGAGGAAATGACTCTTAACAATAGGTTGGAGCCTATACATCACTTAGCACAAATTCCTCTCCTTGCTCTACAAATAACATTCTCTCTGGGAATAATAGCTCCATTGTGTGCACTCTCACTTTGCAATTCTTCTTTGTTTCAGCCAACATAAGAGTCACTGCATGAATTTTGTTGTGGTGCATCCAATTACACTAGGCTAATGGGAAACACTTAGAATAATGAACTGCTTATAAGACCTTCGTAAACATAGAGTTCATGATGAATTAATGAGTTCATGTGGAAATAATGAATAGTTCATTATCTATCATATCATGGTTTATCAGTTCTTAATATCTTGATAATAGATTAGTACCTCATTAGCATTCATAGAATAGTTTAGCTAATACATAATTTTGAAATAAAATCTAAACTAAATCTAATCTAAAGTTCAGGACACAACAGAGTTGTATGAAGAGCAACATTTACTGCATTTAATCTGTATTTGTAAATGCAGGGTGCGTGTCTTGTGTCTTCTCTCTGTTTGCTTCGTCAATCTCTCAGCAATCTTAGAAACAATTTTGAGTGTGCAAACCTAAGTCAGTCTTTTTTATGTCATAAAGAAACTGCCCCAAAGGTCTTACTGCAGTGTTTTTCATTCTACCTTCTCATGCCATGACGTTTACAGGACAATAGCCAGGATTCAATTAATTTTCAATAGTGGATGAAATTAAAAGACATGCAAATAAAACCTGCACAGCAATTTAACATAACAATTATTTTGTTTACCTTCAACAATTACAGTTCATGATATATGATATAGGCATGCTGACAAAAATAATAATAGCAGCTGTAAATGCGGTGATGACAATGTGTTTTTTTCCAAATCCCATTAGCAGGTAAAGCAACAAAACACATCGAGCTTATAAAATAATATGAGCAGAAAACTCCAGTATCATGTTTCAGCTTTTCAGAGAGATCAGCAATCAACAATACTGCACGGATCTGGGCCACATAGGAATGTGTTTTCTATTGAATGTGGGGGGAATAAGCTTGAATTCATTGATCAACAGCAATGTCATAGTGTTCACACAATAGCTATAGAACATATAAGTTTTGCAGAAGCATGCTTGACCACCCAAGCAGCCATGCTAGGAGACCACTGTGTTAGTAATTTCAATGGAATTAAACACGTACTCTGATTTTCTGCTTCTGTGGACAACTTTTCTTGTTGGCTGTTCCAATAAGTAAGATAAATGGGGAAGAAGAAAATTTTTTATCAACTTAAATAGCAAAGGTATCTTTAGTATATTTAGTATAAAGTCTGGTTTTGAATTATCGTCTGTTGAGTCTCAGCTTCTTTTAAAGTGGGGATGGTTTGGAATGAGGCCTTTCGTATAATTAAGTTATTTGCTGGGTTATTTTGGCCCACTGCTTCCCTCGCAGGGCCACTGAGGCTGTATTGTGGGCAGAACAATGTGATGACAGGGCTGTCCTTTGGGAACATCTAATTAGTTCCACTAGGGGAGCAAAGCAGCACCGCACCATGCCCTGATATTTGGCTTGTGCAGTCAGCGGAAAGATAGCCACAGGGCCCACTTTAATTGCAAAAATGCCACCAGAATGTGTGTCTGCAACTTCACCTGTCCCTGATCATGAAACCACAAGGGAGTACCCATCTTTCTGCGTGTGCGTCAACACACATAGCATCAGTGTGCATTCATGTGTGCAAATGTGTGAACCTTATCTGTATAAATATGCACCTGCAAGTGTGTGGATGTGCCTGTGTCAGCCTCTGTATCGTCCACTCTCACTAATCAGTATTTGCTTATTGATTCCCACAACCCACTTGAACACAAGCGGGGGTTGATTCGACTTGAACTTGATTAAGCTTGTTCAAGGGGCACTTAGGTTATCCCTTTTCAACCTCTTTCCTCAGAGGGGAATTAAAAATTGGGCAAAAATAAGTATTTCTTCCACCACAGTAGAACTAGCGTTGTGTGTGAATTCACATCAGTAAATATCCTTTTTTGGATGGGCTACTGCATTACTAACAGCATTACAACAGGTAGATAACTGATATACACAGTATTTCAGCTGTCATTAGTATCAATGAAATCGATAGTGAATTGGCCTAATTATGAAATCACACCTGCACCCCGATGAAAGTACCCAGAATTTGCTCTGTGAAGTTATAACTTATGCTGTATAGGTGGGATTACAATCAGCTCAAACACCTTGCAAATAATATACTGAATAGATGATTATCCATTTTCAAGATCATATCACTGCACTGTAGCCAAACAATATAAAAGCAACAAAGACAAACAGATGAATATGATACAAGTCTTACAAGGGAGAAACTTTGTCATTGCATCACTTATCCTGCAAGGTTAGGGTCCACAAGCCTTTGACCAGAGAAAGTGTTTACTAGCAGAGTCCAAAGGCAAGAGCACAAACATCTCAGAAAAGCTGTAAAAGCTTGTGGCCTCCTAAAACTTTGTCAAAACAGCAACAAAGTTTTAGAAACACCAGACAGACAAACTAAAGCAAAGCCTTTGCAATGTAATCATTCTGTACATAGATAGAGTGTCAGCAACTTAGAGGGATCTTCAAAATCTGACTTTGATCACTCGCATGTAACCTCAACAACTTTGCGCATGAAGTAACATTGTCAAGAAGGGAATACCAGCAACATATTTAATCATCAGTTGATTTATCAAACAATGGTGGCGGCAAACTGCTGAGATAACAAGGGGAAACAAGGGGGGGAAAAATTATGTTACTTATTTAAATGCAAGATGAGTTGTCTGTGGGTGTGTGTGTGTGTGTGTGTGTGTGCGCTTATATCAGGAGTTGAACGTTCCTCTAGTGCATGAATAAAAAATTTTTCCAAAGTCTTGGGAGCAGTGAATTATTGAGGAGGCAGTAACGAGGCAGACGCAGGGGCCAGGTGTGGGGTTTCAGAAAAGTTAATGTGTGTGTGTGTGTGTGTGTGTGTGCGCGCTTGTGCAGGCACACGTGCAAGCAAGAGAGAAAGAGAGAGGCACCGAAGAAGGGTTTTGGGATTAGTGAGCATTAGGTTGACTTGGTCAACACCAGCTTCGAGCAAACATAGCAGAAAGAAAAATATTTTCTTATAAGAAGAAAGAAACATCTTTACAGTTGACTCTCACTCTCTGCGTATATAAACACATATTTTCACACACTCAGGCTATATATACACTAGCAGTGGGGATCCTGGTGAAGAAAGGACACATATGTTGAAAGACTGAAAATACAGAACAAAAGCAGTGAAACTGAGAAACGAAGACTGTAAGGCAGAACAAGTAAGATAAGTCAATTGAAAGCTAAACTGCAAAAGATCAAACAACATTTGTAACCCAAATGAAGGAAATTGAAAAATTAAGAGGCGTGTAAGAGAAGAAAGTATGTGGAGCGGTAGAGTGGAGAGTGGACAAAGAGAGACCAACACTAACAGTGGAAATTCGCAGGCATTTTGAAATGAAGCATTATTTCTGAGAGAGCAATAGCTGACTATCTTTCAGTATGAGCATGAAGGACGGAAAAAAAAACAACCACCTGAGGCAGACATGAATGAATCTTACTTTTAGTTGGACTTACTAACAGCCTAATCTCCCAATTACTTATGTCTTTGAAAGAGAAGCCAGCCTTCAAACGGGGGTTTCTTTAGAATCAATCAGCCTGTTGGCTTCGTGTTTGGACTGTGTTGGAACTGGCTCTGAAAAACCACATTGTGTGAAGCATTTACATCAAGTATTAAATCAAAAGTTCCTCTACTGCAGCTGACTACTTCTAATAGCCACTGGCAAGCAAATAATTACCGCTTAGGGAAGCTTTTATGGATTTGGGTAGCTGTTTAGGTGTAACAGTGAGTGTATATATATATATATATATATAAATATGTATAGTATATGTATATGTTACCACCGGATTGATCCATGCAACCATTAGCAGACTAGAATGTTAATCCAGAAATGGTGGACAGGCAACAAAATTTACAATATAAGGCAACAGGTGTGACTTTTAATGCTACCGAAACATAAGAAGTATGGCAAAATAATCCTAAGGAACGCTACAATCTACACATAGGCTGAAGTACTAATAAAAACAAGTAAAGTGCTTTGAAAGGATGTGGCTGATCAAAACAACAGTCAGATGATGAAAATAGGTGCAGGGAAACTTACTGTTGGTGTCTAGGTGACAGGTGCGATACAACAGGGTCTGTAATATATGAAAAGTAAAAAGAGGATGAAGAAAGATGGTGGTGGCATCCAGTATTTCTATAAATGTGTGTTCTTAAAGTGCCCTTGAGCAAGATTCTGATCCCCTGCCTGCTTTCTCTCCAATCCCACATGTGATGTGTTTGACAGGAAGACAATGCAACCCCATGCCCCCTGGCTCACTATACATTATTGTGGATTAGTGTCACCTAAAAATTCTATCAGGTAAAAAAGCCACTTAGAGGTAGGGTAAGCATTTCTAAAGAAATCCAATACCCTAACAAATACCACGATATAGTGCGAACATTGACAGAACATTGTTGGTTTGGAAACTGTTGTGAAAGTTGCTGGTGCACAGCTAACATGCAGAGAGAGTTCTCAGAGGCAGTACAGCAGCTCCTGACAGCGATACTCAAAACTGTCCTTCCACTATAGGTAACATACAGATAACAACAACAACAACAGCATATCTTGGCAAACTAGAAAGTAAGCTGAATGTCTGTGGGCAAGTATATTGTTAACTGACACTCAAATCCTGGCTGAACTGTTACAACAAGTTAGTGTTGTGTGGCTCATTCCCATCCACTTTGTTCCATTTACAGCCAGGGATGTGTACGACCACCAAATGTTTGTGAATTTAAATGTCATTGCATTAACTAGAATGGCTTAAGCTATCCAACCTTAAGATCAAAATTCTTAATTCTTAATACAGATGTTTTTTTATATGAATTGCATGGAAACTTATGTAATACTAACCAACTGGGTAGAGGTTAAATGGACTGCAATATTTCAGCATATAGTTACAGTCTGAGATAACCTTTTCGTATTGAATTTTATTACCAAATGTGATTTTTCACATGCAAAAGTGACACATTCTAAATGAATGATACATCTGATAAATCAAAATAACATAAACGTATCATACCCTTTGAGGAGCAGTGGATAGCATAACACATTTGATTGTGTTCTTGCTCAGAAGAAAACTGAACCAACTTAAAATGTCAAGGTATCCCTTTGAGATGTGTTTTCCTCTGCTTATCCCCTGCAGTTGCCAGTTTCGATTATTGTTTGCTGCATTTTGCTTTGGTATAATAGAAGCATGCCACTCTGGCATCCAAACACAATTTGTTACTGATTCATTTTTAGAAGGTGTTGGCAGGGTTACATGCTTCTCTCTGCATGCTGTTCTCCTACACTAACAGACCACACTTGTTTCATACACAAATGGAAAACCAGAGGGTGCTGATGGTGGACCACAGTCAGTAGAGAGTATGCAGGTGCCTTGATAAACTCCTAAAATAAAACTCCCACTGTATGAAGAATCGATTGAAAGGGGAGAAAAGAGGCTACATTGTATGAGTCACGTTGTCTGGTACCTCTGCAGGCTGTTAGGGTTAACTACAAAGCCCAGAGTCAGTGGGAAGAAAGGCAGCTTTCCCGCCAGGCAACATGAAACACCTCAGAATATTTATTAGGGCCCACAGGGAACGATCTGGCAGCTGGCAAAGTCAAACAGCTCACCTGAAGGCATCAGGTCAGTACGAGTTCAGCCATACTGACAAAACCCCTCCCTTCTCAAGAGGCCGGTTAGCTCTTCATAGGGGAATAGCTTGGAATCATCTCGCATTTGTTGTTTGGGAAGGATTTACATTTTATATGCATATTTACACACCCTAATTGTTTTTTAATAGGTACTAATGCTCTTATTCAGTCTAAGAGTGAGTGCAATAGTTCAATAAGTGTTCATTCTTGGAACACACAAAGAGCTGAATGTAAACTTTGTTACTGTCAAAGACAATGTTAACAAATTTCCTTGAAATTAATATTTAGGACAGCAACAAAGAAAAGAATTAAGGACAGAAGTGGTTGCTTAAACTTGCAACATGTTCGTTTTAATCTGTATTTTTTCGGCTTGCTGAAAAAAACCCAAATCTAATCCAAACCAATCTACCCAGCCAGATCAACTGTATGGGACAAGCCCACCACAGCAGGTGCTGTTGCCCCAGGAGGAGAGGAAAGAGAGCCGCATAAGATCCATGCTGGCCCAGCGTGGAGGCTGTTTCTGGCTGATGTATGGCCTGGACAAAATCAGGCTGGCCAAACAACGGGAAATCAGAGTCTGTTATGCCCACATCTTTACAGAGACCTACTCCTACCTACTACAAGCACTTGTTGACACACCTTGTTCCGAGCTGAGTGTACAGGATGACAGGAGGTGGACTCATCTGTTTACTGTTTACATTGATGATGCTTAGTGCTCAAACGCTTTCTTTTTTTGTGAAGATGAAACCATATTATCATCACTATCTTGTTACTGCTTTTTACATTCAACCATTTAATTATTTCCTGGGTGTATGCATACATGGAAAGCCTTTTCCTAATGTTGACCTGAATGAGCCACATACATACACAAAGACACAATGTATGTGAATACAGTATACAGAATTTAGCCATGCAACACTTGCACTGTTGTGATGTGTCTATAGGCACAAGACTTACCTCAAGATAATTATAGTAACATACAGGATTATGTAATTGCAATTGGCAGGAAATTTGAATGAAAATCCCAATTGCAAATAAACAAAGTTGTAACTATTAGAATGACAAAAATGATATATGTGTCCAGAAATAGGTCCACTGAGTCTAATGGAGTAACTCCATGAATAAGTTTGATATCAGTTCTTTACTGTGTTCTAAGTCTGGGAATCCAGGTAAGATTAGTAAAGAGCAGCTTGGAGTGTAGAGGGATAGATCATGTCAGTGTGGGAAGATTGAAGGAGTATGAGCAGAGGTAACTTGTAAGATTGAAGAGCTGAAGCTCCTCCAAACATTCCAGAAGAGCAACACAGTTGGTTGTAGAAAAACTATATTAATGCTGTTCGCCCGACAATACTAGTCCTAATTTCCCCTCCTGATAAAATCTGATACGGGTACCCATTTTGACAATTTCTATGACAGTGATATGACGATAGTGTAAGTTGTTGGATAAAGAGTGACTCATTCCACAGCCATCACTTAAATCACAAAATCCTTTCAAGTGGCTTTATATGCATGTATTTGAAATTGCAGACACAGCACTGCCTTGGTTTTCTCACCACTTTTTTCTTTTTCTTGTCACAATGTTTTGCTCCAATGATCAGTTTCTTTTATTGATTCATTAATATTCTGCCTGGGTTTATGTGCTTAATATTTTTGTTTTCCCATGCTGAATCTCCCCTTTTTACAACAGCTAATACCTAATTTACCCAAAGGGATCATCAATCATCTAATCAAATCTAAACAGTGATGCTTATCTCTTCTGGTTTTGTGGCCCTAATCCAGATGCTGGGTGTGCTAGTTGCTAGGCTAATTGTGTGAAACACCAGATGTTGATCTGTTCAACTCCTAATATCTAAAACATTCCAGACATTCCTTTTTTTTTCTAGCTGGGGAAAGAATCATTTACTTGTTTATTCCTGATGGGATGAAATACTAATTTACCAGATTCCCTTAGTAAGACTAATGCTGTCCAGAGAGGGCTCTACTCCCACTTTGATTAAATTAATCCCACAGCCTTAATTGTTTCTTTCAATATTTTCTATTATCTGTCTGTATTTTACATTAACTCTGCTGCTGACACTGTAATGAATCTTAAGGCAGTAAAAGTATATGCATAGTTTTCTCCCTGTTTGATAGGTGTGTTTCAGTTTTCTTCAATTCATAATGTGATTAAAGTAATAACTGGTATTTCTGCTGCCAATTTCTGGTTTTATATTATTTAATGCAGAATTGTGTAATACAATAATAACAGCTTAAGACCACAATAGTTGACTCAACAGGGACCAACTATTTGGCTGTTAAAACATCTAGCCAACTAGAGTCTTTAAAGCACAAGGAATCAAAACATACCACAAACCATTCAGCACCATAAGATCTCTAAATCTGTTTTAGCTGATTCCCTCCTAAGCTTCCAATTGGAAAATTGCATACAATCAGCTGATAGCTCAGCTGATTCCCTTCAAACATCCAATTGGCAAATGTCATTCAGGGTGCCTTATTTAAGCTGCTTTAGCCTGCCTACCTTTGCTGCTTCCTCTGCAAGCCGCTTTGCAACCCGCCTCCACACCAGCTTTTATGCTATCTGAATTAATCAATGTGATTTCTGTTGTCATTGATACTTGCTCTGTTCTCTACCCTGGGGGGTCTTTGCTGCTGCTCT
>NW_023339674.1:10096249-10097181 GCF_004916995.1 Morone saxatilis | reverse complement strand
TGGAAATAAAGTTTTCTTTTGACACAAGTGGTCCTTGACTCATGGCTGGAAACAAACAGCCGTTTCCCAGGTTTAAGTTTGTTTGTGCTTTTTATCACATCCATCCACCCTGACCTACTTCCTATGTGGAAGGCTGGAAAAAAGTTAGTAATTCTTGAGTTAGTAAGTATTTTGCATTTTCTACAAAAATTAACTGCCACAGCTACCCGTATCTGGGTCTTTCTGGGGAAAAAAACTTTTACTAGGGAAGTGCAATTTACATTTCCGGTTAAAAAATATAGAGAAATACAAGGGTATTTATTATTTATTTGGCAACAGTGACACAGTAAGTATCCACAGCAGAAGGGACATTATGGCCAAGATTCAAAACAATCACAGTTAAATTATCAGTCTAGATATGGCAGCGAGAATACGCCACACTCAGCAGCACTGCATTAAATACAACATTTATAACTTTAATGGTATTCCCAGCATTGTTATCAGGCTGTCTATCTCTTCTTCTAACTCACTTGAATGCAGACCCCTGCTGTTGGCTCATAAACCCATGGCCACTTCAATATTACTGTTAACCAGCTCAGCTCCTTTGAAAAGCACACATCATCAATATTACTTATTCCCTTTTGATGCAGTCCACTAAAATAATTCTAGTTTGATCAGTGAAACACTGTATTATTGTATTAATGCTGTTGTTTGAAGCCTTGGGTTCACAGCTTTTTTCTTTCTGTTGGGGCCAAAAAGTACAGAGTAAGTCTATCAAGTTACACAAGAAATGCCCCAATTTTAGTATAAGTACTTTTACAGTTGACTGACTATCTGCAGATTAGTAAAATTAAAGGAAAAACTATCACAAACTATCTTTGTAAGGGCAATCCGGAGCTGCCAAAACAGCTGTCACTTGTTTGATGTTTTGCTGTCACTGCCAAGGACAAGGG
>NW_023339674.1:10095072-10096141 GCF_004916995.1 Morone saxatilis | reverse complement strand
TGATTCTGATTGGGGTTACGATCTGGAAGTCTAGCTACTTATCAGTCCGTCTGTTGCTTGACAGTACCTATTGTACATACTAGGATAACTAGAATATACTGTCACCTGAATCCCATATAACTGAACCAACAACAGTGATAATCAGTAATGACATGCATTTCAAATTCACCCAACCAATCAATCAGCCCACAGTTCAGTCCAATACTCCAGTATCTTTCTAATAATGAGAACAAACATGTAATAATTCAGTCAGCCCAAGAAAGGAAGTTATCATGTTCTGGTGTATTTAAGAATGTAATATCAATGTTATCAGGGCGCCTGTGACAATCGCAACATAGATTTTAGCTCATATTGTCTGTTATTAGCTAGCTACCCACCTATCCAAACATATCATTTGAACCTGATTCAAGGCTAGCAGCATTAGATGTTGTTTGAGCTCACCAGGTAAACTCCCAACATCCACTGCATCCTGCACTTTCTGGTACACCACCTGGCAGGTAGTATCTGATATCTGGAGTGTGTGGCAGCATGCCAAGGCCAAGCACATTAATAGAGTCAAAGTTTGATGTGTTAATGTGTTTCACTGCCAACATCAAGAGCACTGCAGGCCAAGCCCAGAGAATGACAGACATGAAGAGAATGAGAGTGGGAGGTTGGCAGGATATGATAAAACCAGAGAAGGCGGTGAAAGAAAGAAAAAAAGAGCTGAAAGAAATGGGAAGAGAGAAACGAGAGAAATGTTGAAATAAAAAGTGAGAAAAAGAGGTTGAAAGAATAATTGACAATGAGAGGGGATGCAGTAGAAATGAGAGTGGGAAAAATACAAATAAGACAGTTTTAGAGAAAAAGAGAGGGTGCACAGAAAGACAAAAGAGAGAAGGGGATGAAGGATGCATGGTGAGGGAGGTGAGCCAAAATATTTTTCTTGGAAATTAGTTAAGATAAGGATCGTGATTAGAGACTCACACAGGTCTTTTAACAGCTGTTGTCTCTTTGCTCTACCAGTAAGCATTGAAACAGCCTGTACAGCAGCATTACCTTCAGGTGCTATTCTTACAGTGGCTCTTAT
>NW_023339674.1:10094717-10095013 GCF_004916995.1 Morone saxatilis | reverse complement strand
TGACGTCACCCACTGGTTTGTGGACTATCATTTTACAGACTCGATTTTGCCATTTGGGCCATTTTGTTTTAGCAAGAAGTGACCATATTTGGATTAGAGGGTGGAGCTGGGGAGTTATCAGCTTGCTTCATTAGGAGGGCGCATCCATTATTCCCATTAAGTGTGATATTAATTGGGATGCTTTTGGCTAGCAGAAAACAAGTTGAAAACAAATTGTGGTTACTGGATCTTTAAGAACTTTGAACAATACATTGAGCTGACAACACTGTAATAGGTAGTCACACCCTAAAGCATAC
>NW_023339674.1:10085417-10094617 GCF_004916995.1 Morone saxatilis | reverse complement strand
GTACCTATTGTACATACTAGGAATAACTAGAATATACTGTCACCTGAATCCCATATAACTGAACCAACAACAGTGATAATCAGTAATGACATGCATTTCAAATTCACCCAACCAATCAATCAGCCCACAGTTCAGTCCAATACTCCCAGTATCTTTCTAATAATGAGAACAAACATGTAATAATTCAGTCAGCCCAAGAAAGGAAGTTATCATGGTTCTGGTGTATTTAAGAATGTAATATCAATGTTATCAGGGCGGCCTGTGAACAAATCGCAACATAGATTTTAAGCTCATATTGTCTGTTATTAGCTAGCTACCCACCTATCCAAACATATCATTTGAACCTGATTCAAGGGCTAGCTAGCATTAGATGTTGTTTGAGCTCACCAGGTAAACTCCCAACATCCACTGCATCCTGCACTTTCTGGGTACACCACCTGGCAGGTAGTATCTGATATCTGGAGTGTGTGGCAGCATGCCAAGGCCAAGCACATTAATAGAGTCAAAGTTTTGATGTGTTAATGTGTTTCACTGCCAACATCAAGAGCACTGCAGGCCAAGCCCAGAGAATGACAGACATGAAGAGAATGAGGAGTGGGAGGTTGGCAGGGATATGATAAAACCAGAGAAGGCGGTGAAAGAAAGGAAAAAAGAGCTTGAAAGAAATGGGAAGAGAGAAACGAGAGAAATGTTGAAATAAAAAGTGAGAAAAAGAGGTGGAAAGAATAATTGACAATGAGAGGGATGCAGTAGAAATGAGAGTGGGAAAAATAACAAATAAGACAGTTTTAGAGAAAAAGAGAGGGTGCACAGAAAGACAAAAGAGAGAAGGGGATGAAGGATGCATGGTGAGCGAGGTGAGCCAAAATATTTTTCTTGGAAATTAGTTAAGATAAGGATCGTGATTAGAGACTCACACAGGTCTTTTAACAGCTGTTGTCTCTTTGCTCTACCAGTAAGCATTGAAACAGCCCTGTACAGCAGCATTACCTTCAGGTGCTATTCTTACAGTGGCTCTTATCGTCAGCCGTAGATGCCGTATATTCAGCTCAATTTAAGGCTTTGTTGGAGAAGCAGCCATTGACGTCACCCCACTGGTTTGTGGACTATCATTTTACAGACTCGATTTTGCCATTTGGGGGCCATTTTGTTTTAGCAAGAAGTGACCATATTTGGATTAGAGGGGTGGAGCTGGGGAGTTATCAGCTTGCTTCATTAGGAGGGCGCATCCATTATTCCCATTAAGTGTGATATTAATTGGGATGCTTTGGCTAGCAGAACAAGTTGAAAACAAATTGTGGTTACTGGATCTTTAAAGAACTTTGAACAATACATTGAGCTGACAAACTGTAACTGTAATAGGTAGTCACACCCTAAAGCATACCCTGCTTTATCATCTATTTTACTCTAAATGGGACCAACATTTACTAAATGAACATTCTGTATTAAAGAAGGCTTGAAACTAGCGACTGAAACCATAAACTCATTAGGAAAGTGTTTACTGAAGTAATAAATCAAAGAAGTCTATACAATCTGAAATATTTTTGCAACCAGTGGAGTCACCCACTGCTGGGCTGGCCATTAGAAGAATGCAACCTGCAGTCTTTCTTAATGCCTGGAAGCTACATCCACCTCATTTATACAACCTATGAGCTCCTCTCTAACCAGCTTTCTCTGATAAATAATACATTCAGGGAAAATGAGAGGTTTTAATTTACTCATCATTTGCAAGTGAATATATGGATTATGCACGTTATGTGTAGCAGAGGCACATTGCGCTTTTTTTCTCATATAAGACTCATAACTTATGTGCAATGCTTATTGTTTTCTTTGTGGAGTTAATGGAAAAAATGCATTGTCTAATTTTTGACAGATGCAAATCTGCAGCCCACATCGGCTTCTTATAAGCTATGGTGCTTTTGTAGCCAGACCCTTGACTTGGCACCCTCCGCCGTGTTGATTAATTCTAATTTTAATACAATGATGAGCCTGCCACCGAATCAATGTGTCAGTGTTAATTGGAGTTTCTTGGCTTTCGTGTTAATTTGCCCCCTTCGGCTCTAATTGGGTGCTGACAGGCAATGCGTCTGTCTGTGGCTCAGAAACCAGGGTGATGTTGGCTTACTGTTGATTGGAAGTTGCTCATGAAGTGCCCCAGGGTGACAGTGATGGTAAAGAGTGCTTGTGAAATACATTTTCACATCTTGCCATTGTTGGACGAAAAATACATAACAATCTAGTCAGTTCCTGTTCATTGTGCATTAGTTATGGAGTGTTCATTATTTATTGGATGAAGGGAGGGGATGATAGGCTGCTCAAAACATTTTAAGCACTAGGGAAAAATTTGTATATTAAAGTTATTTTTCAATGTCTAATACTGATTGACAAGCCAAGTGACTCTTCATTGCTAAAACATTTGTAGGTAATGGAAGGTAATCAATTTTGGGAACATTTTTAGTTATATTCGTTGAAATTCCCTTTACATTCAGCAATCAATACAAAATGTTGCAGGCCTGTTATAGGCTCAGCCAAGCATTTCATTTGGCCGAATAAAATACCTGCCTACCTTTCTGCTTTCCTCTGAGTTTGTGAAAAAGTTTTAGATGTGTAGTTCAATCACAGGACAGCGAGGCTACAAACGTATGATAATCTTATTAAATATGATGCATTGCTGTCAGTTAATTAATTAATATATTGAATATATTATTAAAATTAGGTCAGCCTCAAACATCTACAGCAGTAAAATACAACATACACATTAGTGCAGCATCAATATGAATCCAAAAACATAATATATAATAAAACACTGACAGAGACTATTTAACTGCACACAATGACTACCTTTACTTTGCAAACATAAATTATGCTGATCATACTTGCATACTTTTACTTAAGGTTTTTAATGCAGGAGATTTACTTACAATGGAGTGCTCAACTCGGCAATTACCCTCTGAAGTTCACCTGGGCCCAGTGTGTGGCTTTTTTCTTAGCCAGCTACTGCTGAGATACACTGCCACTACGCTCTTCGCAGAAAGTATAGAAAGTATCACTGTGACGTTGCACCAGCAAGCCACTTCTGGGTAGACAAGTAGCAGTTGATTTGAATGGTAGAGACACTTAAAATCAATTAAGGCATTTTTGAACTGATCAGTATCGGCTATTTTGAGCTTATTAAGTTTTCTTGCAGTTCCATAGTCAGTTCTCTCTGCTGTCTGCTGAACTCCATATGGGTGTCAGAGCACTACAGGCGGCATATTGCTGCCTGTGCTCGCAGGAGAGAGCAGTAGAGGTCCTGCTAACAAAAACCCAATAAGAGTAATTAATTGATGTAGAGACGGCGGAAATAAACACTCAGAGAAGAACACAGACAGTTCATTCAGCGTAACTCAGTCCAAGCGCCAAAAAGATTACAGAAGGTTTTATATATCTTATAGTTTATTATTAAGTGTGCCACATGGTTCACTGAATTATTTACAAAAAGGAAAAACAAGTAATTGATGGCACTGGTATGGCCGGATACTCCAATATTAAATGGACTTGTGACAAATGACAGATCACGGGTTGGGCCTAAAAAAAACTGATCAGGAACATCCTAAAATAATTTAATTATATTTATTATTATTTAGTATTAAGTAATGGCCCAAGTTTTAGTCACAACAGGTGCGTTTTCAATATCTTATAAAAATAAATGTAAACATACCTGTAAATGTAATTGGAATTGTTAGGGGTACTGTTTTTATTTTTAGAAATTCATTCCTGGGCCAAATTCTTGGTGCTTGTGTTGGTGGCAACATAAACAGGAAGGAGTGAGCAAGGATGAGGTAAGATAATGTTAAATTCCTTAGAAATTTTGCAAGAGAAAGAATTTCACTGAAAAGTTAGTCTTAAAAAATCTTCAAGCTACAACAACAGAAGCAGTCCTGCATCCTGACACACTTTATTTGACACATTTATTCAACTGTCTGGAACTGTCTTTCCAGCGCTGTCTCACTCACAGGCTGCATATTCCTGTCCCCCCTTGCTAACACATACACACACACAGATACGTTGGCTCTCGTTGCTCTATCTCTTTTCCTTTCACACTCTTTACCTGTGACTTCAAGTCTCTTTTTTTTGTGCAGTTTTGTCTTCTTTCCTTTCCTTCGCAGCCGTCCCTCAGACCCACAGGCTACCAGCTTCATCACAGTAGCTAATGTTTTTCCCACTTTCCTCCTTATTTGATTTAGGTGATTCACCCAAATAACAAACATTTGAAACTACATTTCCATAGCTTTGAATGAACAGCTATTCTCTTTTATTTTATTGGTTATAAAATTAAACCTCAGCTCAAAGAGCTTTAGCTAAGCCTCAGTGATGCTGTCTTTACACTTAATAAAGAGGCATTTATTTAAAACTGCAAAACAGACACGTGTCATAGGTGTGTGGTTATACTATATGTTTGCAACTTGACCCATTACCAAACTTCTCATTACTGTATGCTTTAATTTACATTTTGGATTCATTTCTCTTTACCCAATAAAAACATTTTTACTACACCTGCATGATTCTGCTGTGTATGAGTATAGGACATGCAGCTGGCAACAAACAGGCATTGTCATTTTTTGTGAGAAATGTGCCCTTTGCTTCCACAATCCCACCCTTCAGCAAGGCAGGTCGTGTGATAATAGAGAGCCATGTCTCTCGGGACAGTGACATTCTCTCTCCACAGGAGCAGAAAGCCCCCTGCTTTTCCCTCACTGTGCAAGGTTTCTCAGAGTCTGCCCTTCTTCCCTTGTCCTCCAAACATGGACATGCACTTAAACTGGGTATACAGTGGCTCCAGCTGCTGTGGGTTTGGCTTTGATGACCTATTATTACAACATATTATGGTGTTATTGTTTGGTTATTGTTCATACATATGTAAGAAAGCTCTCGTTCATGCCAAGCTGTCATTTGATGGGTGATGATTTCGTCCTCAGTATTGGCATTCATTTCTTCCAGTGACGCAGTGGAGAGACCTCAACACTTTCTCCCTCTACACCTTTTTTCTTTGTGCATGAATGGACATTATTGTCCTTTATCATTTTAGGTGTTTAATGGGCAATGGTTATAGTGTGTCACCGTTGCTCAGTGCACTGTCCCACTAAAACAGCACCACTGACAAACAATGTCCTGTCCTTCTCTTGGTATAGCAGTGGTAGCCTCTTACAAAAAGGTTTCCTATCTTAAGGAGCATCATTCCTGCATAATCTTCCCCCAAACCTCCTTGAAAGAATTGGGTCTCTGTCTATAAAGAAAATGTGTCTCCTCGTCCTGCCTGTCCATGACCATGATTCCCTTCACACTTAGAGATCAAGGCACAGGAATGGATCTAAAAGGGTACAAATGCTTTGTCACTCCAGCTGTACCCTAGCAGGATACAAGCACTGTACCTTTGAACATGGTACATTCTTGTACCTTCTTTTCTGTACTACTAAGAGAACATTTCTGTACCCCTGTACAAAAATGTACTTTTATGTCCTGGTACAAAAATGTACAAGCATTTGTACTCTTTTAGGTCCATTCCTGTACCTTGATTTCTTAGTGTGCAGGATAGGTGGGGTGTGGAAATTATCTTGCTTGACTTTATGTGTGGTGACAGTCAATCAGAGTGGTGTCAGAAGTGGATCACTGTAACACTCTCACCTTCTTCTGAGCAGTGGATTGGCCACACAGTTACAACAACATTGGATATTTGGTTATGTCAGTATCTGAAAAGAATGTGCAGTGATCAGGGTTAATCTCTTAAGAGCCTCATTGGAGGGGAACATTTTTACAGAATGCAACAATTCTTAAATTTATGTGAATGCAGATGGTTTGCCTGGTCAGGATTAACACAAAGATAAACAACCATTCACACACAGGCAATGTTGAGTCTGATTAACCTAATCTGCATGTCTTCAGACTGTAGAAGGAAATTGGAGCACCTGGAAGAAACCCACACAGGCCAAGAGACAACATGTAAATTCCACTCCAAAAATGGAAGAGAATTTAAATAAGGGAATTTCACTCATCTAAATGAGTACCAACGTATCTCTTTCATTTCTCATTCTCAGTATTCTTTTCAAATAATTTGTATTGAATGAGAGGTACAACTTAATTTCATCTGCTAAAATGATATTAAATTACATGTTATCTGTATGACTTAACACGTATAACTTAAAAAAAACAAAATAGCACCTTTTAGGCATGAGAGGATTTACCTGCTAGTAGCCCTATAGTGCAAAAATGCAGGGTCCTTACAGCTTCCCGATTCCTCTCATTATTTGCAGTAGTATTCCTGCTATTAATACTAGTTTCCCCCAGGTTATCTGTATGGTAATATAATTAAACCACAACTAATTTAGGAATGTTGCGTCATGTTGTGTATTGCATATTCTCAAACTAAGTTAACTGATAATGGGGCTTTTAGGGGGCCCTGGGGGTCTGGGGGCCAGCAATACTTGCCAGACTTGCCTTACCTGCAAGACTGCAAATGTTAAGAGCTGAACTGGAGATGCTAGCCATCTACATAAAAGGCTTATTAAGACTTAATTACATACTTTAACAAGTTGGCCCAGCAATATGGAAAGAACAACCTGCAGCACATCCATCAAAATGTTTTATGTTTTTACAGACATTAAAGCAGTAGTGCAATTTCACTACATTTAATTTATTCCATGGAAATGTTGTTGGCATGCAATACATTCACAGAAAAAGTCTAGATCTGTCAGTCAAGATCATTGTCTATAAAGTAGGTTAACAAAGTGACTTCAGCTAGCTAGCAGTTTGAACTCTCATTGCTTTTCCAGTGTCCAAGATGATATGGCAATAACGCCTCCCATATCAAGACAAACAGGTGCAGGTTTAAAGCAGCTTCCATGCAACCTTTAGGAGTGCTGATAACAGAATTATGAGACTAATCAAGAGGATCATACTTCACTCCCATCTGAACAGTGTGCAACAAATAAAATCCTATCAGCCTGACCTTTGTAAGAGCAGGCAGTGCTAGAATGTAGAAAAATTAATTTCACAACTCCTGAGTGGACGATTACAGAGACAATAAAGCAGCTTGTTCATCAGATACAGGCGGAAATATTAAAATTTGACATTTGAATCAGGATGTTTTACATTTTCAGAGGAGTGTCCAGCTCCTCTGGTATGGTGATAATGCATGGAATACTAAACGACCAACCAGGAGAGTACAGTTAAGGCCAACATGTCAGCTAACTTCCCTGGTTACAAAGAGCACAGATGAATGGAGAAAAGAGATGCTGCTGCTTTTAGTGCTAGTTCAAAACAATTTTCTCATTATCACAGGACACAAAGGCCATAACGGAATATCCTTATGTTTTGGCAGAAGTGCCTGGAAAATTGCTCATTTCATAGAGTTGGCATGCAATAAATTCTATCTACTTGGCCTAAGAGCCACTGCAGCTTGAATTAAGTTTTTTTCAGTTTACTTTGAATCACAGCACCATAATTTACCTGGGGTTGTTTTCTGTGACTTCCCAAAATGTGATGTTCTGTCAGAAATGTCAAATGCCATTTTGTAAAATGTAATCATGATCACTACCTCTTTCTGAAAAAGTGTGTGTGATCATATGAATTAATGCATGAATTAATTTCTATATGTTCCGATGTGATTAAACGGACTGAACTAAGCACTAAATTCACTTAGGTGAATACCCTGTCTTTGTTTGCGTCATCCATCCATCACAGCTCCTTAAAATGTGGACTATGCTGCTCTTTATACTAATGCTGGTTTTGCACCCTCATACACGTTTGTACTTTTCACATCTAGGCAAGAAAAAACATGACACTGAAATGCTATCCCGAGCCTGAGCGGATGGGTGATGATTACTATTAACCTAGTACTGCTAACTTTACCTCCTTTAATCACACATCTTAGATTTATTGGCAATATAGCCATTTTAAATGCAGCTTTTAATTATTTTATTTCAATGCAGCAGAGTTTGGTAATATAATGTGTTATACTGACATTATGCCTGTGTATAATGCACAAAGGGTTACCTGTACATAACACCGGAATATTCCATTATTTAATTTCAGATACTAATGCAAAACAAATACAATGGGTGAAAATAATATTTGAATTCTATGTGTCTCTTCCATACAAGTCTTTATTTCCTTTTCTCTCTACTTTTATATCTCCCCTCCTCTTTTCATGACTTTTTTGTGTTTTCTCTCTGTATCTCTTTGTTTCTCTGACTTTCTCTCATTGTTTTTATGATGGCTCTTTTAGAGTCAGAGACAAAACCTGAACACTCCCAGGAGGCAGCAGGTCTGCCCTTTGAAGACAGAGAGATGCACCATGGGTAGTCCTCTAAACACTGTAAACACTAGATCCTTGACTGGTGCGAGGTGCAGTGAGAGCATTCACAATGTATGGCAACGCTGTAACAACATCGCAAGTAATTACCATCTCTGGGAAATTATACCCCCGCCAATATAACAATGTAATTATGGGAAGGTAGCGTGGGCTTTTGTTAACTTAAGTACGGTGCATGACAAAAAGAAAGTAAATGAGTGTTTGTGTGTCTCCTGTCTGATTCCAGTTGCTGACCTGAGCTTAAAATTCTGGCACCCACAAAGCAATCAGGAGAATGTCTAATTGTAATCACTGTTGGCTCATACATTATGATACATATGTAATTATGTTGACAAGCGACATATAATATCCACCTCCACATGAAAAATGACTATCTAGCTCAATGCTTCATTTAGAAATAAGTCACTCAAAGTAGAATTAGGGCTCAGAGCAGCCTAGAGTTAGTATCTTGTAACAAACGTCAACTTGAAAAAGTTCATAACACCATTATGAAAAATCCAGTACAGTATACACATTGCCATTTCTTATATATATATGATCTTAGAACCATGCAACGTTACATAAACATCACTCACTCCACTCCACTTACAACAATCTCCTCAACTTAAAGCATCTTGTCTTTCATCTTTTCAGTCATTGCTACTTACTCTGGATAGATATTGGTTCTATTCATAAACACGAAATACCATGCATATGAATGGCCCTATTTGCTTGACTGCACAATTAGGTGCATTCTTCTCTTTGTGAGTTCTTGCACCGTTTCTTTTTGTTTCATTTTGTGCAGGTTTAGCGCAATCCTTTTGTGAATTTGCCCCAATTAGCATCCATATACCTTTTTCACAGCAGCCAT
>NW_023339674.1:10067557-10085406 GCF_004916995.1 Morone saxatilis | reverse complement strand
CCATTTTGACATGAAATTGTAGGGTAAACACAGGTGTTACGAATTAAAGCTCTAAATGTTGGGCTAGTTATTAAAAAATTAGATTTATTACTCATTGCTCATTACTCTTTTCAAAAGTAATGTTATAACTTTACTTATTAGTCCTGTACTGTAATATTATTACTAAAATGAATTAGTAATTAGTTACACTACTAATTACTAGGGTAAGTAATATTATTACTGTAATTATATTACTGAGTTACTGACCAACACTGGTTCCATTTAGTGTATCAGAGCCTTTCCAGTTTGACCTGAATAGAACAGAACCTTTAATTAGGATCATTGGTAACACCTGTGTTTACCCTAATTTAAAATATCAAAATGTCTGAAATTTTGAAACCCCTTAACAAAAATCTAGAGCACAGTGCATAACGTGTTGATGGCCACTAAATAATAGCCTTTTTACTGTAAAATACATAAAAAGTTTGTAGAGCTCATTTCTAAATATGAACATTAGACTGGACACAGCAGAGACCTCAGGGAGACTCCAAGTCCAACATATTTAAGCACAGAGCACAGCTTCAGGCCAAACAGCAGCTATAAAAAGCTTTCCTCCCTCACCTGATGTACAGCATCAGTGCTTCCACTGCAGCCAGGGAGGCTTAAAAGAATGCCCACAGATTGCTATAAGCTTAGAGTGGGCCTCAGTGTGTACAGTAGATGTACACACACATACAAACACACTAGTTGTGTGGTTTGTGTGTCTCTATGTTGTTATGAAGTGCGGTGGAGCAAAGAGGCCTTATCTAGCCCTGAAGTGTGAGTTAAGGCCTGGCAGCTACAGATGGGGAAATGACTTGAAGCACCTGGACATAATGTCAATATTGGAAAAAGAAAACATGGTCCAAGGGTAATATACTGTTAACCATGGGATGCTGTATATGACCACTGCAGGGTCTGCAGAGGCATGCTTCAGTTGGTATAACTTCAAGGTCTTACTTTAACAGATCTTATTTTGATAAGTAACCCCTTACTTAATAATCACACTGAGCATGTATGATATTATGGAAATATTGTCTATGATATTAATTTATATTTAACGAGTTCCACAGAGCCCACTCATTTGTCATGCCAAGCAATAAAAAATAAAAGTTTGATAACAATCTGAAGTTCAGGACTAGCAGAACGGTGGCACAGCAGTAATTAAACTGAAGGTTGTTTTGAGAAATATAGAAAAATGAAAGTCACGGTCCTTTAATAAGCATGCACATGAACTCTAGAAAAACTGACTTCCAACATAATTACATTTTGTAATTAGGAAAAGGCTTCTGCCCAGATGAATTAGACGTGCTGCTTCAAGACAGATGCTGTCTGTAATAAAGCGTGGGCTGATGGGTAATTCTAATAATTCTGAAGATACGTAAGAGGTGACTTCAAATTGAATACTAAAGATTGTAAGAATGAGAGATGGAGTGGTGAACATATACAGTTAGATTAAAATGAATGACCTATGTGGCTTTGAGTTAAGTGAACTGTGACCCTGTGACCTTGACAAAGTTAAGTGTTGGTTTTAGCAGAAAATCCCCCCTTCTTTTGATGAGTCTGAATTCTCCACAATGAATGTGGTGAAAAGCTTATACTGCAGCAGCTTGTCCAATGGACATTTGGATCACTGTCTCTCCCTGGCAATCACACCTTTTGTGCCTAGGTTCCCAGAAATGGATTGCAGGCAAACAATGCCATTTCTGACATCTTAACTGTCTTGAACTTGAATGCATGTTTCTTTCAAAACATCAAATACATCAAATACACTTCAGTTTCTCTCTTCAGAAAGTGACCCTCTAATGCTTTTCTTTTCTGTGTCCAGGATGTGTCTGGCAACATCTACTTAATGCTGCTAATCTTGTGCCCAGCTTTAGATGGGCATGTCTATTATAAAGCCTGTTGGCTATTGATTTTTACCACAGTGAAGGACTGTGGGTGTTTACTCATCTGATTGGACAAAGGATAGTGACCCCCTTTCACTTCCTCTGCCATGCAGATAAGACTGGCAGAGTGAAGGGAAGGAGAGGGGAATGGAGGAAGGATTGTAAGTGAGCCTGTCAAGTACAGATGTGGAGGAGTTGAAGTGGGAGGAGGAAGAGGGTGGGTGGAGGACAAGGGTAGTCGATAGTCAGACAGAACGCTACTTCAAACAGCTCAGTGCAGCAGACCCGATCAATATATAGATATGTCAAGTTAAGTTGTAAAAGCCATAAAATGAGAGGCAGCGACAGGAGTGAGGGGAATTGAGAGGTTTGGGGGCCTGACATAAGAATAACAAGAGTAAGAATAATAATAGGAAGAATAGCCCATTGGCACTAAGCAGTAAATATAAAAATGTCCCAGGCTGATGAAGTCTGCAAAGTTTTACAAGCCAGGTGATGAAAAGTGTTGATATTTTGAACATGCTCAGTCCAAAAATTTGATTTTGGGTTTCATCTTTGACTTTCCTTCAATCAAAAACCCACCCAGTCACGTACTTCTCCATTCCTCAGTGTGGCTGAAAGAGGAGAGCTCTACAGTGGGTGGACAATTTAGAATGTATGGAATGACTGAAGTGCTATATACCGATCAGCCATAACATTATGACCAATGACTGGTGAAGTGAATAACACTGATTATCTCGTTATCATGGTACCTGTCAGTGGGTGGGATGTATTTGGCAATGTAACATTTTGACCTCAAGTTGATGTGTTAGAAGCAGGAAAAAGAGACTTTGACAAGGGCCAAACTGGGATGATGACGACGTGTCAGAGCATCTCCAAACTGCAGCTCTTTGGGGTTTCCCGTTGCAGTGGTCCAGTACCTAGTCAAGAAGTGTCCATGGAGAGAAAAGCAGTGAACCGATGACGGTGATGGGGCCAAAGGCCCACATGATTGCGAGCAATGGAAGTGAAGCTGGCCTGTGTTCCGACAAAAATGACAACTATAGCTCAAATGCTGAAAAAGGTAATGCGGTCGATAAAAGGTGTCAGAACACACAGTGCATCACAGTTTGATACATATGGGGCTGCATAAACATCATGACCACCAGGGTGCCCAGGTCATCATAATGTTATGGCCCCTAGGTGTATTTGCCTTCACAGTGCACTGCAAAGACGAAATAAACAAAAATCCTTTAGCTCAATCATGACGCATAACTGATGCTTCAATGTGACCTTTTACCAAGGCAGCGACTTTTGCCAGGGGAAGTGCAACGAAGAAGATAACAAAAACATCTAATGTTTACATTGTAATAATACCAGTCAGCACACTTGAAGGTGTGGTGCATCTCCACAAATTTTGCTCATGGGATATATATACATATATATCACAATTTCATTTTTTTGTATGTTTCAGTCCATTTAGTACACATCACATACACATAATTTGTTTTTCTTTTCTATTTCACTTTACATAATCTATGCTTGCTTGAAGCATGCTGCTGTGTAGTGATTTAGACTTCTGAATATGTTTTCCAACCCTGCAGGCAGCCACTGGTTTCAGTTAATTTCATTACAGATGAATATAGACTCACAGACTTGACACTTGATTGAGTCAGACAATCCATCACAGTGAACTATATGCCTGCTTTTATTGTAGTCAAACTTATGTTATTACTACGTGATAAAGCATTTCATATACGAGTTTGATTGACACACCCCAAACTGTTGCAGTAGAGCTGCTCAGTACCCAAAAGCTGATTGTGTCTGTGTATGCAACTGAATATATGTGAAGCAGGGAATTGCTGTAAATGAGCGTGACTTACTGTAAGAAAAGCACAGACATTTCCAAGCTGTCAAAAGTAGTACATTAGTGTAAACAAACAAGATTTTGCTGTGCTGCACATTTCAGGGGAGGCTGAGAGAAAATTGAGATGTCGTCCCTTTATGAGATATCTACTGGCATTTTCCACATCTGCACATCCTCAGAACCAACTCATATACAATAACCATAGTCCCTTTGGTACCAACCATCATTCTCATCTCCCCTCCACTCATCTCAAACACACTTGTGCATCCCCATCTGACCCGTTAGCATCTGAACATCCCCATGGCCCTCACTCTGCTGCAGTCTCCACTGCTCCTACACAGTCTGAGTGCTTCGCTCTGTCCTGCATGAAGAGAGAGCCAAGCCACCTATCCGCTGTTGTGCACACAATTTGAGATGACAGGTTAAGTGGCTTACCTACCCTCTGGGCCTGCTAATATAAGGAAGCAGAACCTACAGACATCTTAGATAGTCTTGTGCCTTGCATGTAAGGGTGGAGGTAAGAGGAGGTAAAAGTGGTATGGTGGAACTGTTGAAAGAAAACTCAAATCTTTTCACATGGTGTCACCTTCAAACTATAGTAAAGATGGTGGAGTGTAATGAAGAGATTGTTATGTCATCTCATGTCAAAGTTGTTATTATCCAGCTAACAAAGTGAAATGTCATTGGCCAAAGAGCTAACCCTAAAGCAGTTACATTATTCACTATGTTGGCATTGCTAGCCATGTATCATTCAACCTGACAACACTGAACCATATCCAGCATATAGTTTGGTTATAATATTAGTATATCATAGAACAAACATTAGAGATTTTATATTTTGAGTGTTGTGTTAGAGATACTGACAGTAGAGTACGTTAGACAGGTGTTCAGACAAGACATGTGGCTCTCAAGGGTGTTTAGTGGCTATAGCACAAAGTCAAATCAGAGAAGTGGGTCAACAATGTCAAAAAGAAAAATAAACAAAAATACAGTTAACCCCAGTGTGTGGCGGAAGAGCTCTGTACAAAAACATGATTACGGGCATTTTTTATTTATATCTTATAAAAGATGCAGGTTGGCTGTATCTGTGCTCTGCCTTCAACACATGTGATAGCTCCACTGTCAGTTAAGTCAGCCCTGGGCTACATACTTCAAAGTAAACATCTCATCGAGATGAGCGACAAGGGCATGACTGGCAAAATTGCTGCTGCCTTGTGGTGAAAGGTTGCATATTGTAAAAAAGAGAATGGTGTTTTGATTTGTAACATAGTTGATCAAGGAAGCTATGCTCACTTCAATAGGATTTGAATCACAGAGACAAAGTAAAATGAGAAAGTGGATGAGAAGTCAGAGGAGATGTTGACACAGGTTGTCTCGACGCCCAATTGATTTCACACCTGAATGGATATGTTTCCTTTTACCTGATGCGAACCAACTACATTGACCTGCAGTGGTGATATCATATCCCATCCACTCTGCCGGCCAAACTGAACTGAACTGTAAACCTCTTCCACCCGAAGGTGAAAAGAAGGTCTCATATCTTCCAGTTTAAATAGAAAGGCCTTTAGATTAAAGTGTATCTAAACCCCTAAATTCTGCTAGCTACCTCCCTCCAAGCAATTTTTTAAAAATGCAGCAAAGGACTGCATATGAATCATATGGGGTGCACACCAGTGTGTGATGTGGGAAGTAACACAAACCAGAGTGACAGACTGACCACTGTAGCAGGAATATAGCTGCTGGTAGTCAGAGCTAACCAAGCTGACCAGTCATGAACAGATGCTATCAGACTGTCCATGTCTGAGCAGTCCCAATTCCCAGCTGTTGGTAGGTTCATTTCTAAAGCTTTTACAGCTTTTGAACCAGCCAACAAATCAATTAGCTATGGTTCAGTTGTTCCTTGAACTATAGACAATTGATATGTGGGCTGGTTAAAAAAAAAATTTCTCCAAATTCTGTTGAAATCTTTTAGTGGGTTTTTCAAATATCCTGCTAATAAACAAACAAACAACTGTAACAGAAAACATAATCACCATTTGAAGCAAATAAATGACAAAAATGTATAAAGAAATGTTTTAATATATATTTTAACCCTTCCCATTTTGCATGTTTATTTATACTAAATGTATTTCTTTACAACATAAATTAGTGGTGAAATGTCAGTCATTCTGTCAACCCTACTGTCTGTCTTTAACCCGTGTAATCCCACAGACCTGCTATACTGCAAAGCCAATGAATGTAGAACTGCCACTGAAGTACTTGATAACTTGCGATGCACCTCATAGGTCTTTACTTGTGCTAGCTCTTGACCGTAGGCAAAACAGTAAAGCAAACACATAGATGAAGCATTTGTCTGCAGCCCCTCCTGGATTGTGTGACAGGAAGCAGCGGTGGGGAGATTCCATCAACCTGACAGGCTGCTTCTTGCAGGAGAAGAGTTAATTGCTGTGGGACCAGAGCAGCCTTCAACATCCATCAACTAACCTCCTTCCAGCTCTGTGGGGTTGGAGGTTGTGTGAAGCATTAAGAGGGAGGGGATACAAGAGAGGGCTATAGAGGGCAGATAGATGTGGGAAACATCTGATTTCCTTTGACATCTCGGGCAAATAACCTTCAAAACAAAACACTGCTGCTGAACTGCTGTCCGTTGTGGGCGAGTGTGGATTTCAGCCAGAGTCACATAGTCCAGACAGTCAAATTACGGAGAAACTACTAAAATTACATCTTTGAAAGTTACACTGTGGATCCATTTTGTCAACAAATAGACCCATGAGATAATTTGTCAACATGTGCTTGACATATATGTTAATATGTTCTTTTTTTTTCTACTTCAACATTGTGCTTTTGTAATATTAAGTTAGCCATTAGTTACTCATCAACACTTTGAGTGATTGCTAATTACTGAGATATAAGTGTTGCCTCAGTAAAGTCCATTGGTGCATGGTTGTTATTAAGTGCTGGGCTATAAAAATACAATTTTTTTTTTTTTTAGCACATATGGTTTAAACAATAAGACACACAAAAGAAGCAGACAAAAGATTTAGCATGTGCTCTACCAGGTGAGCTACCAGGGCACACAAAGATGTATAGTCATCTAACCATTCATTAAGATTAAAATGAATTCTATTCAGACTGGGAGCCAATGGTGACTATATATAATTTGGTGCAATGGCAAAAGATTTACATTTAACATCAATTTATTTAGGTGAGCTCATGGTGTTTTAGATGAGAAACTGGCCTATTAGATTAACAGGAAATTATAACAAGTCAGTGAACCTGGACCAGGTGTTAATTACACTGGGAGCATGAGATTGTGCAAAAGAAAGATTAGTTGATAAGGAGCAGAAAGGAAAATAATGTAACTTTAATTAGTAAAATGAGGAGAAGGCCAGGAGTAAGAAGTCACATTCTGTGTAAGAAGACCAATTCCACACTGGAGACATTTATAAAATAAATTGTAGATTAAGTTGATGCCACAAAGTCAGACATGTAAGTGAACATGTAGTAGGTTGCTGTGGAAATAATATGATGGCATTGAATAATACTTTAACTGCCAGGGTCATAAGTTATGCATAGAGCAGTATAAAATAGAACTGATGAATGCAATGAATTAAGATAAGATTAAGATCAGATAAAATGCAAGTATTGCAAGTGTGAATTAGCATTCGAAAAAACTTGAATATTGAAAATAGGAGACAGTTACTGTGATCAGACCTGGCTTCAGAAGATTGGCTTTTCTGTAAATATCACAAGTTGAGGAGAACATTTAAGTAAAAATATATATGCATGCAAGAAGTAATCTGTGAATGTTTTGGTACAAAAAAAACATCATTAAGACATCACCTAAGAAGGGTTAATCACTTGCATCCCCCATAGCAGACTGAGAATCATCCTTCACTGGAAAAGATATCCAGCATTCTTAATAAAATTTATGAATTTGTTCAGCAACATGTTGATGTTACCTTTTAAGCATATTTATGTGGATATTTCTAGCCCTTTCAAATATTCAAACCCCCAACTTGTGTAACTACAGGTCACTACACAGACTCCCAACTAGGGAAAGTTTTGAAGAGACCCCAAGAAACCTAATGAAACATTCAACATAGTAAAAATGGCTACATGGTTGGCAGTCATAGTGTGGAGAGCTTGTGATATTCACCAACAAGGACCCAGTGATACTCAGGCATACAAAACACAGCAATTTTGATGAGGAGTCGGGAGAGGGGCACAAACTGTCCTTGTGACAACAAAAATAAAAGGAGAAGGTGGCAGAGCAAAGATAGTGATGACTGAGAGAGCAAGAGAGGATGCAAAACAAAAAATGTTTGCATGTCTATTATGGGATGCCTTGCAAGCCAATTTCATCATTTACCTTCTTACCCAGAATTCAGTCCCACTCATGTTAAATAGCAACACACAATAAAGGAAATGCACTTCCCTCCTCTATGAGTAAGAGCTGACTATTTTGTTTCTGTGGAAGTAACAATACAAAATAACAGCGGAACAACAGGGTGAGAAAGTATAGAGTCAGTAAAAATGTAATGCAGTCTATAAAAATACATCAATAAGCTAAGGCAAAACTGAATCAGTATGAATGTAAAGGAAAAGCTAATGTCATATCAATGGGCTATTGAGTAGCACTGCAGTATAGTTTATGGTGTAGAGAAATAGCTTCAGCAGAAAGATATGAAGAACAGAGTTTAAAATGACTGTACATCCTAAAGGACCAATGTGTAATTTGCGGCCACAGCAGCAGCATTTCAACTCCTCCCACTCTTGGTGCAATGACACTGATCAAGACTGTTTACAGTTAGACAAGTAATAAACCTTGCAATGTCCACTAAAATGCATTGCAAACTTCACAAATTTCAAATCTTGCCTCATCTTATAACAGTAATTTTTTTATGGGGTGACATATTTTTTGGGGTGGATGCCAACCAGGTTGCCAACATCTGTCTGAAGATTTTTCCCTTGCTACAGATTTGACATCACTCATTCACAGTTGATTAGAAATGTGCAGGAACTTGCAAACACCGACTTTGCTTACAGCTGTAGCTTTTGCCAATATGCTGAGGTGATTTGGATGACACTGCAAGCTCCACAATGACTGCAGCGCATGTTGTTTTGTGGTTGAAGCAACTCAAAGGGCTCTGTGCCTATTTATTTTGCCAACTATATCATGCTGATAAAGGGTATTTCATGCTCAAGGATAATGCTCTCAACCTATTTATTGCATGGGAAGCAAAGGAAAACACATTATAGCATACAGCCTTGGCTCTCATTCTCTAATAGGATCTTATTTTGCCTGTCAAAATCTTAAATTGATGCATGTTCTATGTAATATGTTGATAGCAGTGTTGGGCAGTAACACATTATTTAGTAATGTGTTTTTTTTTCTCTATCGAGTAGTGTAAAATTACAATTAGAATTTTAGTAATTATGTTTAGTAAGGAGTTTAGTTAACAGACCAGTGTGTAGGATTCTTCGAGGCTAGAAACTATGGTGGCTGCAAAATAAAAAAAAACACAAAAGGACTTATCTAAAGCCATTGTTTGGTTTGTCCATTCTGGGCTACTGTGGAAACATGGCAGTTCAACATGGCAGCTTCCGTAGAGGAGAACCTGCTTCGTCTAAACATAAAAACAGCTCATTCTTAGGTAACGAAAACATAATGATTTTTGTTTTTAGATTATACACGAATGAAAACATGAAAACACTGCTGCCAATAGATCCTCCTAAATGCCCCACACTAGACCTTTAAGAGTTGAAGTGTGTGTGAACACTGTATATTCACTATGTGGATGGGACTTATACTTGTTTAGTGGGTGCAGTATAGCGTTAGGCTAGCTGTTGATGGTCAGTAAATAGCTCCCCTTCAAATCCTAGGCTGGCTGCTTGTTATTAAACCACATTTCTGGTTTTCAATTTCCACACATGTTAAATACATAATATGCAACATGTGGGTATGGGGGGCTTTAGAGTTATTTAAGGGCAGTTTTTATTGTAGTAATATGTAATGATACACAATTAAACAAATAAAGCAAACAAGTAAAACCACCAGGAAAACCCAAAACGTGGAGCCTGATGTCACTAAGGAATCACCACCTTTGTTAATTCCAAATTCACATCAAACTAAAGACATTAGTAATAAGACTTGAACTCATTGTGATGAAAAGATGCATGTTTCTTCGCCTTGAACAGTGTCCTTGATGTACAGTAACATCTTCCATTTCTCAAGGAAATTAAGAGACGGTCTTCATGAAATTCTTCGTCATCTGACATATGGAACTGTCAGTCAAATGCCGATTACATACTGTTTTAAATGAGATAATTGTTACATCCTGTACATATACATAACTTTATTGTCATTTGGCTTCAAAAGCTGCTGCAGTCTTTAAACAGTCCTAAGAGTGACAATAGCTTGATGAAAAAATCTTTAAGATGCAGTGCTCATTTAGTTGTGATTACTTGCATTGCATGCAGCTGTGATGGTTTGATATATGTATATTATTACAGTTACATGCCCTCTTGCTCTCCTCTATTGCTCTACTGTATAGACTGAACTGGGGAAACTAAAGGCAGATTTTAACTGATACAGACTTCAAGCTGTTAGTTCACAGACAGCTCTGATAAAAGTAAAAATGTTCTAACAAGCACTTTCAGAATTTTGTTCCTGACATGACCCCTACTGCCCATCCTGAGGGGCTCTAAAAATAAAAATAAATCACTTGCTACCTTGTGATGAGATGATTGTGACACCTCAGCAGTAATTTTATTAGAAACCTATTCAGATGGTAGATGAAAGAAAGCCGACAGGCAGCGTTAAAGGTGTCTCTAGTTGTAATTGAATCGCCTCAGATGAGTAGAAAAAAAGCATGATAGTGTGGGTTCATCTGATTCTGAAATTAATTAACTGACTTCTTATCCAATTATCTCAGTAATGGAACATATTTTTACTTCAATTATGAACTTTTGTCCACATGGTGAATGCTAATTCCTGTACAATGGGTGCCAAATAGTACCTCAGCATCGTCACTTAAAGCCCTCCTTTCCTCCTTCCTTCCTTTCCCCGCTGAGGAGCCGAGATAAGCAAGAGACTCCTGTAGCATCCATATCTTGGGCCATCGCTGCTCTGCTGATGTAGACACTAAATAAACTGGTAGGTTTTAGCAGATGTAATCAGAAAGATGTAGCTGACCTGATGGAGGAAGATAGCCAGAGGCTGCTGGCAGGCTAGACCACACTGCTGGCTTTCTTTAATTTCAAGGCGGAATAAAAAAGTAGTTCCTGTACCAGTGCACCTCTGGCCTCACAAAACCTTTCTCTTTCAGAGCGTCTGTTTTTTCTTATTCCTATATAGAGGAAGGTAGGAGTGCACGATCTTGCTTTATTTTAACGATCAGCCACCAAAAGGCCTTTCCAGTATCAACAGAAGGATAAAAAGCAGTCCTTTTCATGGCCTTTTCAGTAGCTACAGACCAATTTATGCTCAAGGTCAGGTCAGGACAGTTGTAGTCTACAAGTTTTTATTTTGCTTGATTTATCTAGAGACACTAGACCGACACCTTTTAGAAAAACTTTCAGTGCTTTGCTTTCATATTGTTACACATTTGTATGTGGGAGCTTCCCTGAAAATGCTGCCGACAACACATCCGCCGCCTCAACATAAAAATGACAACCGGTTTTGCCAACACTCACTTTATTGGAAGTGCATTTTTAACAGTAACGTCAACAATGTATCTCCTGACATTTTAAGTTGAACTTAAAAACTATTTCCTGAAAAAAATACATGTTTTTATAAAAATAAAATGACAGTCTTTCTTGACTTCACTTTCACTTGTTTTTTAAATTATAAAATAAAAGACAGTCTTATCTTGCACCTGACCATAATTTAACTCTTAAGCGACTGTCGATTGCAAAACTTACTCCCCCACACTTACTGGTTTTGCCGAAGTCCAGCTTTTAGCTTGTTTGAGGTGTGTGGGGACCTCCTCGCTCTCAGCTTGTACCACCTGGTGGCTTCTCTCTGTAAGTTTGACTGTGCCGTGCTGCGACTCCAAATGTTTCTTTCAAATTTGACGTAGTGGTTTTTGCTAAGCTAGATAGGCACTGTTGTCGACAGCACAGAGTGTTACAACAAGACGTTAATATTGCCATCTTGTAAGCTGACACCAAACTTCAAAACTAGTGACTATTATGTTCCAGCTAGCAAACCCGCCATCCTCTCTCTCTCACTCTATTGTATGTTTATCGTCTGCGTAGCCTAACCGTGCACTGTGCCGAACTGTCCTCATGCTGAAAACGTGACTTGTCGCATAGGCTACGTCACGTGACTTCACTCCCAGAGACGCAAGAAGAAAGCAATTTTTATTAAGGAAAATGACAAACATAGTAACGCACAGTGACTTGGATAAGTAACTTTAATCTGATTACCGGTTTGGAAATAGTAACGCGTTAGATTACTCGTTACTGAAAAAAGTGGTCAGATTCACTGGTCGGGACCAGCAGGGGTCCTTGAATGGGTTGAAGAGGGTCTCCAGCCATTTTTTGGAAGTTGGAACAAGAAGCGAATAAATAAGGTTGGTTGTTTTGATTGATTGTAATTTATAATGATTCCAGTCTGTTTAATGATTGACTGTGAAGACTTTTATCCTCAAACCTAAAAAAAAATAATAATATTCTGAGGGGATTGCTTAGTACAAATCCTCTCAAATTGGGGGCCCATGATCTAATATGCATCTATTGTGGGGGACCATGACATGAGAAAGTTTGGGAATCCCTTAAATGGTTTATACCAAACAGAGTTTGCCCCACCAGCCTAGTGTCACACAATAAAGAGATGCAAATAACAGGGTGAATTTTGGATCGAAATTTTGAAATTTTGAAACTAAAAACATGAAGGTTTTGGATTGTGAAGAATTGTGCTTCAAATTTCTAAAGAAGCTCATACACAGGGTTTCCAAACTCAGTCTGTTGCTGAAGATCTTCCAACCCTGTGTTACAACTTTGTTTGGGCGTTTTAATAAGGCGAGGGCGAACACAAACTGATGTTGTTTTATGAAGTGGAGTTTAAAGGAACACTTTGGCAATAATTAAGTGAGATGATGAAGTTGGGTGGAGAGTCTCTGAATTCATAAACAGAGATTTAAATCAGTGAGAGTCAGAAGACATGTAGCCCTCGGGGATTTCACAGCTGTTTCAACTGTATAGCGCATTTCTAGGCTTCCGACCACTCAGCTTTTACACTACGTGCCACATTCACCCAGTGATGGCAAAGTCCATCGAACAGAAACTAACTCATTCATACACATTCACACCACAATTCGGGGGGAGCAATTCAGGGTTCAGTATCTTGCTCAAGGACACTTCGACATGTGGTGGGAGGAGCCTGGGATCGAACAAGCAACCTTCCGATTAGTGGACGACCTGCTCTGCCTCTGCCACAGCCGCCCCATTTCCATGCACAGAATCAATATGACCTGTTTGGCAATTCCATGGCACTCAACTGTGTGCATAAAAGAAAAAGAAAAGAAAAGAAAAAGAAAGAAAAGTGACCAAAATTGACAATGAATTGTGAAGTCATCACAAGCGACAATTCAGTGTCATTAGAGCAACACACACCCCACCAGCTCCAGACAATGACCTTTGACCTCTGAAACTGAATTTGTGATTTATTCATCACATTCATGTATTCTGACAGCTCATCTACGTGGAAGTTGTCTTCAAAATAAAAGCATCAAGATTGTGATTTGTGGAGAGAATTAACATTGTGGTGGACAGATACACTTTTGATCATGCTGGCATTTTCTTATAAATTACACATGATGGAGATCCTGTTCTGATCACATAAAGAAACTATCTGTAACTCAATTAATTTATCAGTAATGATTTCCTACAGGAGGCCAGATGAACCAGCTTTTTTTCCAACACAGATTATCTGTCTCATGTTCTACTGTCAGGATATAGTGAAAGTTTAGCAAATATGACAATATTGCTGAGGCAGCTCAGGAGCATCTTCAGCTACAGACTGACCAGCCCCGAGCCTCAAAGCGGTTTGGGAGGCTCGTTTGTTCCATCTGCCATCAGACTCCACAACGCCACAGCACCCAGTACCTCCAACCCCCGCTGACAAAGACTGGTTTAAAACTCCTACCTACAACGCACAAACCTTTTGCACTATTTATATTTAATTTCCACTTGTACAGTTTAGTTTTAGTTTTTTAGTTTTAGTCAAGTTTAATTTTCTGCTCATATTTTGCACTCCATGTCCTACTTGAACAATGCATAGTGTATATACTTTCATTTATAGTTTTATATCTTCTAATATTAATAATATTAGTAATATTTTTATTGTGATATTCTTTGTTTCCCCGCTTTTTGCGCTGCCTGCTTTGCCCTACCGTTGCTTGCTGTGTCCACAAAATAAATTTTCCTTAGGCGGGATAAATAAAGGAATGATCTTATCTTGTCTCTGTTTCTGCCCTTTTAGCTGTGAAGGTATGGTACTGAAAAATGTTTGTATTAGTCTCCCAAGCCCTATAATATGAGTGTGCTGTCCAGACCTACACAAGAGCCCTGCCTATACATTTAAACAGCCGACTGCATGTGTGTGTTGAGTGTCACATACTATTCAGCAAAGTAGCGGATCACCCCAAACTGGGTGTATTCCTCTTTATGCTCCAGCAGCTGGGTCACTGCATCACTCAGGTAAAATAACACATTACTGTCCGCTGGAAGGGAAACAAACACATGTTCGGATCAAAGGACACAGTCTTAAGAACTGTAACAGTTAGCCACTCAGAGTTTTACAATTACAATCAGAAATATTTAATTGTTTCGTTACAGTTACTCTATATAGCGATATCTAACGTAGCAACTAACGTTATATATAGAAAATAGAAAAATAGGGGAAAAAATAAAGAAAGACGCTATAGGAGTCTAAAGTATGTACATTATAATACAATATATATAAGATATAAATATCCGAATAAATCGATAGCTCGCTGTTGGAGTTAGCTGTTAGCTGTAAACCTACCGAGGTATTCCTCAACGGGGACGGTGGAAGTAAAGCGGTTCATCGGCTCGTGCTTTCAGTAGATACCGCTGAAATGAACATGAATCAACTGGAGCTGGGTGCACATATAACCGCTCAACTGTCTGCCTGGCTATGTGCGCAATTTAATCATTTCATTTCTGTAGCTTGGGCTCTTGCTAAGCTATCGTAGCACTGACTGCTCTGACATAGTGGACTTCCATGGAAACGGCGGAATGTTGTGTGTTACATTAGTTGAAGGCCCCCGAACAGCACAGTACAGTACCCATAGGTTCCTTCAATGTTTCCCTACACATAATAATAATAATAATAATAATAATAATAATAATAAATAAAAATAACCCTTTTAAGTTAGTCTAGTTTAGTTTAAATATTTTAGTTTTTTGTTTGTTTTATTTCTTTTTTGTCTTCATTGATTCATTGTTAGGTATGCTTAACAACCATTGATAATGCCTCTTTGTTATTTTAAGAAGCTTAGTTAGTAAATAAATAAATATTATATTATTTAGAAACATGTCTGTTATATTCAAGCCTTTAAGGCTAGTTGTGTTGTTCCTGGACTTCAGAGAGGATGAAATAAGGCTGTAATAGCAACTCCGAAGGGCCGCTCTCATTATTAACTTGCAGGTTGACTTGCAAGATTTTCTGTCTTGCAAGCAAACCACACTACACACCACAGTACTTCTCTTTGAAGCAAACCCACTTAGGTTTTGTAGGAGATGCCTGTTCCACATCGTTTATTTCCCTCTGCCTGGCTTATGTGACCTTTAAAATATCCTTTCAGTACTGTTCTTACTTTCCATTATAGTGTTTTTAATTATTATGGTAATGTTAACAGCAGAATCATGTCTAACGCAGGTCTTATTTTCTCCACAGTACACAGTAAATATTCTGCACAATCAGGCTCTCATCTTTTGCATAGTTTCTTGGAGTGTTGGTAGAGAATTTTTAATGCATGCCTATTTACAATGTCATTCAAAAACCTAAAAGGGCTTTTTGTACTCGAGTGGTAAGTATCTATTAAATCTGTATCGAAATAATTAAATATAAACATATGATATAATAAAATTAGGCACACATGTCTGCATCCTTTGTTGCTATATTTAAGTTGAGAACTGTTATTGAATAGTATGGTCCTTTTCTTGTGTGGATTGTTTTATGCCAGGATTTAAAAATCAATATAATGTTGTTGTTCATTCTTATGAACTTCATTTGTGTTAAGGCATCAGTGTATACACAACACATAACCAGACAGACGACAAGTGCAATTTCAAATGTAAAAGTGTCTTTTTTTAGTAACAAAGTTAAGAACTATAAAGATTGAGTTGAATAACCTAAACTGAGACTTTTGTTATATGATCTGTGGCTTTTGTGTGTTTATTTACACATGCACAAATGCATTATATAAAGTTAAGTATAATAAAAATGTAATTAGAATGACCTGCAACCAGTCAAATCACGTAGGTAAGTGTAAAGGCAATACATGAAATAGACCAATAGTTGAAAGATTTTCATAATTACAGGGAGGGCTCTATTTCAGAGCAGCCAATCACATCTCTTCCAAGGGTAAGCAATACGGGAAATTGCCCAATCATCAAAGGAATTTCATATTTTGGGGGCGGGGCAAAGTTCAAATTCAACCAATTAATGGCTTTGTCTAGTGAGGAATAAGGAAGCTTATTTAACTATTTATAATGCAGAAAATGTAAATGTGAGAAGCCATTGTTTTGGAGACAAGGTGAATCCCACATTCTGTAGTGTGCGCTGGTGGTCTCTAGTCTGTATTTGGGATTTTTCAGGCAGCGTCTCAACACAACAGTGATGTAGTCAGGGTGGTGTCCCTGTCTCCGCCCTCCTCTGTCTCTCCGCCCTTGGAGGCATTTCAAAAAGCTGCAACAAGTTCGTCATACGCAGCAGTGACAGGTCCGGAAATTGGTGTTCATTTGTCTCTAAAATAAGAGCGCAAAATATCTTAATTGCACAGAAAGATACATACATAAATGAAACTGTATTCCACAATGTTGATTTACGTAAGGTGTTTACTAATACGCAATAATATTAATTAAATCGATAATTTTTGCCAACCTAGAAAATGTCGTAGATGTCAGTTTTATTTCGAACCGGAAGTTATGTTTTGTCTTCGCACTGGCAACGCTTGTATAAAGCTCGGCTGGGTTTCACCCTAGTGATCCTACTATCAGCCCCATCAACTGGACAGCCAGCATCGTTTTGTCTCCTAGAGACGCAAACAGGTATCCCAGCGATATAAAATTAATTTCTTATTTTAGTTAACACTCAGTGTTTGGCTCTGTGCTAGCATGCTAGGCCGTTGTGTTTGTGTGGCTGCTGTATTGAACTGCGTTGTTAGGCCTGGCTGTGTTGGCGCGGGTAGGAGGTTAGCTCGTAGCCTTGTTTCTAAGCGGCTAACGGCAGCTACTGTCCGCTAGCAAACACTAAGGTCTCTCTATGAACGTTTGCTGGACCTAATGCGTACATAGCACGTATGCTAACAAGCTACATATTGGTTGTCAACGCGAGTAGTTTTTTTAAGCGGCTTGAAGCAGAATGAGCGGGTTAAGGTGCTAACCTAGCAACTGTTACGTTACTGTCGTTGCTAAGTCCGCTAGTTAATGGCGCTTATCTGACCAGCTAGTAACTAACCACAACTATCGTTAGTTAAGGAAGACCACTCCCAGTCTGGGCAAACTGGAAATAACATTACAACTGATGAAATGTTAAGATGGTAGCACAGGTTGCAAACGGTTGCTGACCTAAATGACTGTGACGGGTTGTATTTGAGGGTGCAGTCTAGGCTAGCTGTGCATTGGGTGTCACAGCTGTCTGAGTTTGTGGACTCAAAACATTTAACGTTAAATATAAAATCGAAATGAAGTGATACCGCGTATGTTCATTATTGTATGCAGTTCAGTCAGAACTGTGGCGGTTTACTGCTACCTCCCTCATGCACATGTTCATTACTTGTCATACTTATGACATACTATTGTTGTATTTTATTGTGTTTAAATGTACCTGGCTGCTATGA
>NW_023339674.1:10066406-10067508 GCF_004916995.1 Morone saxatilis | reverse complement strand
TATCTATCTATCTATCTAACGTTATCTATCTATACACACTGTAATTAGGATTACAACTAGCTGATATATGATGAGATATTTGATATATATGTTGTATGTGTCTGTGGTTTTGGTTATAATATAATCTAACACATGTGGCATTATTATTATTATTATTATTACTATGGTCTTTAAAGCTGCAGCAGGTAATTTTTTATTAAAACCTAAAGAAAATAATTTCACTAGAACACTTCGGAAACTCAGTTTTCAAGATTGCATCACCCACTCATAGATTAGATTTTGTATGTTAGCAACAATAGGTAGTTGCTTGAGAACAATATTACACTGTCAATTGTGTCAAAAATACTGAAATCTTTCATTTACCGATTTTATATATCTTATATATATATATATATATATATCGTTCTTATGTCGTTATTGTTTTGCAGTATTTTGTCTTGTAATATTTGATTCTTAAATGCACTGTATTGTTTTTGTTTTTGGACCCTTAACTGCTAGATAGAAGTGTTGTGAATGTAAACTGAGAGCTATGATGTTGGATGTTACTGGAACTTTTTGCTCAGCTTTTATGAATATTGTTGACAGTTCTTCTAAAATTAGATTAAAATAAATCCCAATATATTGCCTTACAGTTTTGCAATATATTGAATCTGGTCCTGACTGTCAGACTCTAGCCAATACACAGCCCTGATACGTATGACTCTGCAAAGGTACTCGGAAGGCTGCTTGCCTAAACAAAAATCTTTATTAATGAATATTTCAGTTATATATGTCTAATATAGTCTTGGAAGGGTATCGGCTCCTTAAAGTTCAATGTGTATGCACCTACCTTTATGAATAACCAAGGTCACATTGAATGAGCAATTTTTTTTTTTAAATGGAGTTTGGTGCTTTCCCCATCCAAGGGGCTGCTCTCATCTTTTTGTCACATTTGTAACAAGTGTTTTTGAGTTTTTAAGGATACTGTTGTAGATTAATATGCTCACAAACTATTTAAAAGACAGAATTTGCTAAGTTTGCATTGCTTAATGTGTTAAGGCCTCCGCACACCAACCGGACGGCCGACCGTCGGCAGAAAAGCAGTCGGCTCCCGTCTCCTCGA
>NW_023339674.1:10065576-10066306 GCF_004916995.1 Morone saxatilis | reverse complement strand
CCCCAATCTCCCAGTCCCCCTCCAACCCCCTTCCAAACTAGAGTCCAACATGCTTTGTTCATTTTTGCTTATTCTTGCTGTACTGTCAGCTGTAGCTGACTTTTAATGGTTTCACTCACTATCTGTGCGCTTGACTCTCTCTCTTGTATAGATTCCCTTACACAGTGCACATACAAGCTACTGTATGCAACTAAAATACACAGTATTACAGTGCTGCTCTGTACATATTTATTTAAATGTGTCCAATAATAGATTAACTGAAAACTCTGGGGTCACTCTAATGGCAGCTGTTGGGAGAAACACAAGCAAAATGTGTTAATAACCAAGAACCGATGATTAAATCCCCATTTTTCAGCTGATTGACTCAGATAAATTGCAGCCATTCTTTTCTTTGCTGGAAAAAATCCATTAAGTACTCACTGAATACATTGTTTCAAAAATACAGGATACACATAGTAATCACATGTGCATACATACAGTATTTATTCATCCATGGATGTATTTTTTAAGAATAGGTTTGTACTCAGTAGTATTAAGGACTAAATAATTATATTGATTTACAAGTATACAGCGTGGAACATTAAAGGAACATGTACGTAGTAACCTGTTGATTTTGTAACAGTCATAAGTTCAGTCTAAAGTAAATATGCAGACTATTGATTATAAATTCCGTAACCCAGACCATAAACTATGCTGTTAGTCAATTGTTTTCAACTGAAATTAACTGAAG
>NW_023339674.1:10063461-10065551 GCF_004916995.1 Morone saxatilis | reverse complement strand
GTATTTTTTTATTTTATTTTATTGATTGTTTGAGACAGAAATAAGCTAAAGAGGTAAATGCAGTGGATGTCTATAACAAAATGTGAAGATTGCACAAAAATAGACAGATTGCCATGAAATTTGTTGATCACAATTGCACTCTTTAGTGGCCATGGCTTTTCTTAATGTCATCCTTATAAAAAAAACTAATCATTCTTCCCAGAAATTCCATATATCTCCTTTTGTCAGATCATGACAAAGACCATTAATTTGTTGTTTTTTTGCATAGACCTGAGCCAAGCTATTTGCCAGTCAAGCTATCAAATAGCTGGATATGACATCTGTACCTTCTGAAAGTGCTATATTAATCTGTCAAGATAATGAATATTTCTGGTAACGGGGTATGGAATCAAACCTAAGACTTGAAGGTAGAGCAGATAGCAGTAAAAAAGTTTACTTAGTTTTAAGCAGAAGTTGTCAACATGCAGTCAGTCAGTGGGGGGCAAACAAATACAAAAAGGGAGCATGCACAGTAGACCACCTGGTGTATAAGTGGCTAATGAGCGAATCGGAAGCAAATGCACAGGTAGGTGCAAGGATAAGGTGACTGGAACTGTTGGTGACACCGAGGGGGGCGTTGCTTTTGGGGCTCCAGGGCCAAATGTTTTCTCAAAAGCCCTAAATCTTTTAGGATTTTAAGTAAGGAAGAGAGAAAAAAGGGAGGACTGAAAGAGAAAGTGAGGAAAAGAATGAAGGAGAGAATAGGAAATGTGATGTGAAAACCTGTGAAGAAAGCAGGTGAAAAGGAAGAGGGACAGGGGATGAAAATGTGTTGAGAAGAAAGGAGTGAAGAACAGTAGAGTAGAGGTGCCAGGATTAGATGTAAGAGAATAAGTTATGCATTTAATCTTTTTGCATCTGAAGTTTTAATACTTCTTCTGTTTTATATTATTTCCGCTCAGTGGAGGAAATTTTCAGTAATAAATGAGTGGAGCTGGGAGAGTAAGAGAGGTTAAGAAGAAAAGAGGAGGAAAGAAGAAAAGAGTGACCAGGGGTAGATAAAAAAAAAGTACTCTAAGATAACATGTTTATCCTACTATGCTATTTCCTAAATTAATATAATATAATTGGAGTAGCTGGAGGAATCCTCTGTTGGCCTAGTATTGAATTCAGAGTAATAAAGACCACATTTATTTGACATTGTTGGGGATCCTTGATTTGCAAAAAGAGCAGTCCATATTATTATGTATTGTATGTATGTCTTATTATGTATCAGATTGGTCAGCTAAACATTCATTCTGTAAACTCTACTCCATCATAGTTAAAATTAGATCAGTAATGCTATTTACATCAAATACCTGCCCTACCTGTGTTATGTAACTTAAAAATAATAAATGGGCAGGAGTGACTTAGTCTCTAATCCCCAACATTTATTGTGGTTTCAGACTGATGAAGACAGTTGGAGAATAATTAGATCCCAGGATATAGACTGTACAGGATGATCATTTTCCTGGGTAACTATCATATTTTGCACAAGTGATACAGATTTTTTGGCAGTCTATTATCTCAAACAGCTTGAAAAATTGTGCATATAGCTGGCGTTAATGTGGAAAAAAAACTCTCTGGGGGAGACCACTGGGTGACACATTGGTGGACAATTTCAGAATGACAGGATCTGCATGAGGAGTTAGAAATTGTAGGCACGGGGAATGGACAGGCTGTGCACAAATGTTAAGATGAGGCTTTTGGCCATGACACATTTGAAGCACATAGTAAAAAATGAATGCATGTAGATAGACACAAAGGTGAAGCACAGTAGTGTAGAGGCTGTTTGATGGAGGGAAGGTCTGCTGTTGCGGAGACCAGTCTTTAATGGACTCATATGGAAATATATGGAAGTGGAAATATGAATGGGATAGTTTTATAAGCACCAAATGTAAATAATTTAAATACTTCATTATTTAGAATAAGGTCAATAGTTGACAATACAATTACCATGAATAAGAGTAACTGAAAACTGCAAAAAAACACAGTGTAAGCTGAGCTACATTTGAGTTTTCAGCATTGTGTGTTTACACACAGTGGCAGCGCCAGGGAGGAGCTAGGTGGTG
>NW_023339674.1:10048337-10063361 GCF_004916995.1 Morone saxatilis | reverse complement strand
GGAGATTGGGGTGGGGGAGGGTGGGCTCGGCTCTTCTTCTTCTTCAAAGGGGCTGGGATACTCTAAAAATATCTCCCCGGCAGCTAATCAGAGAGAGACAGGCAGTAGCAGCAGAGATGTTTGTTGTTGTTAGGCTCTTTTGGCTTCAACAAGCAGTACCATGATGCACTGGGAGAAAGGGCCTGGACACGTCTGAGCGCTTTGATCAATAGGGTTGCAGTCCCTCTGAAATGCAGCCTGGCTGGCGCACCAAAGAGTTTTATATCCACTGATCTGATTGCACTAAGGCAATGGGATATAGAGTGTTCGTATGCAATACTAGAACAGGACCTGCAAACAAATGTAACAGGATGAAGTTTGATTGGCATTAATTGGAGAGCGGGATGAAAGCCTGTGACAATGCATTCACACAGCCATCAGCTTGGCTGATGAGCCGCTGAACGCTCTCAGTTACTGTGGGAGGACTTCCCAGGCATCAATAACTGGTTTAGTGACTCTGGTACTGCAATCATCCAAGTTCTCCATAATTATCACTCCACCAATCAGTTATGGTCTCTATGCTGTCTCTTTGGTGGGTCATTATTTTTGTAATTCAGCATTTTAAGCTTGTAAACATCACGAGTGCCCCATTCCAAAGGCTCACCCAAATGTATGGCTTTCTTTTGAAGGAAACAACTGCTGTAAACTTCATGAACCTCAGTACTTTCAACCTGGTCTCACTCCCAAGTCGTGCAACTTGCTTAGTTGCGTTGTGCTTCAAAATATGAGGCTGTATCCTTCTAATGTAATTTCTGTGACATAGTATAGAAAGAGTCCCCATATGGAGGTAGTAGGGTGGATGGATGGCTCAAACAAACACAGGACTTTAACCCAGAAGAGTGCTGTTTGTGTCCCATTTGAAACCAAAACAATAAACAGTAACAGTAAACAATTTCTTTAAAGTAACATACATAGGTTACATCAGGTACGGAACATAACTTTTATTTATGATTTATGTACTTCAGGTGCATAACGTAACATGATTGGTGGTTTGATCACCACATAATATCTGGAAATATCACTTGACAACATTACATTTATGCAATATTTAAGCACAGGTTGCCATGAGTCAATAAATCATTTAACTGGACCAATGGAAAATAGGTTAGTTAGTAAGTTAGTTAATTAGTTTTGGTCTCTATGAGGTGAGAATTTCTCATTTATAAAGGAGGCCTTGTTTTGGTCTGGCTTTCAGATGTGAGCCACATCTTTCAAAAGATAAGTGGAGCATTGGTTTTGTTAAAAAAAAAGAAACATGGATGTGTTGTGGAAATTATGCAGTCTGTGCATCGAAGAGTTTATTGCATAACCATTACTCTAAAGTGCTTGTCAATTATGATCTTTGTTTTTTTATTATTGAGTCCTGTGTCAGGCAGAACACATAATGACAGTTGTTTTAGTACTGTATTCTCACTTAGACTTTTTTCTCCATTTATGTATCTTTTTAAATATCCTCTGCAATTTGTGTATGGAAGCAGTAGGAACCAATCTGGATTTGTTTCTTTATACAGTATAGCTGTTGTGTCTCATCTGAAGTCTTTAAAAACGTACAAAAATGCATATTCCTGAGATTTGCTCTTCCAAAAATATATGCAAAGAAACCTGAAACCTTGACACTTCTGTGCAGATCGGACAACATAGGACATATCTGGTGGAAAGCAATCATGGACTGGCTAGGTAGGTAAACATGAGCACGCAGTGTGCAGGCAGCTGATTTTGCATGTTTTTTTTTTCATTTTGAAGTTCAATTTACAGCTGTTGCCTCTCATCTGCCAATATGATCCAGGGTTGTCAACAGGCAACCTTTTGGGGGCCAATATTTCTGAAAACCTTAATAATTGTTTTAAAAGAACAGACGGAGACTCAAGAGGAAGATCAATATAAGATGTCAAGACCATGGCAGAAGACACTTTCTGGCGCTGTACTCCATAGCTATCTCCTCTTATAGCCATCAGTATAATTTTCTTTTCCATGACCTTTCTCTTCCCCTCTTTCAGGTTGAATGACACTTCTAAATTGCTCCACTGTAAGAGCATCTTTGGGCCAGAAACAAAGGATGTGGTGAGAAGGTGAGGATGTGTGTAGAAAGACACAGAGAGAGCACTTTATACCCTGCATCTTGAACTGGGTGCACACTTCCTGAATCCATTAGGGTGAATTGGCTTACTGACTCTTGGAGGAAACCTAAATGTAGTACTGACTTGTCCTTACGCTTTCAGCCTGCTTGGCCTTGGGCAGACTGCAACTGCAAGTGGATGAAAACAAGAGAAAAACCACTCCGGAGCAGTACCAGCCCCTGGGTTGACTAGCTTGGCTCCTGCATGTGTAGTTTGAGATAGCCAGAGGGTGACAGTGCTCAGACACTGTGGAGACACACCAGAAATCGCAGCACTGTCTCACTGGTTCAGTTTATTTAAAGTCCAACTGTATAATAAATGGCCTTTGGATTTTGATGATTCACACAAAAGACAAACAACAGCAAAAATATTAATTTAGTTCTTAATTTTAAAGTGTAATGCAGAATCACTGTTGGTAATCGTTGGTAATAATATATGATTATTATACTTATACTTTGTTTTACAAGTGTTATAGAATATATTGGGCTTCTGGACACCGACGATAAACCTACACAGGTAATTTTAATTACTGTGCCTGATTCGAGCTCTTCTGTGTGGGTGGGACAAATTACACCTTTTTTTCATAAAGTCCAGGGTAATTCCAACAAAGCTCCACCTACCTTCAACCTGAGCACAGAATGTATCTCTTTCAGAATAATCAAATACATCTGTGTAAGTGTGTGCAGACCCCTTATATGGCATCCAGTCACTGCTGTTTACCCCTGATATAATAATGTTTAGCTACATGAATCTGTAATCAGAAATTAAAAATCCTGTGCAGTCATGTCATAATAGCTCAATTACGTATTTGAAAGTCAACACACGTTTTGCTTCCTAGATTTTTCCATCCATTTTTTCCATGTTCAGTTAACCCATGTGAATGAATTCCATTAGAATGAAAAATAAGTCAAATTTAAAATGACAATTTTTGTTCCAAAAGAAGGGTTAGCTCCTTCCAAAAAGTTTAGATCTTGATATACACAAAATTGAAATGTCTTTTCAAACTAAAAACTAACATCTGATCCTCCATATCAGGTAATTGGAGCATGAATAACGGAGAGTGGAAAATGGCTTGATCTACCACATGCAGATTGCCACAGAAACCAGTCCCTCAAGGTATGTTTTTGCCTGTCTGTCTGAAGCTATCAACAGGTATTGTTTTATGAGAAGTGAGCCACTGTGCCACAATGGGAACGGAGATCTTGCAAAGGTCAATAGTGACTTGGACTTTATAAAATGTACAAGTACGCAAAAGTAAGGAATCCGTCTCTTGTAAAAATGATTGAATGAATGATGTCATCCATTACAGTAATAAGATGAATAGCTGGATATGGCTAAAAAACAGTGTTCATTTAAAGAACCTCTGGCTTAATAATGGGGCCTGGAACTGGATCCTGGACTTTTATGCCTTGCTCTGATTTTCAAATCAAACCCCCTTCTTCAAGCATCTGCTGATTCATAAGCCAAGAATCCATTAGTTAAGGGCAAGTTCATCCCTATCTAAAAATACCACTGCAGCTAGTGTAATGATGAGAGTGAGTCCGAGCCAGTAGTCTCAACCAGAGGCAAATTACAAACTCTTTGGTCAGAACAGACAGAAGCAAACACTCTGTCGTAGCTAATTGTAATAATCTAAATTAATTGCCAGCATACAAGACGCCCCTCATTGGTGGGATGAGTGATTATGTCGTAAGTGGGTCTGCCCTGTGGTGCACCAGGCATCCAATCTTTCCCCATCTAATTATATGGGGAGTTATCGTGTCCCTAATGACTTTGCGTGTTGCCTACTCCTTAAGAAGCTCAAGATAAAGGCGAGGACAAAATGATGTAAAGCGCATTATCGTTGGCAATAGACTCCTGGCGGCATTACTTTAAATAGAGCTTGATTCCCTCTTTGTAGCCAGGCTCTTTTGTGAGATATGAGAACAGCGCTAATGAGTGCCCACACTCTTGATTTGGAATATGCCCAGTCTAATTTCTGCACAGGAGGGAAAAGGCTGCTTAACAAACGAGGGAAAAAAACTCCCTTTTTCTAGTTGACTAGAGTGAGAGAAATTTGTGTATGAATGCTGAAATAGCTGAGGTTGTTAAGCAACCGGGAAGCCTCAAGTAGAAGTTTGTGGTGAAAACATATATTACGTCAAGCTAGAGAAAAGATTTTGAATGACTCACTACATCAAAGATGGGTGTGTGAAATGTTCGATTTTACAAAGAGAGAGTGTTGAAAGGGTCAAAATGGTCATCCTAAGATTTAAAGGTATTATCTGGCCATATTAGCTACTGTCAGTGTTAAAGAAACAACCAGTTCCCAGCACAGCATATTTACTTATTAAAAAACCTCTCAATCTGATTGGCTAAAGCATTTAACAATACTTCAAGTTAAACAAAATGCTGATGAAGACAGATCTTTATTAGGATTCTTAGTCTTTCAGGTCATATTGTATTGATGGCTGCTTTTATGCTTCTATGGTGCAGACAAAATGAACCAAACTGGAGTAGGAATTGTTGGTGGGAATGGATATTGTAGTGTACTGTCGGTGTCCCTTGTCTTTTAGTTAGAGGTAGTCTTTACTTTGTTCTTATATTTTTGTTTATGTCTTTTAGGTGGACAGGTTGTATCTTGTGTGAAAATTCTGCTAAGTTTCTCAGACACTCCAGTAACACAACAGTGTTATTCTGTCACGTTGCTTCTCTCCTCTGCCTGTCTGGTGTTTTATTGCTTTGAGAAATGCCACAACAAAAACCACAAACTTCCTATGCTTTCCTGAGATGTTTCCACTGCTGTTCTTTAAACTACCCAAACAATTTTTGCCCCCAATGTGTGCTAGTGGTTGATACAAAAGAAACAGTCTTAACACTGTTACTGGGCTTTCTATAAACTTCAAAGTCTGGCCTCTGCACAATGGCAGATAGCTAGTCACCTGCCTTTACTGTGTGTCTTCTTGTGTGAACTCAATGTATCTGTTCTATTAATGCATATATGTTAATGGGAAGCTTGCACTACCTTAACTTTGATCTTGATGCAGATGTCTTTCACTTACTATATCTAAACCAATGTCTATGTTCTATTTCCCAGAAGAAGTTCAAAGCTCCCTAGAAAAAGTTCAAAAGTTTTTTTTTCTGTAAGGTGTGAATGACCTTCAGAGAATAAAATGTCTGGGACTCCTAACCAGTCCAAATAATCAATGAAGTTTCTTGGAGTACTGAAGGTCTGCAAGATGAAACAGCAAGTCAAGTCACTTGTGATTTAGTACTTCTAGATATGACAGACAAATAAACTAACCTGGAAAAACAACAAACCTTGGCAGAGGTAAAACGCAGCTACACTGGAGATTGATCTACAATTATAAGGTTCTCACATACAACAAATATTTTGTTTTCTGCGACATGAAGTTTTTTTCTGAAGATAAGACATGTCTCAGAGGTTCAGTGGGCATGTATCTGTTGTTAGGGGTGATGCAGAGTGTACAAAATTAGCGCTGCAGAGATGCTGTGTGCAACATGACAAAAGCAGATCTGAGGACACAATAACTGTGTTCCCCATGATTCACCTTCCTTTTTACTGTCAGCTTCACAGGCATTCAAAACAAGAAGTGCTCTCCTGCTGCCCTTTCAACAGTTCTTGAGACACACACACACACACCTACACACACACACACACTTTACCTTCAAGTGATGCATCTGAAGCAATAAAGTGACCAATTTAACATCCTCATCTTCAGTGTCTGCCACTGGGAGATAAAAGGCAGTGTTGTCAACATTACTGCAGACTGTAGCTAATAGCCTCCCTGCATAGATAAAGTCTAGGTCTCAGTAGACTTACCATGGACGTAGTAGTTTTATGTATAGTATATTCCTAGCCAGAGTGCGTGCCTGAAATACATAAACAGAAGTAGCCTGCAGGTCAGGTAAAATGGTCAATGAGTGGACTTTACTACTCCTTGACTTGTCGGGAAATGTGACTTTGAGATAAAATCAGTAATTTCCTTCTCAGGAAGGCATTCAACTAATCATGCAAAAATAAAGTTTGATTAACTGATGAACTTCTACAATTGATCTTGAAACCGTAGAATAGAATGGAAATATATTTCTGCACAGTTAGATGTTAAAAATTTGTTTTGCTATCCTTACATGGCCTTTCTCCTCTTACCTCAGTATCCCCTACAACCAATTTGATGGCTCCTGAATTGTTAATCAGCCAGTGGAATATTAAGAGCTGCTATAGTGCTGCTCCGCCAGGGGCAACAATGTGAAACACTAAATACCAAAAAAGCTAAGTCCTAATGATTCATTTAGGACGATATTGATTTGGTGTGCAGTAAATTACAATTAAAGCCCTTGCTTTAGCATTTCCACAGGACTCCATCTTCTATTTAATGACACTATAGGCCAGCCCAAAATAAGTTATTGTTGCTCTTTACAGAACTAAAATAAAAGATAATTTGACAGCCCCAACTGATATGCTGGGAAAGAATATCCTTTTTTTTTAACTAATTCATAGCTTATAGTTTTTGGACAGTGACTAAACAAACAATTTGTTTGTTTGTCTTTCCCATGCTACTGTTGCTTTTCCGATTAACCATGCACATGTTTCTTACACAGAAAGGAAAGTGAATGATGGATTGATACATACATTTCTAGATGTGGAAGTTTGATGTTGATATTATAAAAGTTCCTTAAAGAGTGTCCTCAACAAAAATATTACTTCAATATTCAGTCGCAGAAATGTGCCAGTGCAGATGGTTTTTAGATCTAGATCAAAATTCTAATGAGAAACTTTGTTTATTGTCAGCCATGGCTATTGTTGTTAACCAGTGTGGATAGTTGGGTGAAGCGAGTTTTATATCATTTGGGCATTAAAGTCATTGGCATAAAAACTTACCACATGATAGGACTCTTCTGTCTCCTAGACACAAAGGCGCCTAAACCCCTCTATACAAAATCGTTTTAAGAAAATCTGTTTTGAGTGTCAGCTAAATGGTCACAAATTGTAAAATTGAACATGGTGATATCAATAAAATTTAGACAACTAAAGGATTTCCTAGAAATGTGTAATTTTGGCTTGTGAATTCACTAAACAAAGGATGCCCCTAATTCTGTCAGATTTAGTATCTTGCTTCCCACTGCAACTACCCATGCCAAAAATGTGTGCACTCCCAGGACTCATGGGGCACTTAGGATACAAGCTTTTATCAAATGGCATATGTTGAATGACATATATCCTCTAAAAATATCACCCAAAAAAAATTGATATTGAGAGTGGTAGCACTTTTTTACAATTCCACAAATTAGAGTGCGTCCTTTGCGTATTTTACAGAATAATATATTTGCCATTGAAGGCTTTGCATGTGAAATCCAAACCACATTAATGAAATACACAAGTATTCCACAGCTTAATATCCCATTTAGATGCAGTGGTTGGAGACTGCTTGTTTGATTAACTTGTCCACCTAACAACAGAGCAAAAAATCAAACATCTGCGTTGTCATGGTCTCAGACAGACCCCCTTTACAAAATCCTACAACCCATAAATGATTTGACCAAATTCACTGTGCAAGAAATTATACATGGCTCTATTCTTGCAAACATCGACCCTACAAGGGCATCAAGCAAGAAAGAGCCTATGGAATTGCAGCCTGTCGTGGCTGAGGAACACATTATATATGCCATAAGGGCTAAATTATGCTCATGTGCAACAGGTCAGGTGGAGCGGTGTGCACTGGCCGATACCTTATCTTGCTCTGTCAGCGGGTCTCCACTGTCCCCGGGATTAATTGTGTCTGTCCACTTGAGACGGGGATGTCACGCTAGTGTGTGCTCAGCAGCCCCCACCACCATGTCCAACTGGAAGAGAGGGAGAGAGAAGAGAGAGAAACAGTTGTTTTCTCATCACTGTGTAACTATACAGTGCCAATTGCATATTAGCCTGTTGTTTTCCAGCCTTTTGTTTTTATACTTGTTTGTGTTTTGGTTCATAGTTTTTGGTGGGTAATATGCATGGCAGGAGCATGTTCACAAACACAGTTACCATAGTTTTAACACTATAAGATAAGATAAGACTTTATTGATCCCACACTGGGGAAATTCACTGTACTTTAAAGCCATGGTCACAATTGCAAAACCTTCAATTGATCAAAAATCCAAATCAAGGGATGTTGATTCTGCATCACATGGTCAGAACACTACTGATGCAATTGAGGAAATGTACCGCCATGAAACAGGAAGTTTTTGTAACTTGACTGTACATTGTCCAATTGGCCCCAAACTTCACATGTTTAATGACAGCCCCTGCAAGAACACATCTACATGCCATTATTAAATCATAGTCATAGCACCACCTTCTAGAAACAGGTAAGCCTTGTATGGCAATTATCATCGAATTTACATGAAATTTTCATGGTACAGTCCACATGATATGCTAACACATAACACGGCCGCAGCACGCCCAACACACAGATTGCAAGGGCCAATTTGTCTCTGCTTGCAGCTTTAAAAAGAAAAATGTTGTATATTCTCAGCGTTGTATATTCTCGTTAAATGTGCTACTGGGAACTTGCGGGACCTGTGGAACAGTGACTAGGGGGCACTTTCAGCATACTAGTATAAACAGATGTGTGTAGTGTGTGTATAGTGTAAAAGCAGGCAGGCATTCCACTTTCACACGCTTTATTAGTGATATTTGACAGATCAGGTACCCTGTGTATGAAAAGATACAGACAAGCAGAAGAGATGTCAAATGGTCAAGCAAACTCTTATAACTCGTTGTGTGTTTGAGTTTGTGCCTGTCTTTGTCTGTGTGCGGGAGATAGAGAGTGGGGGGTTGTTGGAAGTCAGTGGGAAGACTCCTTGGTGGCAGTGCCACGAGAGGGGGTGTAGACAGCTGGCTGGTAATTGCAGCTTGCAGTAATTAAGCCCTGAAAAATTAGCTGACAGTTCTGCAGCTTTGGTGTAGAGTACAATCCCACTCCCTTTAAGTTCTCCAACCCCCTACCACTCCAAGACGGGGACTTCCTAGTGGCTGCTGGGTCACTGAGAGCACATAAATAGTTTGGTTTTTCCCCCTCATGCCCCATCAGGACCGATGTGAAACTGTGTTTACTTTGCAGCAGACAGACAAAGAAAGCTCTAATTTCTCAGTGGGCCCTGAGTGACTTCTATTTCTTGGTGACAACACCTCAATTCTCAAAGAGAAGGATGCTGCCAAACAAAGACTTGTAATTATCTGTTGACTAACTCATGCCACCTATAACTGTAACACTTGACTCTTTGGATCAATACCGTGAGCTCTCCAGAGTTACATGTGATCCCAAAGTATGAAACAAATGTGTACTGACCATCACAAAGCCTCTACTGACTGCAGGGCTTCAACAGAAATTACAGTTATTGGAGACTTCTAACAACACTTTGATCAAAATTGAATACCCTAAGGTGCAAATGCCTCTAGCTTTTGCATGTTGAACAGTTGTCAAGAAATATCACATCAGTATTCCCTAAATAAATAAATAAAGGTGTATTTGCACCAGAATACATATTTGCATCAAAATCTACTCATTTTAAAATATATATTGCAGTTCAACATGGCGCCCTCCACAGAAGGTGACCTGCAGAATCTGTAGATAAGAATGGCTCATTCTAACAAAAACATAACAATTCTTATTTTCTGATTGTTATACACTAATGAAATCACACCTATGAATATATTGCTGCCAACAGATCCTCCTAAATGTTACACACTGGACCTTTAAACTGTGTTGTTTACCTGTTTAGCATGCAAGATCCCCCTCAAACCTGTGACCCCATTTACCACATTGGCTCCTGATGACTTGTCCATTAAAATTTAAAGAGCATTTTCTGTCTGGCTGCTTCCACAGTAGGTCACACAGGGGCAAGATGTTTGCAAAGCAACATTAATTGCTCCTTGCTCTTGAAAGGATCTATTTAGTCTGCTTCAAACTTACAAAAATAGAATTATTTTTGAGGAAGACATGCCTTGTCGTCAGTCCGTTGGTTAGCTGCGTTATATATTCAATAATAATATAGCTATTTAGATAGGAATATATAGATATAATAATAGTCCATGTTCTCCAGGGGTGCTAAGTCATATGGTCCACCTCAGCACTGCAAGAAAATCAGTCTCTCAAGCTGTTGTCTTTAGCTTTGTTGTACTCCAGTCTTCCAACATTCCTCACAAAGTCACTACATCATAGCCCTGGGGGTTGTCAATGTCTGGGGACGGTGCCACAGTCTCGCCTGTTAACTGCATGCACTGGCCTTTTGTTTGCCAGCTTTTCCTAGTACTCAATTGAAGCAATTATTCGCTCCACTTGGCAAATTTGTCCTCCTTTCACCATCTGAGTCGACAGATGATTTAAAAGGCACCTACAGATCCTCTGAAAGCAAAGCATTCCTGATTGGGACTTTAATTTGTCCAATTAGGCAGCTAATGAGCTAATTTAGAGCTCAAGTGAACCTCAATAAAGATGAGCTTAGCTGGCCAGGAAGTTCTAGTTAGAAGACTTAACTTAAAGGAAAGGTTTAGGATTTGTTTTTTTAAATGATATTGTTTCTTATCGACTTCACCAACAAAAGAATATGTATTCCAAAGAGTCCTCCTATTATGTAGTTACCCTCTAAAGGGAAACACTGTGGTTTGTGGCTTACTACTTTGTCGAAGTTAGGTGACCTTTATGATCACGGTTACACAAATAACCACTTGATTATGGTTATGAAATGATTGTGGTCATGATTACAAAATGTTGATTGTCAATAGGAAAGGGGAAGCAAACAGTGGTCTCCTGTCTCACAGTCAGACTTTTTGTCAACCAATCTAACCACTCCAACCTCGTTCCTTTGTGGACTCATGATCATATCATCGTATTCTCCTCTCCTCCTTTGGCACAGACAGACAAAAGTCGTTTTTCTTGAGAGGACAGTCTCAATGGGGCGGCAGTAGCTCATAGGGACTTGGCTTGGGAACCGGAGGGTTGCCGGTATATATGGAGTGTGGACTGGTAGCTGGAGAGGTGCCAGTATTCAACCTCCTGGTGCACTTCAGAGGTGCCCTTTGAGCAGCAACCTAAAGCCACCTGCTCATGAGGGCACCCATCACTCACCATCTTCTCTCCCCCTTGCATGTCCAAACATGAAGTGTGCATTTCAGCCTGTGTGTGTGTATAAAAAAGAGTGAAAAAAACCAATTTCCCCCTAGGGGATCAATAAAGTCTATCTTCTTTTCTTCTTATATATTCATATATATCTGTGCAACAGTTCACTCATTTGGACAAATACAAAAAACATTGGAGTAATCTAACGAAAGTCTCACTTGAGTAAATAATGTGAGTTGTCTATGGCTTTTTGTTGCATGTTGGTTTCCCTGCCCTTCAGGTAATTGGTGGGCGGGGTTTTGCAATCAGTGCAACAATGAGCACCTGGGCTCAGTGTGCTATAAAAAGCTCCTTCTTCAGTCTCCTCAGATCAGCCATTTATTTGTTTCAAGTGTTCCCTTTATTTTTCAAGTCTCCTCCATCCTCATACTATGCTCTCCAAACACTGATTCAAGTACACCCCTTACTTCACTGGCTCAGTATATCCTAATGCTTCTTACATTTTTCTTTGTCATTCATACAACTAAAATTTGAAGTTACCTGCTCCTTCTAGATGGTGCCTCAGATTGGCAGCCTCTGTGTTGGTGTGCATTGTTTTGTCTTGTTTTGTTTGTTAATTCAGTTTTTTGCTATAATACCCAGAGCCCTTTCACCAGAGAAGGGCTTATAATCATCAGAGGAACAACCCCACTTTTCTCCTTTCATCCATGGAATTATAAGACATTCTGGTCAAAGGTGCAGTGAAACGCAGGAGGAGAGGTGAACGAGCTGGTGCGCTCATGAGCCTCCACCGGCACGGACATTGTAAACCGTTACCAGGAATATTTCTCTCCAACATGCGTTCATTGTGCAACAAAGTAGATGAACTTCAGCTACTGGTGGGGAAAACAGAGACTTTTCTTCATCTTCTGTTTTATGCTTCACAGAGATGTGGCTGTGTGGATCCATACCGGATGCTGCATGGCAGCTGGCAGGCTTCCATCCTTTCAGAGAATATTGCGACACAGAACAAAAAGTGGAGGTATTTGTTTTTATACGAACAGTGGCTGATCTCGCCACACTGCTCTCTTGATCTGGATTCTTTTTTCATAAACTGCAAACTTCTTCTACTCAACCCTTTGAGTTTGTTTCATTAATTCTGGTCGGTATTTACATTCCACCACATGCCAAAGTGCAGGACGCACAGCGCATGCTTGATGACCAACTACCGTGTAACCTTCTAACCCGGACTCTTTAGTTATTGTCCTTGGTGACTTTAACAAAGGAAACCTCAGCCACGAACTCCCTAAATACAAACAGTTTATTAAATGCCCGACCAGAGAGAAAATTATTCGGATCACTGATACACAACAGTCAGCAGTGCATATCACACCGTCCCCCATGCCGCACTGGGCCTCTCTGACCACATCATGGTCCACCTGATTCCTACATACAGGCAGAAATTAGAGCTCTGTAAACCTCTTGTAAAGCCGTGGACAAATGAAGCTAATGATAATCTTCAGGCGTGTTTGGACTGTACTGACTGGGATGTTTTCAGGACTGCTACCAAAAGTCTTGAGTACTTACTGAGACAGTTAAGGTTGCAAAAGGAAGTGTTCAGGAGTGAGGAAAGGGACAGGTTTAGAGTCAAAATACAGGTTCAGTAAGGTGGTGAGAGAAGTCTGGAAGGGGCTCAGACAATAAATCATTTGAGGTTCATGTGATGTCTCATCTCAAAGCCATAACCGACCCACTCCTGGACACCCTGCAGTTCACTCACAGAGCCAACAGGTCTGTAGACGATGCAGTAAACATCGGCCTCACCCAATTCATCCATCAGCATGCGTGCATCGCCCCCACGGAACCTAAGGCGTCGTCAGCGCGGACTCTGTTCGTGCTCTCGGGTAGCTGCTGCTTTCACAGCCCATCCATCCCGAGCTCGTGCTAACAAAACAAAAGCTTCCTCCCAAGGCGTTTTTAAAAAAAAAAAAAAATATGCCTGACTCCACCCTGCAGGTTGGATCACCAGACTTGTTGCCTTTCTGACAGGAAGCAGCATGTGAAGCTGGGGAAAAATGTGTCTGACTCCCAGACCATCAGCACAGGATCCCCCCCAAGGCTGCTTTTTTTTCTCCTTTGCTCTTCTTCCTGTATACGAACCGCTGCACCTCCAGTCATCAGTCATCAGTCATCAAGCTCATGAAGTTCATGGACGACACCACACTCATTTGGGCTCATTGCTGCTAGAGATGTTGACACTTTGAAGTCCTTCTACTTCCTGGGTACCACCATCACCCAGCACCCCAAGTGGGAGCTAAACATCAGCTCCCTTAGCAAAAAAGCACAACAGAGGATCTACTTCTTGCGGCAGCTGAGGAGGTTCAACCTGCCAAGGTTGATGATGGTGCACTTCTACACCACCATCATTGCGTCCATCCTCACCCCCTTATCACCATCTGGTACACTGCTGCTTCTGCCAATGATAAGGGCAGACTGCAGCATATCATTCACTGAGAAGGTGATCGGCTGCAATCTGCCATCCATCCTGGCCCTGTTCGCCTCTAGGACCCTGAGGTGTGCAGGTAAGATTGTTGCTGACTCTTCACATCCCAGACACACTCTTTGAGTCACTTCTCTCTGGCAGGGGGCTCTAGTTCCATGAGGACTCCTTTTTTATCTATATTTGTTTTTCTATGATAAATTGTTATGTACCATCTTACCAAGGTAAATTCCTTGTATGTGAAAACCTACCTAAACTCAATTCAGAATCTTTTCTGAGTAGCATAAATTCACTTATGCTGAAAGACAGCAGAATGTTAATTGTCTGGTCTAAGATGCAGGGCTTACTCCCCATCTTGCCTAATATATATGCACCTAAGATTCAGCTTTCCTTATGGAATTGAACTGCTGATTACAAAAATATTGTAAATGATGGTTATAATTAACCTACAGCTGTTGGTGAAAATCTTAATAGATCTAGAATAAAATCTAGAATAGATTTAATAGATAGATTCCAGATAAATTATTAGATGCAGATTGGGGATTGTCAACCTTACCGATCACTAATCACAACCACTTAATATTCATGTATTCATGTATTCATGATGTAGTCGGGCTGGAATAGGTGGTGTGTGGGCAAGGAAGTATTTAAAAAAAGGAAGAAATCCCTGTTCAGGTGTCATTCAACACGATAGTGGACCCAGTCTATATCTGGGACTGCATCCGGACTCTGACTCATCTGGTGAAGTGAGCACATGTGCTGGTTTTTCCAAGAGATGTGTGAAGAAACCAGGCACTAAATATAAGGTGCACAATCTGTCAGCTGTGGTATATATACATCCATACTTAAGTGCTTAAGAGCCACACCTTCAAAGTTACTTCAAGATAACCTTAAAAGTTATTTTAAGACACAATAAGGATGTGTGACACATTCTGTCACATATGTGACACCGTAACTAAGCTAAAATTCTACTGCAATTATATAATTACTGTTACATCGATTCTCAGACAAGCTATTTCTAATAGAACAAACTATGTTTTTTATATCTTGCTTCTGATTTTTACAGCAGTGAATAAACGTTTGTCAAATAAGGAAGTGAAAAGAAAACTCTTCTGAAAATCAAAGGTCAGTTGCAGTGTTGGGCAAGTTACTTTTAAAGTAATTAGTTACAGTTACTAGTTACTTCTTTCAAAAGTAACTAATTAGTTACTTATGTTGCTGTGGGACAAAGTGAGACTAGCCTCAAATCAAATGCCATGTATGTAGATATTATGTTTATATAGTG
>NW_023339674.1:10021396-10048237 GCF_004916995.1 Morone saxatilis | reverse complement strand
AGTGGCGAAGACATGGCAGATGGGTCCATGCCGGCTCTTTGATCCGGCTTCTGAAAACCAAATGTTCCCAAAGCTGGTAAGTAGAAAGGGAGTAGGAAAGTGGCAGGGTTGTGAGTGGCTGGCTGAAGACACCCGGGTCTTCTCTGAAAGGCTTGGGAGACTGACACACCGGTTTAAAGTGCCTATAAGAGAGCCAGGAGATAAATGGTATGTTTCCATAGACTGAAACTCAGAGAACGTCTCTCAGAGGTACAAAGGTATTAGAACCTAAAGGGGGTGTGAGTAACGTAGAGGTTGGGAAAAGAAGCTGAGTCCTTACCGCAGCAGCCTGGGTTCGATTCCAACCCTCTGCTGCATGTTGTCCTCCTTCTCTCTCTCTGCCTCCTTTCCTGACCCTTTTCATGTCAATTTTAACCTGTTCTATTGAATAAAAAGTTTAAAATATATCAAAGGAAAAAAAAACAGCTTGTGTGCAAACCATGATTGCGATCACTGCATCGGACTATACATTTTGTGCAATTTAAATATGTGTGCTTGTGTATGCATGTTCATGTGGATCTGTTATGGGAAATGTACTGTACACAGAGAAGGCACTTGTGGTCAATTCCCTGTGCCAAGGACAAATCCCAGAGGCTATATACTACTACTGGAACGTTATCATCCCAATGGTATCCTTTCTTTCACACCAAAGGGAATACCCCAAGGCTATTTTAGTATCTCACTGCAAATACCATACAGTAAAGCTTTGAACTAGCCTACGGCTGAGACCATGTCAATACAAATTGAGTAAGATGCTCTCTGGCATTTGCCGTTTCATTTTACCCTCAGTTTCAAACAGCTCAATATGCTCCGCATGCTGCTGCAGGGAAAATATTTTGAAATCTTATATTGCATGGGATTCCAGCGTTCACAGTGACGACACAATGTTTGTGTAACTGGCTTGTACACTATCGGGGTCAGTGACCACAAAATTAAAGGGAACACTAACTAATTAAAATTGATAGATTGAACCTTAATACTGTTGTTGTGGCAAAAAAAAAATCAGTGTACTCATTAATTTCAATGAGACCACTGTGTGTGCAGCATGGAAGACTCCAAACCAAAGCACAAGGTTATCCAGCATACAGTTTTATCCAATTTAAAGGTTGACCAACCTTTAAGCTGTCAAACATTATTGACAGCACCACTCAACTACATGCAAGTGCACGATCCAAGTAGAAAGCTTTTGGTATGTAATGTGTAGTGTCACGCTAATTCTACTTAGTACTCAAAAATCAATGCAAACACTCAAATATGGCTGCAGTGAACATTTCCAGAGCTCTAAAATCCTGCCTCAATAAAGAACAAAAGTGTTTTTGTCTTATTATGAACCTTCAAACTCAACATTGTTTTTCATCAGTACCTGTAACAACGTATCACCTCGCTTTTGTTAATGCAGTGCTTTTAGTTCCAATACTAGTGACCGTCTTTTGAGCCAGGAAAAAAAGTGTAGGCTGCTCTCTGGCTGTATATTGTGTGTTCACTTAGTGGCGAGAAGCTCAGAACATCCAAAAGTTGAGTGTCTACAGGCAAACTGCATACTGTATCATTTACAGCAGAAATAGCAGTTAACTTTTGTTTTTGTCTGCACCTGTGGCCTCTGGTCACTTTGTGAGAAGCACGTTCCATATTCTGATGTAAATACAATTGACTTGACTTAAGACCTCCTTCAACATAGCTTGTTTTCACAACTCAGGTCTCTGAGGTGCCAACATGTATCACACAAACACCACTTCCTCCCTGACCTCCAACTGGCAACACAGTCTTCCACCTTTAGTGAGATTCATCACCTCACTCTCCATGCTGAGAGAGGCAATGAATAACAATAGCTCCTTTCAACACACAGAACACCTTTTGTGAAACACTCTTTATAATCAAATAAGATGACTCAAAATATCTTAAAAGATCAGGTGCTCTTTTTCAACTTTATTCACTCACACACAGTCTTGCACTCTCCCATGCTGTCACAAAAATGTTGACACTCCTCAACCCTTTCCGAGACGCACTCTGACAAACTGTAGAGGGGAATAGGGGCAAGTTGCCCACAGCCATCACACCTCTGTCTGGCCTCATCCCAGCAAGGAGGGGAGGTTGGGAGCCCCAAGGCAGGCATTTGGCCAGGCCAATAGCGGCTGGCTGCGTGGCAAGTCAGCCATTCGGAGAGTGGATGACCTTCACATGGGTTCAGAGACTGTCCAGACCACAGGGGCGGTTAGCAGATGAGTAGGTAAATCAATAGGCAGTATACTCTATGGGCTAAGCTCAAATGCCAATGTCAGCTTTTCATGATGCTGCCACTATGTGCAGACACTGTTAAATTAAATCAAGTGCAATTTATTTGTGAAGTGATATTAGAGTTGCTATAGGTAGCAACATGATATATCATCGTTAGATTATGATCCCTGTACTGTAAACAAATGAGACAATTGGTAGCTACTACTTTAGTGCCACTGTAATGCTAAAGTTGTCATAACATCAATTTGATTCATGACATTACTTTCTGCTCTTTTCCCTAATACTAAGTCTCCTGTCATTTGAGACCATGCCACTCTGCCATCCTGCTATTGCCCATCACCTGACCCCCACCCACTGCTCACCTGTTCCCACTTCCCTCATCAGCCCAGCAACATACAGTACTGGCCTGTATACTCCACCTGTCCCTGTCAGATCATCTTATCTGTGTTTCGGCTATTTTCTTCTGCCAGCCAGCCCTTTACCTTAGAAAAGTTTGTCAAAATTAAAATTACATTTCTTTTATTCCTGTTGAGGATTCTGCAATTGCCTTCATTTGGGCTAAAATAACAGCACCTTCTTCATGATTACTGTGGTAAAGCTATTCCCCATTTGTGCAATAAAGCAATATTTTCACCTCAGCTGTGAAGGTATACTAATTACATTGCAATTAATGTTGAACCTTGCACCAGTTTTTTTTTATAAGCACCAGTAGTTTTAAAGTTTTTTGAAAGTTTTAAGATTAAAAAAGTTCTGCTTTTAAACTGGCTGCTACCCACATTTCTACACCTTATGAAAACTAAACTATCTGAAAACTAAACCAAACCATTAAATCATTCTTGTTAGTGCAACAACACAGCAGCAGTGGTGTTGTAATGTGTAAAGCACATGGAAGTCCCATACAAATATATACAAGAAAAATCGGATTGTAGTAATAACCGTGACCATTTAGATGATTCCTGAATTGTAAATGTACTTTTTGTAATGAAAAATTAGTATAAATATAGTCGTAAAGTATGTCATTGACAATACTGTTTTGGTATTGTGTTGGTGCTTAATACTTATTGTAAAATTAGTAGCTCTGTAGTTGTAATAATATTAAAGCACTTGCTTATACAGATGTTTTAAAATAATTCCTCTAGGCACATCCTGTAAAAAAAGTTGAAAACCCACCCAACATAAAACTTTAGAATTCAGCTGGGGCTTCCAGGGCTTCCAGACAAACCCATAAACTCTGTCTCTGATGTCAGATAATAATATATTTTAGTCTGGGGGCATGAGCAGCACTCTTCTGTTCTGTAGACTAAAAAGTCCTGACCTCAGCGAGGATCCACAAACAGAATTTGTGTGCCATTGTTTTTTTGCTGTGTACATATAGATTCTTGTTTTTATTTTTTTCAAACAATGCATATATTGTGTGTTAAAGGTTGCTTTTGTTGCTCAAAATTAGCTTGTGTGCGTCTCCTTGGAATAGGTTCTGAGGTAGGTATTTTGTTTGCTGTGACCCCAATAATAAGTTAGTCTTAGCTGCCAACAAAGGAAGAATAAAGATTTCAGTAACAATGTAATACCTATAGTAAGTCACTAAAATTAAAATACACATTTGCATTATTGTAGACATGGCCTAAATTGTTGTGGTTCCAATGAGTGAAATGCAAACCAAACAATTTAATAAACACTGGCACTGACTTGACTGTTGAGGATTCACATAATGGCTGTCAAAGGAGTCAATGAGCAATAAGAGTGGCGAAGACATGGCAGATGGGGCCACAGGTGGAGAACCTTACTGACCAGAACCTCACAATCCAAGTTGTTGTTATAATATGTTTGTAGAACATTCACAGAGCAGATTCAGAAGATCCTTACATTCTCACTTGTACAAAGCTTAACCTAAACCTAAGGCTAATTATAACCATAACCCTTCAAGAAAGCTAAGAACAATCCCCTAATTGTTCTATACCCAAGCTGATTGTTTGTTTTTGTTTTAAATATAAGAACAGAAGAACACGTCTAACACAAACACACACACACTCACACAGAGAGAGAGAGAGATCTCTTACAGTGAAAGCCACCACAGGTCAGCTGGATAATAAGTAGTGCTGCTCCTGTATGGAAAGCAAAGGCTAGACACTACTGTAATAGGGTCAAGAGAGGAAAATGGAGACGTATTCAAACAGAGTGAGAACAAGGGCACCTCTGAAGCTTGACAGCCACTAGTAAGCATGACCACACATGCACAGCTCCTGCTACAACTGTGGATATTAGGCCTAGTGTTTGCCAACTGGGTTGGAAAACACACTAAGTGCAAGTGCAAAGAGGAGTGGGCAAAGACCTCATACTGCCTTTTCTAAAAGTATGTCTTAAGACATGAGAATCCATGACAATTTGATGTAGAATCCCAGGTTAGTTCAACTTTGTGCAACAGGGTACATTTCTAGTTATTAATAACAAATGAAAAGAAGAAAAGAAATCATCTGTCAAAAGTCTCAGAGAGGAAGGAATACCAAATAATTATTGCAAAAGCCTTCACAGGCAGTTTTCCAGCAATACATGACAGCATAAAGCTTTGACAATTCTAGTCCTGCGGTCAGTCTACTGCCAGATTCAGCCCGCAAGCAGGCAGCCAGTGATCCATCAGCACGAGTTAAAATGTAATAAGGACACATTTTATTTCAACACTGACGGCAAAATTACTATTCAGCAGCATGTTAAAAAAAGACTTTGGGGGATTTTAAAAATATCCTTTGACAGGTTAGTTTATTATATATTCTAATGATTAAGAATTCATTAAAGAACTGATAAAAACACAAGCTATCACGAAATGGTGTAATTGTGACATACGGTTTTATATATTTAAATTGGAGCTGAAATGGTTTTGATAAAATCAAAGTCACAAACTGCCTATTTCATTGAGCCATTAAGAGTAAATATCGTCATAAGACCAGTTCCGTTGAGCAGCACTTGAACTTGTTTCCCTCTGCATTTCCGGTTGGATGGCAGTTCCAGCTTGGTTTTGCCTTTGTGCGCCCATATTCTCCTCTTAGTGTACAAAATAAACTTCAAAATTGTTTATCCTTGCTCTTGATGGCCCTTAGATCATAAACCGAAAGTTTTACTCTGTTTATTCTTCACCACTTTCTTAATGGCTCTTCTCCCACATATGCAATCCATACAAGTAATCCCAAACTCTAATTCTGCCATCAAAACAGCAAGTAATGTCCACCTCTGGGGCGATGCAACAGATGTCCCACACAAATGTAAACAGTGGGTTCACACTTGTTGGGCGTTGCTAGCACGAACTGGACACCCTGCTAGAAAGTGACTTCCCTCTGCTACTATACTCAAATATCTCATACACTGGCGGTAAACATGTTATTGTCAGAGATCCAAACCATGAAAGGACAAAATATTTTTTACAGTAATTTAACAAGACTTATGTACTAAAAGAATGAGCTGCTAACATCAAATTATAACAGTAGCTTCAGTTAATGAGTCTGTCAGAGACCATTTTTGTGATGTTGCAACCTAGCTTGTTTAAAAATGGCTGTGCCAAGGTGGCAAACTAGAGAAGATATGGCAGTGTAATCAAACTTGATAATCACAGATTTACCAGAAAACCGTGCAAAAATTGTGAATGAAATGTTTTTTCCTTGTGTAATAAGAGTTTTTTCAAACTGATTTACCTCTGTACCTGATAGCATTCATTCTGAATTACTCCCAAAAATTATTGAGTATAATTTGAGCTTCTGTTAATTAGCTCAAATGATATTATATTAAAAATATTATCTGTCACAACAGGCTGTGCAAACACCATTGCAGACTTATTGACATCTGTGGATGCCGAATAACATCATGTAGGAATTGTGTGGAATCTTTTATTATTGACTTAATGTAAGTATATGTTTTATTATGTTCAAGTGAAGTTAAACTTTTTTTAAGTTTTAATCTTCAGACATTAAGTATTTTGACTTGAAATTCTGATTTGACCCTGAAGATGTAAAAGGATCCCAGAAGCATTCTCATTGTAGCTCTGTATAGCTGTGGCTGCTCTTGCAGGAGCCAGAGCTAAAGTGTTTGTGGCAAAGAGAAAACTTTTTCTTCAGACTGAGAAAATATGAATGGAAATCAAATCTGACTATAATGAGTTTGTGAGACTAAACAATTGTTGATTTAAACTGTATGTACAGTGCAGGAGGAAAAATTACATGTTACCCACTGAAAGTGATTGTGATTTGGTTGCAAAATATGACCCTATGTCTGTAACCTTTGCTTCTTCAGATAATCTGAGGTGAGGTGCTAAAGAATATTGTATACTGGACTGAATACACTGGAACCTTGGGTCTTGGAAGCCGCCTGGTTCCCTGATTCCCAATAGGAATGCTTCAGACCGAGGCTTTGATCAGCTGGTGTGGTGGGCAGGGTTTCTGCCCGACTGTGTGTGCGCGTGTGCTGTTTAGTTTTTTTTGGGGGGGGGGCAACTGCAAGCCCGGCTTCTTGAGGCATCAAGAGAAGTGTTTGATGTGGAGATTTCCTCACCAGGTGGTATATTAAAAGGCCAGGGCTCCTAAAACATTGCATACTCCTGTCTGTGACAGAGGTGCTTAGGAGAAATACAGCCTACAGCCAATCAAAAATAATGTTTCCTATCAAGGGGCTGTTTGGGCTAGAGAATGCCATCTTGCTTTTTACGTATTATCCAGTGTATACTGCACATGAACAGTACTTTTAATTTCATGAGTCTGTCTGAAACATGTAGACGATTTGCACTTTGAGTGGACAAATGTATACTTTCCCCAGACTTACAGCTCAGATTCAAAGCATGACTAAGACAAAGCAAAGGTTTTTTCCTTAAATCTTTTTTCTTGTCTGTGAGTTTACTGTGAGTCACAAGTCTTTTATGTATTGTAATCATAACCTTGATTTTGCACCTGTATTCCTTAAGGCAAAGTAATGAACACTTAATGTCTGGAAAAGGAGAGAATGAAGAAGAAGGAAATGACCAACATAGAAGTTGAAAAGTTGTCTTTCCGCATCATACTTCCCTACAACACAAACAATCACACACACATACAACCACACACCTCTGTCGTATGATGCATGGAATGCAACTGGATCAGTCAGGGACAATCTGGAGAGCCCTCCTAAAAGTGCACTTAAGCAAAAAGGCAGAGTGACTCAGCATATAGTTCTTGTCACGGAATTCTTATGTTGGACTTTTTAGACTGTGTGTGTGTGTGTGACGCTGTCGGAGTGTCAGTGTGTGATAGGTGGCTGGAATTTGTAGATGTGTTAAATTTGTGTGTCATTCACTGTGTTAAATACATTAGTCCAAAAATAAAAATGGACACAGAGTTGCCACTGAGTCATCTAAGGATGTGTGTATGTGCATAACACAAGGTATGTGTGTGGTGCATATGTGCATGTTGGGGTGGTGGTGGTTTAGGGGTGGGTGGCGCATTCATTTAACAAAATGAATAGCTCTCGGACTAAATTAAATTTCAGCTGGAATTAAATGATGGGAAGTGGTCTCTGTGTGTGCTACCAGATCGCTGTGGGAGGGCAATATTGCTAAAAGGCTTTTAGAGGATTAATTTAATGTTTTTTTCTTCTTCTTCTCCCTCTCTCCCAGCCAGTTATATATTTTTTTTATTTCTTTGTTCCCCATCCAGGTGCTCATAAACCACAGCATTCCTTTTGCGTTGACATTTAGTAGCTAGAAAATGGCGGCAAGCCAGCCAACAGGGTGCTGCGTCCAAGGAGGTGGGCTGAGTGTTGTGTCTATGTTGTTTACATATCTGGGGGAGGCATTTTGGGAGAAAGCAACACACATGCTGTTGTTTTGTTTTGGTGGAACTGAAAGTGGCTGACATGCTGTGGAAGCTGTTATGCTGGATAGAGAAACTTAGCAGGTTTGATACCTGCAGCAGCAGATATGTGTCCATCAAAAGCCATGTTCCCTGCATGTCAAGTGTCCTTGAATAACTCATACCTGCTTATGTATAGTAAATCACTGTTGGAAGCTATAGACTTTGAAAAAAGCCTAGCATTTTACAGACTGTGTGGAAGATAAATCAGCCTAGTCTAACTCATGTGGTTACTTGACATGCAAATTTGACATTACATTCAGTGAAATGTGAGATTTCATATATACTTTCACCATATTCATAGTAGTTTCATGGACACAGAGTTGCCACTGAGTCATCTAAGGATGTGTGTATGTGCATAACACAAGTAGGAAAGTTATTTTTTTATTATTATTATTATAATATATTATTATTTTCTTATTTATCTAAAACCATACTTACTACTGAATTTAATAATTATCAAAACTCTCCTTTAAAAAAAAAACACAAGCTCATAAATAGTTCCAGGTCCCGTCAGTAATAAAAGTAATAATAGCTGCTGGGTGCTAATCAAGTTAAACAACCTTACGAAACAAATTAATTCTTGCAGTCTGACCATTTCTTTCTAACAACAATATAAAGCATGCTAACGTCAAGTCCGACCTATATAATAGACAGTAAAACAACATTAAACAGGCAATCAGCTTCTTATATAGGAAGGGCAGCAGAATCTGAATGGCTCCTTGGATCCATCCAAGCCATCCAAATACCCAAATGTATGTGTACAAACAATAAAAAAAATAATATTGCTTGTGTTATAATGAGGGGATCCCCATGAATTACAATTCCCCTTTGCTCTACCGCTCATGTACGGTCTACTGACAATTGCACTTGCGCTGCATTTTTATCTGTTAGTGATAGTGATTTACTTTTACAGTTGGAGAGGCATCTTTCAGTCATTTTAAATGTTTCTGTGCACGCAGTTAAGTCATTGCAGCAAACATTGTGGAACTAAAGCTGTAATTCAAAAAAAAAGTTAAGATTTGTAGCATTAACAAGCAAATGTCATTGCAAGATCATGTTTTACTTCTTTTGAAGGAGTCAGACCTCCCTGCATGTTAGGCCTCATAACACTAAACAACCGATCCCGCCTGTGATCCATCAGTCAATCAATCAAGCCAACAATCCATTCACCCAGTACACTAATCAATTAATAACACAACCAATCAGATATGGTTATCCAGTAGCTGATGATACTCACACAAAAACATTAGTGCCACTCTCCTCTCACTTTAAATTAGCAGGCGAGAGAGTGACAGTAAAACGATGAATGGATTCTAGTTTGCTGGGGCTTGTTTTGATGACCCATGTTCAGTTAAATTATTGCAGTAATGATGCCACGACAGTGATGAATCACTCCCGTTACTATTTCATCAGCTGTGTCAACAATTACACTTTGAAAATTGACTCCTATGATTATGCAGAACTTGGGCAAGACTGTATAAAGAATATTAGTTCATGCAGTGCCGTCATTTTGGCAAAAACTAAAGTGCTGGAGTTAATAAGATGGGAAATACAACTACACAAGAAAGTGTTAAAATGCAGCAATTGAATAGCAAAGATGAAAATGGGTTCATCCGTGTTGAGGAAACAGTGAGTTAAGTTCACATAAAACACTGTATAACTGTCACTGTAATTTTAAGAATGAATATCAACAATGTTACCTTCCTAAGTTTAATTAAAAAATACTGCATTTGAGTGGAAAAATGGTAGTATATTGCAGAGATATCGATTCTGTTTCAGTTATGGGAAGTCTTTTTTTATTAGCAGAATTCAAATAGCCTCCACAGCATTAGCTCATTCAACTAATTTGACTTCTATCATTGCTCATTTATACTGAATAAAGTCATTGTGGCCAGGAAAAATGGCAAAGTAAACATTAACATTTATCTATGGAATTTCCAAAGTCTAAGGGCCAGAAAGATATTGAACCTTTCATCTCCTTAGTACAATTTCAGTTGCACTGATATAGTATGTGTAGTCTGTTTAAAGAAATGTGTTATTACAAATCTCTGACCTTGAAATTTGACACAGTACATCTCGTTTACCTTACAGTATACAGTATGCTAACTGGGTCAAATTTATTTTTCAACTCTTGACGAAATAAAGCTACAGGCATTTCATATCTAATCTTCTGGGCTAAAAAAAATGGACAATTTACAAGTCATTAAAGCACCTCATATTCCTCAGACAATGTAATTGTCTGCACTTGGAAAAGTTTCGATCTAGTACCGTGATTAGTAATAGTCTGTCTCGTCAGTGAGAGGGGGAAGGGTAATCAAAGATAATTGCTGCAAATCATTGTGATGTTTTAATTGTGCACCTGCATATCTCAGTTGTTGGTTTCACATTTGAGTAGTGTTTTCCTGCACTGTTTCTATGTCAGCATGTGTATGATGTTTTCTATTTAAAGTGCAGTCAGAGGTTCTTCCTCAATAACACGTTGGCACAATGAACTGCTGTTTGTTGAAGTATTTGATGCTACAGGGAACTGGCCCTGTAGATACACTTTAGTTTGTTTAAAGGTTATTAGCATCTCAGACCAAAACAAATGGACACTGCCACCCAACAGTCTCCATAGCCAAAATCAATCATTGTACCTTGCATATAATCATAAAAAATGTTTAAACCTGGACCGAAGCAAAATGGAACTCACCAAAACATCTTTATTAGTCTTTCCACTGTCTAACCAACAATCACCAGCACTTCAAAACAAACTCTTAATTCACCAAGTTAGATGTGAACATATCTTCATCTTGGGGTCAAAGTAATAAAACTGCTTGTTTTTGTCACTGAAAGCCTCAGATTGTTGACAACAACATTATGGAAATTATCCCCACAGAGATAAACCTTTTTTTTAACCAGTGCAAATGACCTGTTGCTATTGACTCCATACAAAAAAGGCACATGGCAGGGAGTTTATATTACAGCTTCAAGCCCCTGTTAAATGAAGTTCAAACACATATGATTTAACACCTATGCAACGCTGCTACAATATGATTCTTGATTGTCACTTCAGTGTCAGCACCATTTTAATGTTTTAATCTGTGCAATACAATAATTGGCGTGTAAATAAACTATTTAGCATTCTGAATCTTAATTCTCAGCACAGAGCATCTCCATGTGAAGTTACATTGAAATTAGCATCCCACAGAGTGTGAATCTGAATTTCTAATTACAGGTTCCCATGTGTAATTTAATAGAGTTATCATTTTTGAGACATTCTTTGAATCAACAGATTAAAAGCTTCTTATACAATGTCTGATGATGTCAGCCCTCTGAGGGAGAAGTGAAATCACTGCTTTTGTGCAGAGCAGCAATCATCACTTGATCAGCCGTAAAAAGAAATTTACTCATGAAAACAGATCCAGTCAAAATAACTAAAACTCCTTGGAACTGACCTTGAGCTTTTTATCATGACAGGATGTTGTAAAGGTGTCCTTGGGTGTCATTATGTATGTGAATCAGGCAAAAAAAACACTCAAATGGCATACAGGTCGCCAGGTGAGTCAAAAATATCAAATGTCATAATAACAATATATTTGTATTCCTTCACCACATAATCAGCATGATTATTGATTACAATTACTATACAAAAGCACAAAATGTATTCTTGTTTTCAGGTGGTTATGAAAATATGAATATTCCATTTTCATTCAATTTCTTATATTCCATTTCTGCCATTTCCTCCTAAATGTTACAGACTGGACCTTTAAGCAGATGCATTATTTTAGAGCATCTAGAAAGGTTTTATGAGTGTCCTTTTGGCATTTTAAAGGTTCTCGAAAGATATTTGGTGAATTTGAGGTCAAGCCTTGTTATTGTAAATACCTATTCTGCTAAATTCTGCAGATTTACATTTTGGCTGACTGCTGAAAACTGAAAAAAAATACAAATATAAAAAACTGCAGAATCCTTTTGGGTTGTCAGGTTATTTGAATTGTTGTTGAATTTGCATATCAGGCAATTGCAGCTGTGCATTTAGGTCACTTATGAAACACAGTGGGTGAAAAAGAGGGAGATGACGAAAGACAAGAGAATAATAGAGGGCAGGGTTTTGATAGAGACCTGTTACAAGGAAAAGGGAGTGTGTGTGTGTGTGTGTGTGTGTGTGTGTGTGTGTCTTCTTTTAATTATTATTTTATTATATTTTGTCCAGGGAGAAGACCACAGAATTTGACCTTCAGATTTCATCCAACCAATTTTTCTGTTATTTCAATCTAATTTAGGCCTTGGAGCTTTACATCTTCTTCCTATAATCTTCAACACTTGATGAATACAGGAGAGGCATATACAAGATGGAAGGAAGGAACAAGAGAAGGAGAGATGGATGGAGAAAGACAAAAAAGGATAAAACAAAGAAGGGAATTAGATGCCTGGAATCCTTGTTTTTAAACTGCTCAAATTACAATATCTAAACAAATTGCAGATGGGAGGCACACATCGCTTTGATTCAGTGCATCTAATGACCAAGAAATTGAGACCAAAACAAAGTCAAACACAAACACCCAAAGCAGGCGAATATCGTTACTTTGAAAAGAGAACTGATGAGGGAGCAAGAATAGAGAAAGAAACGTTTGCCGGTTAGGCTTAGATCCCTGCTTGGATCCCTTCCGCACCCTTTTCACATTACTAACCCATGTAATCTGAAACCATATGTTAAGAAGACCATGACAGGCATGTTAGAGTGGAAGCAGCACCCACTCAATATGATCTGTGTGATGCCTAGTGTCAAATGCAGAGATGTATTTAAGTATAATATAGTGGGAGGGGAAGCAATGGTGAGAGACGAGAGGGAGAAGGATGGGGCACGAAATGCCTTCGTTGCAGGGTGTAATGCACCACAGACAAATAGTGCCGCTTTATCGCCTGGAGGAGTAGAAAGAGCTTTTAAATTCATGCTCACTCTCCAGGAGGCAACAGCGGTGGCGGCCAGTTACTGATGTGCCACAGAGACACAGGACATTGTTGTGTGACTGTGTGCTGCACTGCAATATAAATCCAATTTAATAAGAAATCTAAGGGTGACTCCTAAAATTTTATTTCTTTAAGAAATGGAAAAAAAAAAAACAACTCAAGGTAATGGCGGCTTGCTGAGAAGGTGCAGTTTTGGAAAATGTAAGAAAAAGTAGTGATGTCTCTTGCAAATGAAAACTCTAGAAGAAGCTCATTCACAGTTGAAACTTAAGTTTTTATGCTTTAATCTACAGAATAGAGTAAGAGTTGTGGGATTCATGTATCTGCCTGGAAATCTGGAGGTGACTAAATACAGACACAAGACAACCTACACAAAGAGGTGCTCAAGTCAGATAACAGGTTTTACTTATTCTATGATCCTTACCACCACATCTACTAGTTGGATTGGCATCCATTGTCCCTTGAGGATTTAGAATAACGTTGATAAGCTCGTCTTTTCCTCTTGTACTAGCATGAGTGTGAACTTTTTGGCTTTCGGTGATGCTATTGGATGGATTGCCATGAAATTTTGTTCAGACATTTGCACTTATAGGTTTACAATTAAATACCTGCAAAACTAATAACATTCCTATCAGCCTCAGCTGTACTTTGCTTTTTAGCTGATGAATGCACAGGAATGTGAATTTGTACCATTTAAGCTTTGTTATAACTCAAGGCTTTAAATTAAGTCATCATTCTCTTTAGCACCAAGGACAGCAACTCTCAACAGAATCCTTGTACTACAAATTGGTATTTTGAAAAATGTATGTAGAACTGAAAGACACTCTTACACTCTCAGATTGATTGTTACGGGAATCAGGACACCTGTTTTTTTTATAAATGTACTGAAACTAAAACTTTACAATATACATACACATATTTACTATGAAATGTACTTATAGAATGGAAAAGTATACTGGCTCAAATTAGGCATGCAACTAGTCAACTACTACTAGGTTGTAGTGTTTAAAATAAGAAACTATCGAAGACCCTTCAGTTCACCTATCATCAGGCGCATAAGTGTCTATGGTCACAATGTGAGTACAACAGAAGTAGCTAATATTGTTCAGACCCTTCTCTCGTTTTAATTTTTAACTTCACTTTTCTCATCTCTTATGTTCCCCTCCCTCTGTAGCTCTCCATCCTGCCTCAGTCACGATTGCACATGTCTTATCAACATGGGACAGCCGCTGCTGACAGGCCAGGCTCCCTGGAGGCGTACACCACACCCATCCCCTCCTCTACACACACATCCTCACACACACCAACTCACGCTTCCCTATCCAATCCCTCCCTTCCTTCATCTCTCTGCCTCTCTCCTCATTGATGGCTGATTCAAAAACACAAAGACAGATGTGGAGTGATGGACAGAGGGATGTCAGGGGAAGCAGGCTATGTAAGTAGTACAGAAACACGCACACTGGAGTAAAATAGGCTCAGTAAGTTAGTTCAGAGCTTTAAAAAGTTCAAAAGTAAAGAATTGTGGCAAAGTGCAGAAAAGTAAAGTTTAAGAGTTGGATTTCTATCCACAAACATCAGTTTAAGGACATGTGCCATAATTGCCAGTAGTTAAAAAAAGTTAACTTTCGAAATTGTCATTCATGCTGACACTGGTTTATGCATCACAAGATATGAGCAGGGTTTCAAATACAGAGCAGCTATAGGGAGCTATATGTATATTTAGGTTTCTGCAATATATAGTAGGCTAATAGTAAAGCACTTGCCACATTATGCCATGCAAATAACAGTGAATAATTCTTCCCTTTCTTCATTGTCCCAGCCTAAATATTCTCTGTATTGAAATGTATTGAGAGTATATTTTTGCACATAGGCAGGCACATGAATGTTCATGTGTACAGTATCCTCCCATCCCCCACTTCTGAAAAAATGGAGCTCCCTGAAAGCCATGGTGTAATTCAACCACTGGTTATGAGATCTGTTTCAGGTGAAAGATTTACGCAGCGTAAATTCTGGTGTGAGGATTCAAATACAAACCAAATGTCAGTGACATGCCTAAAGATCTGATTTTATTTCACACTAATTTGGTCCTGATGTCAAGCTACAAAGACGTTACTACAATTAATGTGAAATCAAAAACAATGTGAAAACAGCCATTTTCTGCTGCAGTGTAAACATATCCCTATGAACACTACTGGTGGGAAGATTCTGCAGGGGTAGATTTAGACTGCAGAGGGGGGAGGGAGGATTACAGGCATGTGGGATTGTCCCTGATTGTTGTAAGACAGAAAATCATTAAGAGGCCGTCTGTAAGTGCAAAGAGAAGCAGACAGTGACAGCAGTGAGCAGACAGACAACGGTGACAGACAGACAGACTGAGAGATCCACAGAGGGATATACAAGTTCAGGCCCTGGAGAGGGACAGGGTCTCTGGACTGAGGCCCCGGCTCACACCGCCGGCCTTTCCTCAAGCTTTTATGTTTTGCTTGCAAACACTGCTGACCTTACAACACACAGTGGACATCTAGTGTACCTCTGGGCCCAGTGAAGACATGTTTTGACTGCTCCTGTCACAAATGACAAAAAAAAACACAGTGTCAGATATGAGTATTAAAGTCCAAGCAATATCCTTGAAACCAGTGCTATAGCTCAGTGATTTAAGCATGGTGATAACACTGTCAGGGTTAGAAGTTCAATTCCCACTTGGGCTGCCTTTGCTGAAAATGTATGCACTCACAGTGCTGTAAAGCTTGTGGATAAAAGCACCCTTCAAACGACATATGTTAAGTTGGAGTCAGGCGTTAGGATTATGCATTTGGTTTAGTGTTAACTTTGAGGTTCCTTACCTTTTAAATTTGGCTAGTTCTGAAACAAAACTGTAAGGCTGTAATATTATTGAGCACAAAACACCCTCCTAAAAACACTCTGAAGCGCCTTAAGTCACTTACAGAAGAAGCTACTCATATTCTAGTATTAGCTCCATGCAGACTTATTGACAGATCTCAAGATAGCTTAAAGCACCCACGGTGGAAGATTAGCCCCTTGCTTTTGGTTGCTCAGTGCAACTTGCCAATATAAAGAGTTCACTCTGTTTTGGAAAAATCATTACTTAAAGTTTATCATTGAATTCTTGCTGTGCAAAGCTTATATCATTTTGTTAACCTCACATTTGTTCAGTCCACCTGTTTTTTTACACAGGTGTCACAAACTGTAGGTTCTGTCTCAGTACTCTTGCTGGAAGAAGTGCAATGGTGTCGCCCATATTGTAGTCTTGTCCATACCCAGCCTTTTCAGGAGGAAGTGAGATGTTTAATGGCATGGATATTGGGTCTGAACATTGATATGCCTAAAGGTTTTGGTAAAAGTAATACCGGTATTTACCTCCTGAATATGTTCGTGGATAAAAGTTTAAGTAAAAAAAATACTGTATATTCCCAGAAGATGAACTGACTTTCGTGATGCCCTGACTTTTTTTTTCCTCCCACCAGGAAGTTGACATTTGTGGTTTTGAGTGAAATCTCTCAACTATTGAAATGACTGCTATCAAATTTGGTGCAAACATTTATGTCCTCCTTCCTCTGGAATTGTAATAATTATGGTGATCCCCTGACCTTTCATATATTGCCATTATCATGTATCAAATTTAAATGTGTCCAAAACTTTAGTTTAAAATCAAATACCTGTAAATAATCATCTATCCCTGGTGTACTTTGTGTTTTGGGCTTATTAGCAAATGTTAGAGACAATAGTATGACTAAAAGTAGACTCTTCTTGTCTGGTTTCTATTTCTTACTAGGGACTGAAATTTAACTTTTTCAACAGTTTTTCAAAATTTGAGTGATGTGTGTAATCTCACTGCCACCTATATTAGGTGCAACTTGAAGGGTTGTTTCTTCAAAAACTCTCACTGTCCGGACTGCCAACCTCCCAACACACTCACAACTTTCTCTTTAAAACAATATGGCAGCCATAATCAAAGTCTGAGGTTGGCCTCACTTACACATGATTAATTAATTGGACAAGCATGCCAGATGTGATCAGGTCAGTTGTGATCGCTGTGTAACATGTAAATGAGGCTCTAGATTGGCCGAGCACCTAGCCTGTCAAAAAGTTGGCAGGTGCTAGTGCACTTTGGAGGGATGCTCAACCTGTTCACGGTAAACATTGTTGACATCAGCCACTGCCACATTTCCTTTATAAATATTACATGAACCATGGCTGGACGGCTGATATTTGTAAGATATATTGTCCCTCATTGCTGAGGGGCATTCTCCGGATGCCAAATATATTTCATTTGAACAGATGGAAATTGCAATGGAGAGATGGAGCGAGTGTAGAAGGGGAAATGAAGAGAAAGGGGCAGAAAGAGAAAGATGATGGAGGGAGGGGGACGTGTGTGTGTGTGTGTGTGTGTGTGTGTGTGTGCAAAACAGATCAGAAATATCTGTACTCTAATGAGTACACCATGGTGAACCCAGACGCCTGATCCTCTCTGTTAGTGGAGTTGAGGTGGCTTACAGGCTGGCTATGGTAGCTTCAAAAGGACACCTGTAAGAGTGTAGTTTAATTTCTTCCCTTTACCCTCCTTTTAATTATTTTGAATTATTTTTTTAAGCCTTCATTTGGAAAGTGACAGCTGAGGGTAGACAGGAAACAAGGGGGAAAGGGAGAATCAAACGTGGGCCACAGCAGTAAGGACTCAGTCTTAGTACATGGGGCACATGCTCTACCAGGTGAGCTACTGGTGTGCCCTCTAGCCTTCTGTAAGGTGTAGCTACTTTATGTTAATGATAACAAGAAAATTACATTTTGATTAACCAAATCCAGCACAACAGTATAACATTTTGTCTGTGAAAGTGAAAGATGTCAGTATATAGCAACAATTACATTTAATTGGAGCATGTAATATCTAAAGTGTTGCCATCTGTTAGCATAATCTCCATTAGTTTGTCCTATACACTGTATTATAAAAAAATGCTGCAGTTTTCTTGATGTATACCAAAATTCCAGCAATATGCCTTTTTAGTAGACATAGTCTGACCAGTACGATACTGTTAAAAGTACATCTCTGTGGCTGTAGTCCAACGGGAGGTCGGTCTGAGCAGGCCAGGTCAGACAGGTAGCACTATTTATCTGTTCACTACTGTACACTCTGAAAAATGCTAAGAATTACTTCTTTCTCCTCTTGGCTTCAGGATTGTACAGCAAAGAGATGAGGTAGTTTTATTCTTTTGGCCAAGTTTCAAAAGATGACATAAGATTTCCTGTCCTCCAATAATGAGAGACAGGAGGGGACAGGGTAAAGAGAGGAACTGAGTCACAGAGTTTGTGTTGGAGGATCGCAGGTGGAATGGCTTAAGAGGCAGGCCTTTTAGTCATTAGCGAAGATAATCCACTTGGAGTTAACAGCGCTCACAGCAATGGCATCTCCTTTAAACACTGATTAGAAAGAATGGTCTGTCTAGTCTGAGCTTTAAGCAATCAAAGATGCCAAAAAGAACGTAGATAAAAAAAAAAACATCTTGTTTGGTGTGGTACAAAGGTATACTTCTTGTTCTGCAAATTGCAAAAGGAGTTGCGCATTTTAATTGTGATTTGAACTGAATTACACTAACCTACTGTACCATAGAGCTTTAAGTAGAATATTTACAAACAATTTGTATTTTTATCAAATTATCGAATAATTTCTTTTCAGCCATGCCATTCCATTGTTGGAAATTCAAAACTTACACCTTTACACATGTGTGCTGTCTAGCACAACTACCATATTGTGCCTGGAGCACCACAGGGATTTTTTTTTCTATTTTTATTTTTCCCCACATGTAGATTTCTAATTCTGTGTGACAGATTTAAAACATACCAGTTTTATTTGCTCGTGTAAAAGAACACTATCCTGACATCTTAATAGTATGGGTAACATATTAACTGGACATTGGAGTCAAATCAGAAGTTAATCCAAATGGCCGCATGCAGCAAGAAAAAAACTTCACAGACAGGAAATTAAATTAACATGTTTTATCCACCTTCTGACCCCTGTTCAAAAATGATGGTGAATCTTATTGTTTCTGTAAAAGCATATAGCATGTCAGAGGCTTTCAGCAGTCATCCTCCCAGGGTTACCCAAAGTGACAACTTACATAATAGGATATCGCCATTCTGTGTCTCATCCAAACGAACCCCGCCTTTTGCATCGGCTTCCCGCCTCTGCCTCTTCCTCCATCTATAAACACATAATGCTTCAAACTAAACAGAAGGAAAAAACAATATCTCTTTATGAAAAACCCCTCAGCCTGTGTGCCAGTGCAATCATACTGCAGGGCTTGTGACAAAGGCTTTTACGAATTATATTAACAAACCTGCTTAGTAATATAAAAAGACCATGAGACACGGGGCAATATCCCGAAGGAACCCTGTATAATTCAATCTGCATTAGAGGCTAGTGTGTAATTCATAAGCAGAACCAGCTCAGGTGTAGTCAAAGGCGAGGTGTCATTAGAATTTTAGAAGAGGATGAATCTCACAGGAGCCAATTTAAAAACACATGCAGGTGATAGAATAGCATTGTGTGTTATTCATCTATTCCACTTCTGTACAATGCAGGAACATAATCCAACAGATTGATTGTGGACATTTCCAGATACAATTTATAGATGCCACAGAAAAAGGATGGGTCAAGATAGTTTGGGGTGTTGCAGGAATAATGACACAGGTGGATGTCAGTGTAAATCACTTGGCAACAGGACCTGACTGCCAACTTACCTACCCTCTTGATTTTTACAGACAAAAGAGATTTACACCAGTGTTCCCACCAGCTGAGGCAGGCTTATTTCATGCTTGCTGCACTTAATTTACATTTACAGAAGAGCAATGATGAGATTCTGAGGAACAATGATATGGTTTGTTGTCATTACAGCTGTAATAGGGAAAATGCCTTAATTGCTGTGTGGGTGTTTACTAATCTGATCAATAGAAAACTTGAACAGATAAGACCATGGAGATCATTACTTGGGCTTAGAGCAGCAATGCAAAACATCAACTGAAAATCATGATTTTGCTAACCTCCAGTGGTTTAAGTTCTCCTCTCGGTCCAGTGACGTAAGAGTGTATTGAAGGGTGTGTCAGTACACCATGACATCATTTGGGTGTGGTCAGAAGTGTGCTCTACTTCACCTGTAACTACATCCAATTTTGATCCAGGGTGGGTTACTCACTGGGTAATTCTAGTTTATCACAGCTTGTGCCTCATTTTCACAAATTTGGTCATGATAATAGTACAACATCTATAATTACAATCAACAAGGCAAGAAATGCAGAGCTCAGACGATCAGACAGGTTGTAAACAAGCGAACAGTTTAGCCAGATTATTTAAACCACTTTACAGGGAGAATCAAGTTGAAAGTAAGCAAACCTGAAATATTGTCATTGCACAGGAAAACGTTAACTGCAACATATGTTTGTGCTAATGCCTTTTTATGTCTTGTGCACAGCACTTTGAATTGCCTTCTTGTTGAAAAGCGCTAAACTTGCCTTGACCAGTCAGTGGCATCTAGTGGTGAAGTTGCAAACCATTTGAATATAGCTCAGCCTTCCAAGAGTGTAGGAGAATATGGCGGCCGCAGAACTCACAAAAAATATCTAGAGCCAGTGTTTGGTTGTCCGATCGGGACTCTTGTAGAAACTGTACTGTAGATTTAACATGGCTGACTCTGTGCAAGACCCAGTCTCTCTGCGGATAAAAGCGGGTTCATTCTTAGGTAACGACACAACAATTATTATTTTTGGGTGATTATATACTAATGGAGACATGAATCTTATATTCCATTTGTCAATAGATCCTCCTGAATTTTACTCACTGGAACTTTAGCTCTATGAGTAAATGATTGCCATAACTATATATGGTATCACCCACAATCTTGAGAATAGATGAGCCATGGAACAAAATAACTGACTGCCTCTCAAATCATCACATTTTTTTTTGCTTTTAATTCAGTTCTAATTTAAGTTGCTCTATCTACTCATTGCAATTACAAGCTCTCTTAAACTTCCAATGTGGTTTGAAACTCAAATCAATAGTGCTAAACACAAGGCACTGTACCAACCTTCTTGTTTATCTCAGAATCACGTACAACTCGTCGTAAGTCATTTCTCTCCCTACGACAGCTCCCTGCCAGTTTTCACTGTGAAAGCCTTCAAACAGAGCAATGCAAGTTGGCAGCATCTTGGCAGCTAGATACAGTGCTATGCGGTGAAACATGCAAGCATACACTAACCAGCACTCAGATGGTGGTAGGTGCCTTTACCCAAGAAAGTCCCCCACCTGCATTAAATCAGATGACAGATTTTAACTCCAGACACTCTGGACCTTAAGTTGTGAAATACAGACCAATTCTACTGCATAATTTATCTCTAAAAACATGTCATTGACTCTCTCCATTCGTGACTGCGGCCCCTGTGGTCGACGTCCTGCGTGCAGAATGGGGAAGTAACCACTGTTTTGTTTGAACCAGAAACATGAATATTTGAGTAGATACTATATTTACTTGCATGTAAGCTGGGTGACTTGAGGAGGCAAATTATCAGTTTTGTCTTCCATTTTGCGTGACTGTCAGAGCAATGACATTACAACACAACATTAGCAATCAGAGCGGAAATTGTTTCAGGCTTTGATTCTCATAATATCAATTATCCCGTATTTGTGAGTTTAATCTCCTATCATGCTTTGCAGCCATGTGAAAACACTATCTGTTATTGGGAAGATATGACTTGTTTTGTTGACAGAGTGAAAACTTAAGAGCCATTACCAAGAAGCCATTTACTTGACATAGCCTGGTAATCATTTGATGATTTGAATATAGGAAGGGCTTCAGTGATAATGGCCAAATATAAATCCTTCATTACATGCAATCTATCAGCAATGTGCTCTCCCTTCAGTGTTGGCTCTCTTTAATAACAGATATCCTTCTCTTTTCATCTGAGGCGGTCTGGCTCTGTAGCCTCTCCGTGACACCAGTACAACGTTAATACCTTCCTTGTATTGCAGAGGAAAACTGCATCTATGCTGAAATGTGTACACAACGCGCATCTACACACACGCAATTCCCTTTGCCTGCCTTGCAAAAAAAGCATTTCCTACTGCTTAATAAGCACACATAGAGGCACAGATATTCATAGCATTTGGGGAGCTGCCGACACTCGGGTGTTCAGAGCAGATAAGCCCTGTACCGTCTGTGGCTCGTTTTTCTAACCCCCCCTTTCTTCTCTTCTGTCTCTTCTCTAGGGTACTGTCTGGAGGCAGGCCTCAGCTACAAGGCCCGACAGAGTCACAAATAGGAGCGATGAATACCTAAATATCTGGAGAGAATAGCAGACAAAAGCGGACAACGTGAATCCTGGATTGCCAGAGAAGGGGATGAAGGAGCCTGGGGAGATTCCTATCACTCTGGCACATGTAGAAAGAGTGAGGGAGGGAAAGTGAGGTTGTCGACATGTTACAGTGTAAGCCCAGGTTGAGGGATAAGCTGTTTGTACAGACACCAGACAGGGCTTTCATTACTCGCTGTTTAGTCATGCTGTATTTACAGGGTCAGTGCCATGTAACTCCTGATGCACAGGAACACCATGCCGAGGAAGTAACACAACAGCAGCAGCAACAGGCACTAGGCTGGCGGCCGCTGTGACCACAATCTCATATCCCAGGGAGTTAGCTTGGTGAGGTGTGATCATACAGTGTTGGCGCATGATGTTCAAAAGCAGCTCTGTGAAAAGCCTCAGTAATTACAGTGGAGGCCATGTGAGTGGTAAGCCACTGTGTCTGCAGCATAAAAAAGACTACTTTAGCGCATCTCTTAGTGAAGGATGAAAGGGAAGAACAGGATTTTTTTTAGCAATTGAGGTACCTCAATGTGCAGAAGAAATTAGTCCAGTGGTTTTTCAGAGGATCCATATTTTAACTTGTGATTTTTCATGCAAACAAACTTTGCTTATGCACATAATTGCCCAACAACCCAATATTTGTCTTTTAATCATCCCTGAAAGCAAATGAAACCTTCACAAGTCTAGTAGTTCTAAGTGTTGATTCAGTGGGACTGGCAGCAATAGAAAAGCTTTCAGATTAAAATAAATTAAATTTGATTTAAATTTTAATACTACAAATATTACTCAATTGAGCTTTACAAAGAGATAATTTAATTGGTCATGACAGAATTCAGACTCCAACTAATAATATATTGCTATTGTTCCTACCCCATTTTTAACTGTATCTGGCAACTGTCTAACTAGTTTTGTCTTTCATAGAAAATGTGTACATAACCTCCTTTGACACCCCATTCTGTTTCTAACTGGAAATGTTACACAGTGATGGTATCACATACAAATTGAAGTTAACATTCCTCACACTTATTCTCTTACAAACCCCACATGGGGATATTTGGACAGGCTTCTAATTTCTTGCAGGCAGCAGTGCACATTGTTTCAAATGAGACACAGTTTTCATTCAAATCCTAATCAGTGAAACATTTTGCAGCCATGGGATTTACGTTTGATAGTGTAGATGTATTTTTTACAAACCGTATTCCTTCTGACAGTAGTGAACCTCTTCCAAAGTGAAATAACTGGTAGCTTGTAAAACTAGCTTTCAAAGTGATGATCTCAGCAATGCAGCTATTGATACAACAGCATGGAGATGAGAGGAACTGTTCCTTTTTTTCAAATGAAATTTAGATAATCTTCCTGAGCAATGTCTTTAATAATATACCAGTTGATGGATAAATTGACTTTTCCAGGAAATGGCCAAAAAAGTCCCTGCGTTAGACATGTATCCTGTCAGTGTGAAAGATGCAGAACCACTAATTACTCTCTAATAAGGTACTAGATAAAAACATCAACTAAACCTAAAATATAAATGTAACACCCCTAATTGTGACTCCATTCAGCCTCAATGACTGCTCTGTTTATTGACTGGAAGATGAGGTTTGTGTCAGCTGTCTGCAGTACAGATTGGAGTTTCAATTGCATACACATTTCTAAGAGGCAGCGAAACTCTTGAAGCAGAAAAACTAAATCTGAATAAATAATGTTTAATTAAGGCCCAGTTGTCAAGAAATGTGTTAAATGGTAACAAAGGTGGGTTTTTTTTTTGTTAGAACAGAATTTTTGATTTGTTTTTTAACATATCCTGCTTAAATTGTGTTTGGACTTGTGCGGCCCTTAAGCATCCACCTTAAAACTGGGGGTAGCTTTCTACATTTTAAAATAAAAATAAAAAAGAATGTGACATGAGCAATGAGAAGGTAAATTGTCATTACACTGTAAATTTTTACACATGACCTGTAATTTATAGCCAATAGTAGAGCTATGCAGTAAGAAGCATCCATTCTTGACTTTGCTTTTTTGTTTATTAATAAGCTAGTTAGACTTTTTTCTATTGGAGTAGTACATTTTTCTAAGCATGGAGTGGGTAAAATATCATTTTCCTCCTGGGTTTTAGATGAGATGAGTGTTCTTAAAGGTCCAGTGTCCCTCCCTTTCAAAGCAGGAAAGAAAAACTACGGAGGCTGGAAAGTTTAAATGCCCAGCGCCAGTGCTTGGCTTGTCCCTTCTGGGCTACTGTAAAAACATGGCAGTTTCTATGATTCCTAAGTTCAGGTGATTATACAGTATTGAAAACATAGTTGTGCATATAATTTATATTAAGTTTAAAAATTACTGTTACAAAAAACAAGAACAAACAAAAAAAACACAAGAGACCATTACTGCAAATGACTTGTGTATTTCAACCAGAACTAAATTGGCATTCATTAAATATTTATACTGTAATTAACTAGGTACTTCACCGCCGCATATACTTTATTTTTACAGCAGCAGTTGTAGCTTTAGGTGGACATGTGACATCAAGTAGCTTGTAGGCATCACTAACCTGATGAAGTAGCGTGTCTGTCTCTCCCTCCCTACCTCAAACACACACATGCGCATGCATGCAAAAACCACAAAATGCAGCCCTAGTTATTCTATTCTTTAACAGGTTGTTGCATTGAATCAATTTAGCACATTCTAATGTGAAGCTGGTTCCATTTCTAAAGTGCATTCATTCTCCATCAGCATCACCCACACTTCAGTGAACAAAACCTACATGTCATTTGCTGGGGTGCTCAGGCCTGTATGGCTGTGTACCTTGGCTTATCAGCCACTGTCGCCTAGCAACGACAACCATGTGCATTTGTTGTTTTTGTGTGTGTATGTGTTGAGGTCAATTTACATGTACTTCTTGATTTACTTTGCATAGGAACACACTTACACTAGAATGTTAACTTGAAAAGCAACCAAAAAATGGAAACCTTGTATAAATACAGATACATTGAAAAATAACATGATTTTATATCAAGCATCCCATGGCTTAAAGTGAGGAGAGGAAGGATTCATCATGATCATAACATCATTGCTGTCCCCCGGGGTCCAAACTGGACCTTGGGTGGCATTAAAATAGGGGATGAGTAGTGTGCACTCTCCTTACTCATTCTACCTTCCCTCAAGCACATATATATCCCTTGATCAAAGCAAAGTAGTTCCACCTGCTATTAAAACGTCTCCTACCATGCAAAAAAATACCATGATGTAAGATGTTAGAAAATAAATCAGATCTGAATAATCTATCCCAAGAAAGCCTGTAATTATGCAGTTATAAGTATGAGATATTTATAAAGAGAAAGGGAAGGCAAAAGGAGGTTTATGACAACCATGGTTTGAGTTACCAACCCCTCTCCCTAATTAATGTCAACTTGATGGAGCCACACACTGGCTGTGTTGTTAGGAGAGTAGTACTGTTTTTACCAAATGCCCTTTTTTTCTCCACTTAATACTATGCTGACTTTGTTTGTTTTGTTCGATTATGTTTAATGTGCTGGTAAAGCTCGTATTTCCTAGTTTCTCAGCTTCAAGGATTCTGTCAAGGATGTCATCATTATCCCACAGGACCAAAGCTGTCCAGTAAACCAGAATTACTCTGCAAGGTGCTGAGGTTTCAGTTTATTTATTAATTATTTTAACTCACTTTTATTTTTAACTTTAGATTTCTTAATATCTTTAGCCTCTTAGACCCCATAAGTAGCTTAGACTTTTTTGTACGTAACATTTTGTACAACAACATCACACTGATTGCACAGTCTTTATCTGGTGGTTGTGCCACGTAACTTAAGATACGATGAATGACAGAAATATGTGTGTGTATATATGTGTGTGTGTGTGTTATGAATCATTTTATACATACCTACCTCTCTGACATTTACCCTGATGTATTTGTTATCTCTGTGACCTTTTAACAAAGCTTAGCTCTTTAATATGTCACTGTAATACTGAACCCACAGTATGTGCAGCAGGGTAGAAAAGGTTCAGTAACAGTTCTCCAAAATTTGCAGTTGATTCAAGAGCCAGATAGTGTTGAACATAGTTCATCAGCACTGGTTAATATTTACCAGAAAATATAGCAGATTTCCAAAATGTTCCTACCCTACATAACTGGATGGAAAATGTAAAAGGAAATTCAAATGGCACAAACTGACAGACACAAATATAAATGAATAAATAATAAAGATGAGCTTATTCATTAAAAATCTAAAATTCTCTGAATAAATCAGAGTTTATTATAGATATATACATATATACTGCACATAAAATGACCAAAGACTGCACTACAATTTCCTTTTATTTGTCTCATGTCTGTTACCCAAAAGCAAAGACACACTGTTAGCCCGGATTTCCT
>NW_023339674.1:10015330-10021296 GCF_004916995.1 Morone saxatilis | reverse complement strand
ACTTATCCGGGTTTACAGTGCAGGTACGGGGGAAACAATATCAAAATAAAAAGTGTCTCATTTGGAAGTCTGTGCCATTTTTCTTAAAAGCATAGAATAGGATACAGTCAGCAGGAGCAGCAGTGGACAGCAGTGGGTGTAATGATTGCCCTGCTGAACATGCAGTATACAGTAATTTATCAGTTAAGTAACCTTGAAACAGCGATCATTGTAACACTGTTGGTGGTTTCACAATGCTGGTTCTTTGTAGGGAATGAGTAAATAAAGATGGCAACCATTTGTATTATGTCTGTGTACAACTGTGTGTTTTAATGGGGTGAGACATCTGATTTAAGTATGGGATTAACTGGATTTTTATCCTGCTAATGCAAGGATAAGGTGCTTACACCAGTGAGCTGTCAATGCATTTCATTTGTTTGGTGAGTGTGGTAATGTATATCTCGTCAATGACAGTTTGCCACTAGGAAGAGGGCATTTCATGTTTTGCTCAAGAACACTGACAGAATAGGGTCTTTGATGGACACATCCACTGGTGTTGAGATTAAACCTGCAATTTTCTACAACAACTAATAACCTGTGATAGATCATGTCTCGTCTATTGTCCAACTCAAGTGTACCATAGTGTGTGTTTTGAGATTGTTAATATCCATAGACAGCACTGTAACTGTCAGCAAGCCTCTCCATCAGTGTATTGAGGTCAACCCACCCCTCAGGGTAACTGTCTGGGTGGGTTCTGTTAAATATTCTACCCTCAGGGAACATATAACACAAGTACTGCATTTTACCAATATTAGCTTTGTGCATTACTAAGTGTAGTAATGTAGTCCATCATTATTTCATGGCACCATCACTATATATTTGCATCATCTGACCTATAAATTGAACTCTGGGGATCCTCACTTAAGCCTTAAGTTATCTCTTAGAGAAGAAAAATAGCCTTTTGTCAAATATTATTTTGCCCCCTCGTGAGAGTTGACAGTCCAGAGTGACAGCTATGTGGAGAGAGAGAAAAGGGGACAATACGTGACAAAGATGCCTGGCAAGAAATAAAGTGGGAATAGCCACACAGCATACGTCCAATACTGCTGTACCACCACCATTATGCCCTAGATTGATTGATTTTATCCTGACTGAAAACCCCTTGATACACAGTTCCAAGAAACAAACTTCAAGTAATAATTCTAGATGTACTGTAGAAAAATGGTTGTTCAGCATGCCGGCCATTGTGGAAGAGGAGCAACTCCCTCTGTGGATAAAACCACTCATTCTAAAGTAACAAAAATGCAATGAATATCCATTTCTGCCAATAGATCCTCCTAAATGTTACATGAAAATTGTGGAAACATACAAATGTGCATTCTGCTTGTGGTTCCACCTCTGAGACATGCATATTTCACTGTATTGCTTTCCTAAAAAGAGAAACTGATTTAACTGAACTGAAAATTCATTAGTTTTTTAATTTGGAATTGGGCGTGTTCTGGCAACCATTATATAAAAACAGGGGTTTTATTTGGGGTAGGCTAATGAATGGTCTCCTCTGTAATGCACTATGAACAGCACAGTGGGTGTTGTGCTACAAATGCAGGATAGAGGGATTTTTACAATGGCTACTGTTGTAAGACAAACAGGGAGCATGGGCAAAAAGTCACCCTTCCTGTTTTTGATGGATTGAAAGACATTACACGGTGCTAAGCTCTGCATATATGCCTGTGGAGACATAAAAAAATCCAGGAGCCTGTTCAATATTTCAGCCAGCGTGCACAAGGAAAAAACCTGGCTGGAGAAGGCACCTGGGGGGACAACCTCATACCCACAATCCACATAGCTAGCACAGAGGCCCCAGAATCACACAACCCCAAACAATATAGCACCCCCTTTGTTGTTGACTGATTACTGTTGGGATTTGCCTTCTTATTCTGGTTCAGCTGGCAGTGCAGCTAATGGAGGGAATACATGCGGACAAGCTGGAAGACTCACTGACAGCCTCCTTGGACTTGACAACACTGCTTTGTCCCTTCGCCTTTACACTCGCCAGCAGCAATGGAGGTATCAGTCCAGCTTGTGCTTTACTTAGAACAGAGACTTTTGTTTCATCCAGGTCCAGATAACACTGGTAATTTAGTCCAGCTCTGCAGCATTTGCATTGGGAGAGGGGCAACAGTGATATTACAATGCAGGAGTGGTTACAGAAAGCATAGGCGTCCTTAGCCAGAAGGACCACAATGACGCCCAGGATTCAATAATGCATTGCAGTGTGGGGGGTAGACTTCATGTGTATGTGCATGTGTGACAGAGTGCAGAACATCATTCAGAGACTGCTTATGTATAGGCACGTCCTGGCAGCACTGGGTTAAATTGTATGGAAAATATTGATGAAGTGTACCCAGAGGGGCAGTAGTCCTCATGTCCCAATCAATAATTTAACCATCTTTTATTATTCTCTTTTCTACCTCACTAGCTCTCGGTTTAGGAATGTAAGCTCCTTTAGACGTTTAATCGTACAAGTCTCCATCACCAACAAAACAATAAATTAAAGAGTCGAGTAAACATAACATCTATTGCGATTTTGAGGAAGGATTTAATTCCAACTCAATAAACATGAAGATTGCTTTTGAAAAGAAAGGAAATAAGAAAAAGATAAACAAGAAGGCTAAATTATTGTTTATTGCGCATTCTTGGAAATGCTTTTATTTATTTTTTTATTTCACACACTTTGGATTTGTGGACATCTCCCAGCTGACAACAACATAACCATTATGTTTTTAATCTTCTGACGTGGAAAATGAGAGAAAAATAAAATTTCCATTACATGCTGAGACAAAAGACACAAGGCGGTGGTTAAACAAAACACAGAACCATACAGCTCAAATATATGAGGAACAAATTGTTATTTCAAAGGTTCAACTCAAGCAAATTCCCTTCTGCAAAGTCCTCCTGCTTTATTCTTTCAGCTGGTATTAACTCCTAATTGCTAGTTGATCCTACAAGCACTAGATAATTGAAGCAAATTAACCCTTTCAGATCAAACTTATCTGAAGTCTTTCAAGACAACAAATGTTCACACGCAATAAGAAAAAAAAGGATATGTTTATCACTTTATACTGCTGAATCAGGTCTTTTATATCTTTAACTATGTATGTTTTATCACATTGTATTGACGTTGTATTGCATGTGTCAGGCTTTTCATCAGATTTTTTGAAAAAAACTTTTAAATGTATCTACTAAATTTTGTGGTAGATTTATTCTTAACAAAACCAATTCTTTTTAAGATGTCGAAGCTACACTAGTTAATATTTTTTATATGAATACTGGATTATGTGATTGTGTAATGTAAAAGGTTTCCACAGAGAATATTTTCCAACCCAAGCAGTTTTCCCCCCAGCAGAGCATTTTAACATCTTTAAGCTCATTATTTTGATTTCCTCAGCAGTTGTTGGGGACCAAAACAGAACTAAAATTGAGAGTGAATATTGGATTTTTGTCAGGTGTCCAGAAACACAACTCATGAAAGCTAATCTTGATGATGTAAAAAGAAAATTGTTTGCTATTTCATCCTTATATGTTTTTTTTAATAAACATGTCTCTAATACCCTAAACCTTAAGTTATCATATGCACATCATTAACCAGCTACAACAAAATAATCATATCAGGAAATATAATAAAACATTATAACTCATCACGCCAAATGACCCAAAGGCACTTTATAAGCATATTAATTATTTTGTTGTGATATCATTAAATCTTACACTCAATTGGACTTCCTCCCCAGCAATTATGAATAGTAATGTGAGAGCACAACAGCCCAAAATGCAAGTCTGTGCTGTGAACTGGCTGGTACGTGGACTGATCCTGACCTCTAATAAGTCTAACCTACGAAAATGATGCATTCAAATGAAATATTACTTTAAGTTGATGTCTTCCACACCTTCATGTGAAGATGAAAACATCACTATATAGCAAGTCATTATAGCGCTGCCATCTTCAAAACTGTCGGTTGTGTCTTTAAATTGCAGCCGTTAATGACAGCCCATCACAACGTTCGCCTCTTTATGTCACTGAGTGCAGATTTCAAAAACCTCTTAATGACCAGAATAATAGGAGATTTGGGATATGTATGACATCTATCTTGGCAGCTCATTCTAAGCTTTTTTCTCCATAGCCTCAGATACACTCAAGCACACACATGTCAAAACTATCTCAGATCAATAACCAGAGGTTAAGTCAGAGCTAAACGAACCTTCGAGATTTCTTCAACTCATCCACACAATTATGACAAAATGACAGATGAAGGAAAGTTAAACAGAGAGGTAAAGGAGAAGATGATAAGAGATGTGAAAGGGGAGTTTGAGATGGAGGCAGTGGTGAAGGACTGGTGGTGGGGGTTACTGCATGCATCCTCTTCATTAACCCTATGTAGAGCCAGATGGACTAAACAGAGCTTTAAATCTGAACCAATCTATTGCATCCTTGCAGTCTCCTCCACATGGTATTGTCTGATAACACAGCAGTGCGTGGCGTCAATAAGGAGATTCATAGTCAATGTACATCAAATAACATCACACCACTTATTTGAATGACTATCTCTTTGATTCTAGGAAAGGCAGTGACGTCAGCCTGTTCAAGGAGAATGTTGAAGCTGTGTGTGTATAAACGGTAGGAGATCACTGCAGGCAAAGAGGGACCCCTGCTACAACATGGCAGCCCATCACGACTGTTCAGGGATGCCGCTCACATTCTAGCCTCCAGCTTTTCGATGCAGCATGCCAAGCTTGATGACCTTGAGGCGGGTGAGGGACCAGGGTGCCAGGTGACGAGGCTGGTTTGCCAGGTTTAAACATGCCCCCATCACAGTAGTGCTTGGCAGACGGGTGGAAGCACTCAGCCCTCACCAGTAGCGCCCGCACACACACTCTTGTAGTCATTACCTGAATTTAAACCAAACTGGAGGCTGCGTAATGGTCTCAGCCCCCTACAAAAACGCCAACTAATTAGTCCCCTTACAATTTCCGAGCATGCTGAGCATGTGCCAGTACACTGTCATCATCATAAATAAATGAAAAGATGAACAGATAAAAGAGTCATTATGCCGCACCGACAGGAAGCCTTGCACTGTTGCTGACATGTTGACAGACCCAGAAAGGATATGGAAATGCCCCCAGTAGCTGAACGTAATAGGGCCTTTTGGAAGGTCATTCTTAAAGGAAGGATTATTTAACTATCACCAAAATTATACATGTATTTATTTTAGGTGGGTTTTTGGATCACTTGGGGGCAGACTGCATATTTGTCAGTACACACATAATTCTATTTATTTTTTAAATCAAATACCCTCTGCATATCATTAATGATGAAATGTCAGTCCAAACAATCCAGTAAAACCAAATAAATCTGACATTAAATGAAAGCAGAAACAAAGTTAAACCATCCAAGATGGCTGGAAGGCACTGATAAATATCATTAAAGGAAAAATAATGAAAATGCACACCAAATGTAAAGCAATCTTATTGTAATAACATACATAGCAGAATAAAATCTACCATGCATATGTCAAGTAACAAAGGGTGACTTGCATTTAAGTAAATAAAACAAACATGTAAAGGGCAATATAACCTCTATCTTTGATATTATTTGTTTTTTATTGACTTTGATGGAAGTTAATCTCTCTCTGGCTGAATAAATCATATTGTTTGTTATTTTACAATTGCCTGAAATTGGTGAGTTTGTGTTTTTTACATTCTTCCATGACAATTCTTATAAATTTGATTTGCGCGTTCACTCTGATTGCCATCAATGACAGTCCAAGTTACAGACTAATGTACAATAAGAAAAAACCTTCAAATGGGATGATATATTTCATGACAATTTACCAAAGCCTGTCCTTATTTATTCTATAATGCATTTTCTCCACATTTGCCTATTGATTCTCTTTCTCTATTTAATAGGACTAGTGCAGTGCCCGTAGGAA
>NW_023339674.1:9982289-10015196 GCF_004916995.1 Morone saxatilis | reverse complement strand
TTTCTTGCTTTATAGATAGATGTTCAGGGGGAGTGACAGCAATCTCAATAGTATGGGGATAGAAGGTTATTCTGTTTAATCATGAAATGTACTAAAGTAACTGAGGAAAAATGTCAAGAAAGGTGTTTAATGCTGTGGCACTTATCCCTGCACTGGAAGACTCGGGCAAACTTAATGGACTTACTGGCAAAGAGACACACAGGTGTCGCATGACCAACACACATGATCTTCAAAATTAAAACCTCCCTTATGTTACATTGTCTCTACGGTTTGGAAATGGTGGCCATTGGTTTGACTATGACATTAATTCTAGCTGAAATGCTGGATGATGACCAAAGCTTGGGGCAACAGGGTTCAGTGGCTTTCCACCCTGAGTAGGTGAGCGGTTAGTAGGGTTGAGAGGCACTGAGGGTAAATAGGTCATGGCACAGAAACACTGATCTGGTTGGAAGCAGTGAGGGGAGAGGATGAGGATGTACATGCTTTTGCAAAGGATAGACAAAGGCCAAGGAAGAGAGAAAGCTTGGGGGTTTTGGTGAGTAAACAGTGGCAAGAAAAGAACAGTGGAGATATCCAAAGGCATCCTGATGTGGCTCAAAGAGTGTGAGAGAGAGTTTGTGTATGGGTCTTTTTTTTCCAAGACGAAAACAAGAAAAAAATATGATTCTTAGTAACAAATAATGAAACGATAATGTAAAAGATGGGCAAATGACCATGTCTTATACAACAACCTGGAGACATATAGAAAATCACAATTTGCAATCTTACCTCTTTAATTTTTTTATTCTTGGCCACTAATAAGCTTCACTCATGTTAGCTAATCTTATTGATTAATAAAATACAATATATAAAAGACATGATATTAAAAAAAACAAATCTATGAAAAGAATCAGCAACAAAACAGTTGGAATAAACCCAAACAGACAGGCCAACACACTAACATCTATAAAAATGTAAGCTAACGTTAACATACCATTGTCAAGAGCCACAAGTAAACGTTACTTTTATTTTTTGTGTTCATATGCAGTTGTAATGAATACATTATTAATGTTGGCTGTCAACAACAATTTCCATTTTCTACCCATTTTACCATACTTTTCTCCTTCATGAGGCATATTTGTTCATTGTCAATTGTGATGAAGAGTGTCCTTTTGCAGTAAGGAAACATGACGATGTGTGATATAATAAATGATACATAAAATTCAGGTGAAAACCAGTTTCAACTGATGCACTCCTTAAAAATCTGGTTGTCTTGGTACAGTCTGGCGAAAAAAAATTTTTAATCATTAAAGGACCACACTGGACCTTTAAAACTGAGCCTTAACACACAATTACTGTACCATTTAAAAATCTGATAGCAGGTTTAAGAATACCTCTCTTGTTTCTAATCCCCAACCAGTCAAGGCAGAGCCGGGGTCTGCTTCAGGTTTCTGCCTCTTAAAATAAGTTTTTCCTTGTCCTTCACCATGGTAGGAATTTTTGTTTTTCAGTTTCCAATTTAAAATCGGTAGTTACTAGAATTTTCTTGACTAAGGTATAATTTTCTTAACCAGTTGCACCACTACTGTTTCGTCATCGACAGTGAGCTGGCAATTATTCCAATTTGTTCTTAATGGGCAGCCGTCATAATGATATGCCATCTTGGTAATGGGCCCAATTGGCTATTGTTCATAATAAGATTTGATTGGTCTGAACGCTCTCAGATCCAGATTTATTGGCCTCTATGCCTGTCTGTGCCCTTGACTTGAGGCCCACATTACCCGCCTTTCCCTCTGCCTCCATCTGTATTGCTTTTTTGCTTATTAGACTAAGCAGAAAGTAATTATTTCTCAGTCATTCCATTTGCTCGACAGTGGGAGGCAGACTGGAGGCAAACCACTTCTGCAGACTAATCGGTTCAGAGCAGAGGTGGCCGGTGCTACAAACAAGTGTATATGAAAGTCCAGGATTCAACTTGCCAATACAAAATGCATCTCATGAGGCCAAACCCCCAATGGGTCATTTTTAAAAGCCATCTTTAAATTACCCTTTTGTTCAGCAGCTCCCTCACTTTTTACTTGACTATCTCCCCTCTCATTATTTTTTTATCCTTTGTTTCTCGTCTGCCTGATTGTTTCAGCTTCTCGCCTACTTCTTTTGCTCTCCTTCTCCCTCTCAATCCTGCACTAATTTGCCCTCACCCTCGTCTCAATCTTTCACTCTCCTTTTCAATCATACTCTTTTTCCACTTTTCCTCTAACTCTCATTTCTCTCTTCCCTAACTCATTTCTACTCCCTCCATTCTCCCCAGCTCTCCCTCCTTGTCCTCTGTAATAGCCTTGCATCTCTACTGGCTCCATCTGTCATGACCATGAAGGGCACGATGCCCGCTGCTCAGCCCAAACCACGGAGCTGCCACTCTGGCCGCTGGACTGAACACACTGGCATATGTGTTGTTCAGAAGAATGGCGCTACATGCCTGTGACACACACAAAAAACACACACACATAGCCAGGTGGTGGTGTCATGCATATTTTGTACTTGTATGTTCAAGCGAAGCACACACATAAACACTAAGAGCATCTTTGATGAGCTCAAATATATACTGTGACATATTTTTAGGCATTTTGGCTCAATACTTCTAATTACTGCATTATCACATCCTGACAATAAAGGGCTTGTGTCCACATAGTGTTTCCCCATGTTCCCTGTGAAGAGATAGCTTATGTGGCCTCCTAGAGAAAAAGTATAATTTCACCCACAACTCTGAGCACTTCAGATTCCCTGAACTTTTCAGAAAGGTGCTGGTGTCATCACTGTCGCTCCTATAAAGGCAACCAATCATACATTAGATCGGGTACTTGTCATCCTAGTAACCAAGAAATATAAGTGAAGCTTGTTCTGGCTGTGTCTGTCTATCCTGAGGTTTCTGATATCAAATGAAATGAATAAAGAAAAGCTTAAAGTTCTGTACCACCTTTCACTGTCATTTGGTCATGGTGGGAGCCGGGCAAGCTCACACTACCTTCCCTGTCTCTCTCCTCTTCCAGTTTTGGCCGAGGGTGGGGCTCAGCTCCTGCACACACACATACAGAGACTGGACAGCAGGCCATTGTGGACACAGTGAACCCGGTGAAACGAAGGGAGATGAAAGAAAAGCAGCCTTTCTTCCTACTTTGTCTGCGACTGTCACAACCATAGGCTGTATAAATAAAAATGGACCTTCATGACTTCACCCATTCTGAAGAGCCGTTGTGAAGCTCTGTGTGGTTGGCTCTGGCTGTTGCCATCTTGGCAGTTCTGACTCCACCGGCTCCCGGCTAATCCAAAAATGGCCAAAGATGTGCAGCATTGGTGGAGCTGATGAGGGGTGAATGAAGCCTGGTTACTGAAACCAGCCAGCTTTGATGGCACCCACCTGTCACTCAAAGCAGCCACACTCTAAATCATGCATAACTTTAAGCCTTGATATATTTTAAATGGGTGAGTTATATATAAATGTACCCCCTGTACAGTTCTGAATGGGTAGACTAGCTATAGAGACATGTATCTATAGAGCTAATCAGGATAAGCTTTACTGAAGAAATCCTTAGTAGAATGTCTTCAGACAATAGGCTACATCTACAGCATTCCTTATGCACTTTTCTTGTTTAGAGGATCATGCACAACTCTACTCTCCCTGCTGTCTTCCTACAGCAACAACACTTTCATGTGCCACAGCTCTGACCAGTCAGCACAGTCCCAACACTTGTTTGTAACCCAACCCCACCCCCTGGTGAGGACATTGTAGCAGTGTGTTAGTTGCTTTTTCAAGCCCTGGGCCTCTGACTCTGACAGTGCTACTCCTGCTATTTGCTTGGAAGGGTTACCAAGAACTGAAAAAGAAAAAGTAGGAGCACTGAAACTTTGCCCCCAGCAACAGTGACTGCCATATGTATGTATGTTTAGTGAGCTTAAAATAAGCTTTTAGGTGGTAAGTTTAGTTGTAAAGTAAATAACCCCCTTAAGATCGCTCAGCACTCTACCTGTAACTCCAGTGGGTGGCAATAGAAATGTTGCTTCTGTGAGTGTGTGACTTGGTGCTATGCACAGTGGGAGGTGGCGGACATCAGAATGTGTATGAAATGAATGACGACAAGTAGGTAACAAGATCACATGAGAATCCATCTTGTCGGGTTTCAATCTACAGTATGTGCTTTAGTCCAAACCACAGTGGTTTGACAAATCAGCATAATTTGAGAAACTACTAGCAGTGTGACGCAGCCAGAAGCATTCAAAAAGTACAATCGTGGCTTCTAAAGAGGTTATTGTAGATGCTGCTATGAGTTATATTAAAACTGTAATACGTATTTTTTCATTGAAAGAAGAACAAAGAATGGCTCTGAACACTGGCTTATGGGTTGTTGATCTGATTAGTTTTACAGTAACAGTGATAGACAGATGTTTTATCCAATCACTTGCCAAGGATATTTTGAAAGTGCCTGTCCTTTTCCAAATGACCACTTCCCAGATAAACACATAAAAACTGAATCCTCTGAAAAAGAGTGTAAAATAAAAGCATATTTTTACTGTAGGCACTATGATAATCCCAGTGGCACAATTTGGTGGTTTAAAGGGGCACCAAACTGATTCAAATGATTCAGTCTCATAAATTACACTAAACCATCAATTTAGAAATTGGACTAATAATTAAATGAATAACTGTAACTAAAATCACTAAGTGATTTAAGTGGAAGGATTTGGAATTCTGCATAGAAGAGGTCGGACAAAAAGGCAGGCTCATGTACCACACTGTGATCCTTTGTTGTGCACCGGCAGCAGGCCTGGCTGTACTGAGGTCCGAGAGCTTGCCACCCGGTGTAGGTGGGCAGAGTGAAGAAAAGAGAGTGGAAAGAGTGGAAGGAGTGGAAAAATACCAAAGAGATGGCATATCCAGGAGTTTTATTTACCTGGACACAACGTCATCATGTCGCATCAGATTACGGTCACAGGAAGTGACTAGATGAGGTGACAGAAAGTGACCCGTTACATTAAAAGTCTGGTTAAATCACACCAAATGTACAAGGTCATATTTAAAGGTCCACATTGTCTCAACACTATCTAAACTACTACTAAATATTCTAAAACTGCTCCACAATATAGAACTTTAAATATAGAGTACGTAAACATTATTCACAAATGCCTGAGGGCCTGGAGACTGTCTGCAGGTGAGTGAATGTATGTAGCATATGCATCACCTCCTCAGACACACAAACACACACACACACCCTCCCCTATGCGTGACGGTCTAGTTTCCCTTCCTAATCGATGAGCTGGCGTTCTTAATTGAGCACTTTCCCTGCCTTAACCTGAAACCTAATAGGCACAAGTGGGGGAAAACTGTGCTTAGCTACACTGCAACTCTGTGTTCACATTTGGAACGAGAGGACACATGCACATAGGTGGACATGCACATAGACAGATGTAAGACAATCCTGAACTGAAAAGGATAGGAGTGCCATAGTGTTGAGAGGCAGCCAACTGGGTGACCTTGGGGTGTGGGACAGATTAAATTGGAGAAATTGTACCCAAAAATGCAAAAATTAGGAAGTATATTTTGATCTGAAATAATATTTCACAAACTGATCAGCATTTAATCAGATGTAACAGATATTTCTTAGCTCTTTGTGGCTTCCCACTGCAGACTAACCGAAACAAAACTTCTGTATATACAAAGAATGTCTACAGTTCCCACTTTTCACAACGATGTAATTGCACAGCCATTACGGTGCCAAACCAGCAGTGTTTATTCAACCAGACAAGCATTCTAATTGAAGTTTTTCACATCATTACTTTAAGAAAAGGAGCATAGAAGTTTTATTTCCAATTTAGGAAATATTATCCTATTTTGGCCATTTGAATTCAGTACACACAACCATTCATATGTAAACTTTTGGACTGTACACTACTATTTTGTGTGTGTGTGTGTGTGTGTGTGTGTGAAAGTCAGAAAAGAAACAATGTGTGTTTTTTAGAGATGGTGGTGTGTTTGGCTTATTTATATTTCAAAGGAATAGGGTTTTTGCGTGTGTGTATGTGTGTAACAATGAGAAAAATTTTAGCATGTTTGTGTGCATGCATGCAATGATAACTTACAATTGTGTGTGCGCATTTGTCTTTGATGTGTCACTTTTTTGATATCTCCATCCACCTCGTTACTATAGCCACCCACTTCAAAGCAGAGCGCTGTACAGTCTGGTTGCCAATGGATACCGTAACAGTATCACTTTATACTGTCATTTACACCAGCATAATTTAATTCTTCTTGCAACACTACTCCACTAAAGTAAAATGAGGTACATTTTATCATATCTGCAACCATTGCAGCCTATTTAATTAATATTGTCTAAGTAAAAGTAGATATTGTCTTATAATATATTAGACACTGGAAACCCTATTGTGACAAACAGAATGAACAGCTGAGAGAGACAAAGACAGATAGCTCAGAATATAAATGATAGAAGTGAATCAGGGTATTGGTAATTCGGTAAAAATTGCCTCTCCACACTTCCCCATATTGCCATTATACTAGAAAAAGCTTCTGGATGAAAAAAACACAAGCTAAAGGTTCAAGTGTGTCTGTTAGAATCCTGAGAAGACTAAACCTGGCCCAGGGGACTGCTGGAATAAACGTTTGGATTTTATAACCACTTTTATAAAAGGGAACACAATAGCAGCCAGAGGAAAATCAGATTATTAAGATCACTATGTAAATGTGTACTCGAGCGCGGCATTCATATCCTTGCCATCTTTTTGTAGAAGAGGCTTCGAGAGTGAGAAGTAACACTTCCTTTAGGGCATCTGTATCGCTCAGCCAGCACGCTAATATTAGTACTGGCATAGTAAATATCCCACATTTCTCGGGTATATACAGTGAGTACTGTATATATGTATGTTGTGTGATACCATGGGGGGTGTGAACACATCAGTACATATACTGGGATGGACTGTAATTGCTGTCAGCTCATAGATGAAGTAATCTTCATTTTGCACCCACACACACACACACACACACACACACAAAAACATACACTTCAGAGCACACATATGACTACAAACACATGATATACGTGACACACTAAATGACATTTTTGGTTTTATGGGTTATTTTTCTGCAATATGATAGGAGGGGTTTCTGTCCATGCAGCACTTTAATGACATAAAGGTCCACGACCTACAGCAGATAGTAACATCAAAGAATTCCTTCTTAGGGCTTTTTATAAATGAAAAAAGGCTATCATTCTCATCATAGCCTCAGACTCTGCTAGGCTAAAAAACATGGGCTTAAGGCAAACATGTAAGTGACAGGCTCCTTTTGACCAAGACCTTTCCTGCTCCCCCTCACATCGTGACTTCACAGTGTTGCATGCAAGGTTAATACAATAGTTGACATTATATCCTTACAAAATATGAAATGTTTTTTGCAGCGTTTGATGTAAATGAGTGGATGACCTGGGATTTCTGGATAATTTTTCTGTTTTAGGCATTTGATAGTAAACGATAGAGGTGCTAGTGTGACTCATGTCAGTAATGTTGGCGTGAGACTGTGGCCATGTATTATATGTTATTAATTATATTTTAGATTGTTGGGTTTTGAATTGCATGCATTTTAATGTTTGCTCTTGTCTTATGACTATTTATTTCAAAGTTTGTTTAGTTCTTGCATGTATTGTGTTGAATTCTGTGTGTAATTTCTGTTGGGATTTGACTTGGCCACAGCCATCAATGAAATGAGACACACCTGTGCAGGTAAGTTAAGGAGCAGGAGCAAGAAGTTAAAAGACAAAGATCTCAGGAGGGGGATGACGGCGCTGGGGAGCAGCGAAGCATCACTAGACCTGATGCAGTTCAGGTGTGGTCTGTTTTGGTCATTGACAATTTTAGCCCCCCACACGCACTTTGGTGTATTTGCCCATTATGGTGGAGACTCGACCTGCAGCTCTGGAGCTGCATCAGCCCCTTTACATAACATTTTCATTTAGTTTTTATATAAGTGATTAGTATATTCTCCAACTGTAAAAAATGTGTAGACATTACACACTGAACAACCTGGCGCCTTTCCTCTATATTTTGCCAAACCACAATAGCGGTGGCTACTAGTGTTGTGTCTCCCTAGCTAGGCTAGCTATGGATTCCAAATCCCCCGAAAAAAAACCTCAGAGGAGTTTTCGCATGGACAGATTTGTTTTCTATCACCACCAATGCTGCTGGCTTATAGATATGCTTGATCTGTGGCAAAACATTTGCATAATAAGGCTGAAATATGTGGCTCCAGACAGATTTAGTTTTGGTGTCGCTGTCCCCTGAATTGTTGTTGTCATTTTTGTGCACCTGGCAAAGAAAGTCCAGCTCAGCTCCTTATCTCAGTTTTCCTCTCACCAATGTGATGAGAGACATACAGCTCTTTAGCTACTAAATGATCCACTATAGTTACTAGCTAGTCGCTAACCTTTTTTGTGTGCTGTTTTGTGCAGGCAGTGTACAGTTGGGTTTAGATTTGTTTTTTTTCTGAAAGAAACTTTCTGCTTCAATTCAAAATTCAGGTGCGCAAGACTGGTTCCTTGTGTGTTGAGGAAAACCTGTTTCTGTTTTAGTCTAACAGCCAATGTTGTCCATGTATGGCCTGCTGCCCCTGAGGTCCCCTGGGCTGGCCATCTGACAAGATTCTTAACCGACGCTCAGGGTGTGTGGCTGATCTGTCAGTGAAGTGCACACTCCTTGGAGATAAATGTCTTGAGGTGGTGCAGAAGGTTAGCCAGCTCAGGTTGTCTAGCTCTCCCTTAGGGTTTTTTTGGCCAAGACCTTAGCTGCATAGACTGTAATTCAAACATTAAAAATTAAAAACAAAAAAAAATGTAGTCAGTTAATATTGGCATTATTAACCTGGCCTGTGTTTGAAAAGTTACTTATGGTCAATACAGAAAACCCCACACTTTTTCAGTTCCTGGCTTAATCTGGGAGCAGCCTACTTTAGGAGCAGGGACTTATGGGTGCCAGATACCATGACATAGGAACTACTGTAAAGCAGTAGCTCAGTCAGTATTTGGCTTGGGAATTGCCACTTCAAATCCAGCAGGTGGTGAGGTAGGTGAGGACACTTCTATGTCCCGAAGCATTACAAAAAAATGTATACAAGGTCCACTTTACTTTGAGGACTCAGATGAACCCAGCTGGCTTAGTCCAAACCAGATAATTCTGCTTCAGGATGGGGCATCACCATCTCCATGCCCCAGTGTCTAATGAGTTGAGCGATAATAGGCACAAGTGAGCACAAATGAAACTGCCTCATTATAGTCTTTGGTTAATGAGCTTTCAACCCAATGTTTCCCCCCCAAACACCCACCCACCACTCGGATCCTCCACCCATTCTCTGTGTCACCCTCAGTGTTGTCTTTGACATGTGAAAAGTGAAGAATTTATGGTGTGCTCATACACTCTCACTCTCAAACACACACACACACACACACACACACACATGCACACACACAAACAACCCCAGGCTTCATGGGCGTACTATGATGCTTCACACATTGTCAGTCTTGAGCACACACACCTCCATTTAAGTTCAGGGGCAGTCAATCTCTATCATTTGCTACCCTAGGGAGTCACTGTCACCACTGACATTAAGGCTTGTTTTGCCTCTTCTCTCCATATCAGCAACTGCAAGCAAGCAAATTCACTCAACGGTCCCTGGGCACGTCTAAAAAAAATATTTGGATCCAATTTATTCTGTTTTTGGGAATCTTACAGGTACAACAAATTGTACAGTAGGCTTTCAAAATCAAAGTGAATGAATGGATGCTGGCTACAGGTCCCTGGATCATTTGAGTTCCATAGCTGATCATTCTTAAAATCTTGTAATACTAACAATATTTCTGATGGGGCAAAAATGCTCCACCAAAGTCATATTTAAATTGGAAGAGACAATCTGTACCATATATTGAGGGGGGAAATAGGTCAATGGGTTTGATTGAGAGGAGTAAACTTCAGTTTCAGATTGTATGAATTACCACAATTCCATCATGTCAATGTTATAGGAACCAAAATGTAAATGTGACCTTATGTGAATGTCTTGATTCAGAGGATCTGAATCTCATGAATAAAGAAAGCAGTCATGTAGCAACAGTAAGGAACACTAGACATGTATCCTAAATAATGTACAGCAGTGTTTCTCAAACCTTTTCCTCGTGTACCACCTCAGAAAACCTTAGGTTCTCCAAGTACCACCATAATGACCCATTCATCTACGGACAGTTCACCCAAAAGGCAGGTTTGTTCCTAATAAAAAGATTGTTTATTGTTGACTGTTGTTGAATCCTGAACAGAAACGATTAAAGAACCAGAGCTAATTGGGTGGAAAATAGATACTCCTAGTCCCTTCACAGTAGTTCCTGTTTGGAGCCACGACTGCAGTGTTTTTGAACCATTAATTTGACCTCACTATATTTACTATATTTCCATTTCTACTATATTTAATTTTAACTAATCATAGATGTATGAATGTGCTACGTGCATGAACACAACTACGTGATAGGCTGAAATTAAAACAAAATATTACATGAAATGCAAGTGTTTAGTATTTTGATAGTATTATATGTTTTTTACATTATTAAAAAATATAGAGATACCCGACAGCTTTTGTACTACCAGTGGTACATATAGTTTGAGAACCAGTGATGTAGAAGAATAGATATTTTTCAATCATGAAGCTACTTTTGTATGTTAAGTTGCATGATTCTATGGTAATAAAAAACAAGATAACTCTAGAGAGGTACCCACATCTAAAATGAGACTCATAAGTAGTACATACTACGTACGTATATTACCCATTGTGACAAGTAAACTCACCTGTCTGTGTAAAATTGGTGTGGTCCTTCAATTGTGCTGGAAGAAACCAATACAAGTGTAAATTTCTGACTCTCCCAAACTTATTTATTTATAATTTATTTATGGAAATAAATGTAGTATAACTTCACTTTACCGATGGCTGTTGCATTTGATGCATGTCCCTCTAAACTCAATTTGGGCATAATGTTCAGGGCTGAAGTCTGACCTTTCTGCACAGGGGCGCCATATGGGGGGGGAAGTTAGGACAATTCCAAGGGCCCAATTTGATTTTTTTGTCATGGGGCCCAAAATTCCTGGCGGCGCCCCTGTCTGCACTGTTAACTATCCAATAAGGCAGAAATGCTAAAAAGCAAAACAAAAACAAAACAGTTGATTTGTGCCAAAACCCAACATAGAGGGATGATTTTAACCTCAAATGATCCTGCCATGCCAAATGACTGTGACTATGACTGTGGTAAAAGTACCATAATGGCAGAAGAGGATAGAGTACAATCAAAGTGAAGAACAAGGGGGAAAGAAGACAAGAGTAGTGAAGAACCAGTTCAGGGCGATAGAGGTGAAAATAGCAAGTGAGTATTAAAGAAGTGAATGAGGGGGCATAGGGGGAGATTGATACTCCCTCTGTGAGGTTTCTCACCTGCCCCCTGCCTGTCCTGGTCATCTGCTGCCATACGCTTGACATGACGTTAACAGAAAGATAAAGACATCATATTGGCATCCTGCCTCTGCAACTCCCAACAGCTCTCCCTCCTGTCTGTCTCCATCAGTGTCTCATTTCCTCTCTCTCTCTCTTCCATACTACCTCTCTACCACACTCTCCTTTGTGATTCCCTGCTTTGTCTATTTTTGTTTTATCCCTAGCTGTTTTGCTGCTTACCTTTCATCCTATTTCTCTGCACATTTCTCATTTATTATCCCCTTCACCTTCCTCCCTCTTGCCCTAATTTACAAGGTTTTTGATTGCAAGTTGGACCTTAAACTCTCTTCTTGATCTGATCCCCCTCTCGCCCTCCTCCCTCCTCCTTCCTCCTCCTCTTCTTCATTACCCTGTCCTTTTCTTCCCTTTTTCTAAATCACATTTCATCATCTGCTGTCATACTTTTACTTGCTTTTTAAATATTCCTGTAACTTTTCTACAGTCTCCAACTTCTATTCCATCTTTTCCATTTAAAACCTTTATGCTGCAAAATGATGGCACACAAAATTTAAATAAAGTTGACTACTTTTCATAGTGGCAGAACATTTCTTGCCTGACAAAATAACACATCTAAATTGTATGTTAAAAGTAACTTTAGTCTAAATCTCATAGTTCGGCTCTCCATGCATCTTCCATCAGCAACCGAACCCGGTGCTTCTCCAGAAAACTTCCAAGGGACTGGAGCAAACTTGATTGACTTGCAGCCAGCTATTGAGCACTTTGTCAAAAAAGTCATTCTCCCTTTATTCACAGACGAGCTATATCGACTGTATAGCGACATCACCTAGCAAGAAATCTGGGTAACACTTCCTTCTTGCTTCCACCTGAAGCTTCAAATATGCAAAATTGCATACCACAAATCAGAGCCAGACTGGAATTATAATTCAGTCCGTGTATAAAGTAACTTTTTATATATTTCTTTTCCATTTACTGTTAAGACCAGAAAATGTGAAATATATCTTTTTAGTTTTATTGCTAGACACAAAAACAGCTTCCCAAAATTGTTGAAAGCAGCCCAGTGTCTTCAGTACCAAGAGTAAGTCATGCACTCCCATAATTAAGGCTACAGGAATACTCATACAATTTTTGATCACTTTAAAGTGCCTGTTTTGCACTCTGACTAGATGCTACATGTACTTATTTCCATATATACATATGTGTATATACAAATACTTTTTTGGCTTTTTTTTAGTTTGGTTGTAGCTGGTGGAGCAGGACAGCTAAATCTGGGTTATAGTTAGAATATAAGAATATGAAGCTTATGACCTCTGCAAACACCCATTTAATTCTAACCAAACTGAGAAGAAGTCTTATCGGCAAAAATGTAAAAACACCAAATCTGGGTGTGCAGAGCCTTTAAGACTCCAGCTAGTTAACTACCAGGTGATCAGTTGAGGCTGAAACTCCAGCTCAGTCAGATTGAATTTATTTTACTTACAAAGTTGGCAGAGGAAAGCATAACATCTAAAGGGCTCAGCTGAGAGAGTTCTACATATTTTCTCACATGCATTTTCTCTCCCAGATACTTTATACTCCCACATTCAGTCTCCCAAAGTGTTTAGTGCAAACTCCAGACCTGTTTTTATCATCACAAGCTGAGATGTACCACTACAAGGATTTGAAGTCTCCTAGAATTTCAGATTACTCCCCAAATCTGAATGGATGGTTATAATAACACAACCAGTATTCCTAAATAAAAAATCTCCATAGCATTACCAATATGTAAAACAAGGCTAATATTTATTCAATAGATCTATAAACAACTTAAGTTACTGCAGCAGCTAATGTAGTGTCAGTAACCTGCTTATTTAGCTAATATGAGAAGTTGTGTTTGTTGTATTTTCTTCCTTTTAAGTAATTTGAATTCTTCTCTGAACTCTTGAGAAACATAAAAATGGAAAAACTCACCCTTCAGTGTATCTTCAGTGTAAACCACCAGTAGCAGGATTATTGAGATGCAGGTCATCAGCATCAGACTGTTCATCATGATTTATGTATTTATATAGTTATTCTTTTATTCATGCAATTGCCATAAATAGTCATATTGATCTTAAGCAACAGTAGTAGAAAACCTCATCTCTAAGCTCAGCCTCTCTCTTCCTTCCCCCTCCTCCCTCCCTTCCTTCTTGCCTAGCTTTCAAACTCGTCTAGTGGGAGACCGGAGTGCTCTTTGGTGGCGCCTCATTTCCATTTTGATTTCTCTTTGCCTTTGTAGTGGTTCATCATCTTCCGTCTCGCGGCCTCACAGCCCCTCGACCCCTCTCTCTTGACTCCCCTGGCTTTCATCTCTCCCTTCCTTCATCCTTTCCTCGCGGCTTGTTTGTCTATTGGCTTGTTTGTACCGACGGCACTGACCCATTAACCGCACCAAACCACATCTTGTCTCTTCTCTGTCAAGATTAGAGAACATGGCTCAGATGTCTATAAGGACTGATATACATGTGAGCTTGCTTGTCCCCTGGTATCTTATCTGAAATATGTTCTGTACTTTAGCTCTTATTTTAGTGGCATATATTTCAACATTCACATATGAGATGATAAAAGGTACTGAAAGAGAGAGAGAAAAGGTTTGAAGCCCATGTGGAAACTCAGTAGGATGGATTTATTTGCTATCAGGAGATTATAAGTCCTTCATTCTTAAAGTAGGTCTAAATATTTTTGATATTTTAGATGCATTTATGGTACCATGTTAGACAGGAGAAGAAGAAGCCATAGCACAAAAAAATTGTTGAAACTAGACAACAGAAGGGATGGTGAAAAGTGATAGCAGCAGTATATGCTATAGGGAATAACAGCATCAGATAGACAGGGGTAGGGCAGACGTGACATGAAAAAGCATCCTGAGAGACAGCAGTTGCTCCTCTTTGTGCAAACTACACTTCTATCCTTGGAAGACAAAACTCTCAGTGGGGTTATAGAGTTGTCACACATCAGATATCACCCGAGGTGGCTGGATTGGGGTGTTGATTGGACTAGTTCTCCGTATCTTGTCGGGGTTCTGTTCGCCAAGCTTTTGTAATTTAGCTCCAATTTGGTGGAGAATAAAGCTATTACAGTGAGCTTGAGGAAAATCCTGTCGGGACAATTACAAAATTCTCATTGGAGGATTACATTTAAACACACACTGATGGATACCATCTCTATTTCTCTTCCAGTGTGTTCCAGTTCCAGTGTGTAACATTTAGGAGAATTTATAGGCAGAAATGGAATATAATATGTGTAAACCTGAAATCTTTATTTCATTTATTTTAATCACACCTTATAATGAGCCGTTTATATCTACAGCCCCCAGCAGGTCACCTTCCATGGAGTCTGCAATGTTGAACCACCTTGTTTCTACAGTAGTTTTTTGTGTGTGTGTGTGTGTGTATCGCAGCCACCATAGTTTCTCCTTTGCACTTGGAAGGGGAGAATGAAGAGAGGGAGTTGCTATCTGCAACTACACCTGTAGAACTAAATTCTACAAGCAGAACCTTTAAATTATACTGTCATGCAGTTTGAGGTTAAGTGAGGGAGTAGGTGGAAATATATGGATCAAGCTTGTGATCTTTTTGTTGACAGGCTCCCTCTAGGTCTGTCCACATTCAGAGCTATATTTTCTGTTCTGCATGTAGTCAAGTACAAGTGATGTAGCTTGTTTGTAGCTGGTGTGCGTGAGATTGGAGAGATCTCCTTCAGCTGGAAAGGTTCAAGCATCTGCTCTGCTAAAGTATCATTCAGCAAGTCCATTGTCCTTGTAACACTGTGGAAGGAAATTCTTCAAAAGCTCAATATCACAAGGTCATGTTTTCTAAAACGCTGCTTCCATCTCAGAAGGATGCAGACTAGATTTCCCACTATGTGTTGCTGCGTGTGGCTAAAGGCTTATTAATGGATGACCCCGATTTAAAAGATTATTTGTTTTGATCTGTTTGATTGTAAAATATTTGATTTTATTAGTCTTACTGGTCTTAAAAATGTGCTCTGATTTCGAATGTTCTCCCAGTGAAGCTGAATTAATTGATTCTGTGTATAAAAACAACAAACATGGGTATCACTTTATTTGGGTAGTCTGCCAACAAATAGTTTATTTGTAACATTTCAACAACTTATTAGTTACAATTTAACTGTTTCACAAATTAATTTTCTGATCTTGTACCACTGATTTAGGCACAAAACGCTTATTGGTAACGTTATGTTGATGAATTGTCAAATGTGCTTTGTAGATAATCTGTTAAACATCTACAAACAGAGTGAAAAGACAGCTGAAATGTTATAAATTCTCTATAAACTCTTGGCAGCCAATCCAAATTAAGTGTTACCAACTTTACATTGCTTTAGGACCTCCTTGTGGGGGCAAAACATTTATTTATTTATTGTTTATTTATTGTTGGTCATGTTAATTTCCATATTGCAGCTGGAAAAAAATGAAAATTCAAGAGGGTCTCTCTTCATCTTCCTATAGGTATCCTACTGTGGCTGGTGGAAAACTGAGCTGATATACAGTAAGCAGCTCTGAGGTGTTTGAATGTGCTGAAAGAAACATACACATTAACATTTATGAAATGTTTTCATGAATAAAAAACATTGTGAGTTATCCCAAATGAGTCAGATACTACCAGCAGTACTAGTATTATACATGTGATGAGCTCAGAACTGTGATTAAAAGCAAACTGTTTTTTTGTTTTGTTTTTTATATGATATGTTGAATAAAAACATTTGTCTAAATGCTCAAAATGTATTTTTTGTTGATGGAAAAATAGATAAACGATGTCATTGCTTCAATAAATCTTTCTAAACAAAAAATCATTGCAAAGCAACAACCTGGTTTCTACATTGTCCTTCAGTCCCAAAACCAGAAATCTTTGAACCCATTGGTCTTCCATATAAATCAGACTGGACATGTGAGTAGGACACAGAAATCAAATCAAATTCAAAACTGGTTCTAAAAGTGTACTTTTTGATCTCCATGTCTACTGTACATTTTAGAAGCCATTAACTGTGCTGTTGGAATGATTACAGCACACTGTAGGTTAGCAGTGAACCTCACCTGCTGCACTCTGTCTCCAATCCCTGATTTCATTTTGAGCTGTTAAATATAATTGAGGATGAAGTGTTCAGCCCACAAACTGCAGAGCTCATTGAAGCGGACAGGATAGGATGAGAAATGATTCAGTGCATCAGTCATGTGTGTCCTGAGATGAAGCACTGTACATTTGGGAGTATCGCCCATTTTCTCAAACCCATAGAAGAGTCAAGGACTGAAGACAGAACTGAAACCATCCTGCCACCATCTACTCTCTTCTCTCTCAGACCATTTTCTCTCAACCTGTTCTTCTGCCTTTCTTGCTCTCTGTCTCTATATCTTCCTCTTTCTCCACAAACCAAACAGATTGTAGTTCAGGACTCACCACAAGTCTAAAGACATCATATAGAGCACAACAAAGAATCATGCTTTGGAGGGGAAAAATCCTGTATGATGAACAATAAAGCTGCTACCCTCTGAAAGGATTCACCCTGGGTTTGTGGAGTCTTAATATACATCATCAGCTATGCAGAGTGCTGATGAGCTGTAACTTATCGCGGAGAAAAAGCAGGACCAAGAGGCAGAAGATGAAGGAGGAGGAAAGAGGCTATGGCATAGAGGGAGTCGAGGGGGTAGAAGGAGGTTAGAGGGAGGACTGCAAATGGCCTGGAAAAGAATCTGTTAGTCTCCTAGTCCTGGAGGTGCTTCGACAATGGATAAAAAAACATTAGCTGCTGTGGTGATACATCTTTAATGGCACTTTATGGGCCCTGTCTTCAGCTAAAACAATTGAGCCATTCTAGCAGGGAATGGGTAATATACCAAAAAAGAAGATGAGAGCTGGTGCGTGTGTATGCGTGTGTGGCAACCTTGGAGAAGAAGACTGAAGAAAGAGGAGAACAGAGGGAGAAAAAGATGATTTAGCGCAGACGTTAACTTGATTAAAAAGTTGTTTCGGTTGCAGGAAGAGTGTCGTTATGCAGCCATCCATAACTGAAGGACACCAACAGATTGCTTGGCTTCCAGCTCAGGCAATTGTTCCAAGACTTGGAAGGAAAAAAACATGGTAGTTCCATCCAAGGAATTACATAAATAGGATTCAGGATACGACATGTACTATGAATTAATGAACAAATGGTCTTTTACAGTCTCCTCTTTTGGTTTGTTTCCAGCGCTGACGCAAAAAAATAAATTAAAAAAATCAAATACACTCTATTGTCCTACTATACTTGGCCATATCTTTTTATTGGGTTTAAAGGTACAGAGTTGGTCTTGACCAGGCCCCCAAGAAAATTGGGCCAGCCTATGTGACCTGTGAGCCATGTTTACCATTTGCAATCGACACACAGTCAGACCTTATACCATTGTGCTCCCACTACAATCCTCCCTCCTTTTAAAAAAATGAAAATTTTTAAAAATCTGTCAGTCTATGAATAAATAGACCTATAGAAAAATTATTTTCTATAGACTCTAAAGATAAGTGAATAAAAACATTAACATAAATAAGAATGTGTAGAAAGTATAGAATGTAGAAAATGTAAGCTGTGCTGCCTGGTATTTATTCCAGTCCTCCAAATATTATACAGTTAGCTTTGGCTATACAATACAAACATAAGCCTTTAGGCTATGGCTGCAGATTTGCGTCTCAAAATAGCTGCATCAGGCTCATTCACACTAACCCCATCAGATTTCCTTTTATACATTTTCAAATTTAAAATACTATACTATTGCTTGGCTAAATATGTGATGGTTATTATTTATTGACAGATGTGGATCCACATTGACCAGTATGCCCAGCTAATCAACATTTTAATAGTTGTATTTCACTTTTGTCAGGCACAAAGTCACAGAACACAGTCCTGGAAGTGGCTGGCAAGCAAGTAAGACACAGACAGACCAAAAGATTGCCCAGCTATGAGCAAGAAAGACTAGAGAGAGATGCACTGCAAGCTAGCACATCAACTTACTGTTTGTTGACATCAAATTTGATTACTGTTCACTCTCATGGTGTTTTTTTCCTCTCTTGTGACCAGAAGGATAGTTCCGCTTCATTTTATTATCGAAGTTGTAATAATTTGTGTGGCTCTACCCAACTTGCATACTAAGTGTATGACCAGCCCTGTGAAGGTATATTACATTCAATCAGGAGAGACTTAGCTGAAAAAGAGGGTTATTAATTCAAAAGGGAAAGTAGAAAAATATGAGAGGAGTCTCTGGCAATTAGATTCCATTAGTTTATAATGACATGAAGAGTTTACATTCAGATGATGACTGAAAAGTCTTTTTTTTTTTAAATAAATGTATTTTTTTTATTATTTTCATTTTTTTTTAAGAAAAAGACAAAAAGTTAAAGGCATTTTTATCCACCAAAATCACCTATCTGATACTGTTTGATAATGCAGGGAGATGCAATTTACAGAACAGACAGACAATAAAATTCAACGATGAATAGATAATTTATCAAATAATATTCAAGCAGCAACAAGGAACTTTTCTTGTTGATCCTGGCGCTAATGTGCGTTACGTAGGTCATAGAGAGTATAATCAGTATTAAATGCAGCTTCATAACCAGTTAAAAACTCCTTGTGGTAGGTTTAATTATAATAATATTTAATAATTTAACAGAGTTTAGACTTTAGTTCCTAGTGTATAAGTCGCCAATCTTTATAATATTACAAGTAGTTGTGCAATATTTTTTTCTTTATTTAACCTTTAAAATGCTTAAAAAGTATTACAAACAAACCTTCTGGTGCAGTTTATTTTTTATTCTACAAAACAATTCTTTGCGGAAATGCAACAAAACTGTAGCATGAAAGAGCCAGCATGTGTTCAAAGTGGGACAGCTACCACCAGTAAATCTTCTTGGAGAAGGAGGTCAAAAGGTGGAAGGGGATCAATGCCATCGAATCAACCCAAAGCATGAGAGGAAGTGAGGGGTGAGATGGAGAGATAGAACAGGAAGGGCGGCGGCAGCGTCGATTGATAGAGGAGGGCTGGGTCACCATTAACCAACAGGACAAGCAGGCCGCTGGGGCCTTCGATTATCCCCACCAGCTGTCAATAGTGGTTCGATGGAGCTCTCTGAGGGAGTGACAATGAGTGGTATTCGTAGGGCGAGACCAAGAGATGTCAGGGAGTGTTTATGTGTGCGTGCGTGCGTGTGTGTGGGGGGGGCTAAAGCTTAGAAAAAAGATCCCCAGGTATATAAAAGGACATGGAAAGTCAAAGGAGTCAAGGTCTCACAAGGATACACAACATCTCCAGTAAAGGTGGTTGCTATATCAACTTTTACTGCTGCTATTTTACATTCACTTGATTGTTGAAGCCTACAAATATTTCAAAATAAGCAGCAAATATGTAAAGGTCAAAGGTTAACCACACACAGATGGACATCATAACCAGGTAAACACAATAAATATAATTATCATACTGTTTATACCCCCTTATTGTTATTAAAGTCAGTAGATTTGACATGTACTGTATTTGTACTTACTGTGGGCTTTCATACTGTAGGGATTTCAAAAGTGCTTCTACTAAGGAGCCTACAGCCATCCAGACACTCAGAGAAAAGTGAATCAGAGACCCCGGAGTAACAAACAGAGCTCGACAAATTGAACCTTGCCCTGTTCCTCTGGAAAATGGGTGGGTAAAGTCTCTTTCCCACTGATAGTGACACACAAATGAAACACACTTCACAATAGAGTATAGGGTGGAAGATGAGTCTTGAAAAAACTGAAATTTCAGCACCTGGCAAAGACAGCAGATCACAACCCCACCAGTCCCAGTCCCATCAGTGGTTTAACCTTAAAGTGTTCCAATTTTTGAAAAGATTATAGTTCTGATCTGGTGTCAGGACATACTAGTGTTACAGTGCTCACTTAAAGTCCATGTTTCTTTTCCCCTTTCTTCTTATAAACTTTACTCACCTGAAGTGCTCTTTGCTTTTTAAAATTGTTTTTCTCCAGGTCTTTTCATCCAGCTTCTCATCCTAATTTAGCCTGTTCCTCTGCTTCTTTGTCTATTCTGCATAAACTGCATCATAAATTAGCAAAACAAACATTTTCCTAGAGATATTTTATTTATGTTTTTAGGAAAGTGAGAATATTTATTCTATCCTTGCATCTTTCAAGGGTTGCATAACTGCACAACTTTAATTATAATTTTAGTGCTTTCTCCTTTCTCCTTCTGTCCTTTACCTATCACACACAATTCCACACAAGATACACAAACCCCAGCCCATCTGTTGACAGCAAAGCCAGAAAAAAGTTGTATAGGTAGGTCCCAGTATAGTATAGTATAGTGTGTGTGTGTGTGAGAGAGAGAGAGAGAGAGAGAGAATACACCTGTATGTGTGTTTCCCCAGGAAGAACTATTTGATGTGAGCTTTTCTGGTGTCGTGACACAATGTGATATCTGCAGTGACCCAAATATTGACTGTGATGCAAACAGCACAGCAGGGGGAACTGAGGCAGTAGACAAAAGAGAGAGCGAGAAACAGAGACAGGAAGGAGGATACAGGAGGAAGACAGAGGGTGATGTTGTGGATACACTGTATGTTTACCTGACAGTATTACTGCTGCTCTGTCTCTTCTCCTCCTGCTTTTCTGCTCCTCCGTCCCCCACCCCACCCCACCACCTCCTCTGTCCTCTCTCTGATCCCTCGGGTCATACGAGCTGGCTCCATGCTGCTGGATCTCCTCAATGAGAAGTCCGGGAAGGACGGAGGGGAGGGAACACAGATGGGAAGAAAGGTCACAGCAGCAACTACAGTCAGACAAAAACATTTAGCAAATTCTAAAGATGAAGTAAATCCTGTTCATGGTAAATCATGGTCCAGCAGCGGTTTCTTAACAATGTCCAAATCGAAATATCTGTTTCAGATTATGCTAATTTATATATATTTTTCCTCTAGTCAAATAAACATTGCAGTGCACATGTAATTGTGCATTCTTTAGTTTCTTATGTTTATGCTAATTCTTATGTTACTATCTTGATTGTTAGCTTAACTAGTAAAGAAATTCCACTCTGACATCTTCTGGTGTGACAGAATCAAAATTGGAGAGTGAAAAATATGGCACACAGTACAAGATGGGGATAATAACATACTGGTTGCAATCTCTGTACTCGATTCGTATCGATTTTGAGTCTTGTCAGATTTGCAATAATTTTAAACTTTGCCTAATGACCCTGTACCTTAATCAACTGTGTATGTACAACATTTGGGTTTAAGCTTACCTTGTTGCACAACATGTGAATATTGTAAGAATGCGATTGCTTCTTTAATTCATCCTAAACACGCTGAAAAAAATACAGTATGCATCTGCTGTGAGAATCACTGGAGGAAAAAACTAGATTGATTTACAATTCACCATTACTAAAACACTTCATTTTAGCAATGACAAAATCAGTAGGAGTGGGAGTAAAATAAAGTCAGAGGTGTCATTTCAGGAAACTTGAAAGCCTACCTGCTGTTCACTGAACGGATATTGTTATTGATATAATTATCACTAATACCCTATATGGGTGTCACCTATGTGTTGCAGAAGTGGAAGGAGTGCAGAAATAGCCTGTGAGTTGGCAGAATGAGTTACTCTGCTGAGAATGTGAGACAAAAAGATTCATTAATAAAAAAACAATATTGTGTTTTAAAATAAATATGCAAATGTTGATTAATTACGGAAGCGCATTGCATTCACTGGATAAAAAAAATTGACACCATATCTCGTAATTACGAGATCTTTTCTCGTAATTATGAGATAAGGTGTCTATTATTTTTTTTTTTATCCAGTGAATGCAATGCACTTCCGTAATTAATAAACGGAAACCAGTGAGAAAAGTTAGAATCATGTCTGAACAAGATCACTTTCAGGGCAACTATAAGAGGAATAATTCTAAGAGGAACATATGGAGAGTTGAACAAAGGATGGGATTTTAAAAATTGATTACTGTACATGCAGCTTCATTTTACTCAGTGGGAGTTGATGGTCTGGTCTTGTATGCACTTAGATATAAAGAGTGAGTTGGAGGAGCTGGAATGGTATCCTAATGGATCAGTTCAGTCAGCTCTCTGTCTCATCCTACTCAAGTATGATCAATGTCAATATAACACCCACCTACTTTTACGGTGGCAATTATACCCCAAACTGTGCTTTAATTTAATCCAATTATTATCTATCCATCTCTCTGCCTACCTATGTGTCTACCTACATAGATCTGTTAAGTTCAGTGTAAATAATACCAAATTATGTAACACCTTGAAATGCAAAGACAGATCTTACTGTTACCTCTGGAAAAAGTTATTTAACATAAAACTGAGCCTTATCTCATTCATGTAAGCAATTCCAATGCAAATCAGCTAGTACCAACCTGTTTCATTCACTTAAACCTGATATCTCAAATCCTTATTTTCCTTGTTTGAAGTTGATGTCACTCATTCCAAAAATTGTCTTGAGATAACACCACACTGGTGTAAAGAATTAAACATTATCACTTCTATGGCAGAGTTTGTATTAGTTTAAAGAAAAATAAAAGACTCAACTTTCAGACTCAACGCTTTATTTGATTAGTTGTGTGCAGCAGATGTTCTCATTGCTTGCAGAGACAGATATACAATATTCCTTGCCACTTCCTACACATCAGGAGTGCAGTGTCTACATGTCTGCATCCTCCAGGTTGAGTATGTTGCATGAATATGTAATCATTACATTTACATACTGTATGTGTGTGTTTTATGTTATATAGGGGCCTACATTTATTATTCATTGTAAACACAATGCATGTTGTTGGAGAAAGACCATTTGTTTTTTTTTCCAGTGCTAGATTCTGTACCTTAAACTGGCACAGTATCCTATAGTATGCTTTCTATTATGTAATTTCTGGCCTCTTTTTAAATGATGCAGATTTAAACTCAGTCCCACCCGCAGACATGGTACAGTACAGCAAGTGTCTTGGTTTTGCTAATAACATTAGAGCTTGATTTTTCATTGGCTATGTATGTTATAGACCCAAATGATCTTAACAGCAATACTGACAAACCAGTAATTGTGAAAAGACAGAATGTGAAAGATACCAATGAACGACCATCAGGTGATAAATAAGAGTCAGCACAGGACGAGGAGTCACTTCAGGTTCACCTCAAGTTGTAGTATTTGAGTTTACATAACTGGTTAAACATACAATATAGATGTTCTGTATCCATATTGTTAAGACTTTGTTAAAAATCTGCTGGTTTTGGAAGTCTGAGCTGGAATAGCCTGTTTTTTTTTGCAATCTGTGTCGCTTTGAAGATAAAATATCATTGAAACATGCATATACATATGCCAGCCTACTGCCTTTTGCCAATGCATAGAAAGTACATGAGAATAAAATCCTTCAGTTTTGAGCTGATGAAGTCAGTGATTACAGATGTACTTGAATCTACACAAACCTTTCACTACATACACCCAGGGCCCGTTTTTATGAAACAATGCCAAGATATATATTTTTTTCTTAATATAAAAATAACGGGCCTCACTCACAGACATCAGGAGACACCTATACATCAGTGCTGCCCTTGTCCAAATGTTCTCCCTAATACAACTCTGATATTACTGCCAGATTAATCTGCATACTGAGAAGGTCTATTATAAATACAAACATAGACACATGGGCTTGCACACAAACACAACACACTTTCAAGTTCACACAAGTGCATGGACACACACACAGGGGGTCATCAGAGTCCCTTAGGACTAACAAGGAAACGATCTCTTTGTATAGGCAGATGTAATTTCCTTTCCCATTTCCTCTGCACGGACAGCAATTACTGATCCTCAGCCAGGCGGTGATAGAAGCTAATATTGCACCAATATGATAATCATTGGCTTATTGGACAGCACATTAGAAGAGGGTTTGGACGTCAAGACAGAAGGGACAGATGGGGGAAGTAGAAACAAGACACACACAGGGAACTGCACGCAGATGGACACATGCATGCTTTCACACTGATAACACACACACCTCTCCCTCTTTTACGCTGTCCCCTTCATCTCTTTTCCTCTCTTTCACAACCCTGTCCATACTTCAGCCAAAGTGTACCAATGCACTTTAGAGTTAACAGAGTTTTAACTATAGGTCTCACTCCCTCTTGTTTTCTGTATCAGTTACACATGAAACTGAAAAGACAGCATGTACAATAGATAGAGAAAGGTAGACGAAGATTCAAAAGCACTGAGATGGAAGAGATAGAGGAGACAAAGAAGAAAGAAAAGGAAGAAGAAGATGGTGGAGAGGTGAAATCAGGGAGAAAAATCGTGAGGCGAGAAATCAGCAGATAACGAGGACAGATGAATAAGATGATTGTGTTTTTTTCATTTTGAGTTAATGTATTCTTGTCTTTGAGGGTCTGTGTGCGAGCATATACAGCACAGATGCTTTGAGTGTATGGACGTGTGCAAAGATACATTTGAGTACATGCACAGACCTGTGTTTGCCACACTTTGCCACATTAGGTGTATATATGAACAAGAGCAAGATGGTGTGAAATAAAGGAGCCTTAACAAGTTCAGTGTGTAAATAGTCACACTCGTGTTGTTAGTGGATGGATTTCATTCTCATTAGGAGCACTGCGGGCAGAACTGAACAGCTGCTTTTAGGAAGGAACAGTCACATTTAAGACTGCTCTCTCAACACTTGTGTTGCCAAAACAGTGTGACCTGGAGTCCCTGTTACCTCTGCCAAAGGTCAAGTTAAAAGACGACTGCTGGCTTTAATTAATTTTTTATTAATTTTTTTCTTTAGTCTCAGTGTGTAAAGTGACCGTTTGGAACTGTTGTGGCCTTTTCAACAACTGAGGACATTTCCATCGTAAAAAATAGTAATTTGACTAATTAAAGTATAAATTCAATCGGTGAGTTATCATGATTAAAAGAAATTTGCAGTACTATTTGTAGAATTTTCTCCATGGCAGTACTTTCCCATAGATCTGATGCAGTGACACTGAATGAATGGGCTGCATGTACAACACCAATGTGCACTGGGATTGTGTCATTTTCCAACAAACAAAACATATTCCATCGCATATGCTAAAGATTCTATCAATAAGGCTTTAATTATTTCCTTTATAATTTGTCAATTTCATTGTACGTTGCTTTTGCAAGTGGAAAGCTCGCTCATAGCATCATCTTAATCGAAGTTTGCAGTAGGTAAACAAAGGGAAAATTGTGAATTTACTGAAATGGTGGTGTGGGGAGTGTGTGGGGGTTTTTGTAAGCAACAGTACCATCCGAACAGGTTTGGCAAAGATGTTGGACAAATAAATAGCCAAGCCTAAACATAACATAGCCATACCTTGAACAAATGTTAGGAATAGTTGTGGAACAACCCTGATAAACACATAGACTGATCTAAACAATATAAAATAATGTTTAACAGTAGTTTTTACACTGGCCACATTTAATATTTACCTTTTCCTTTCTTCAATATAATACACTCACAAATAATATTAAATAAAGTACATTAAATAAAGCCTCTCTGCTTTTCATCATGGCATTTCAGGTACCTGTGCATTATCTCTTATATATAAAACCCTGATGTCTCCCTCTTGATTTTGGCAGAAGGTCCACAAATTGAACAGCTGTTCTTCAGGTCAAGAATATATTTCAGGGTGTGCTATGTGCATGAACACAACTGCTGGTCTGGTTGAAACGCCTCAATATGTTCCAAATGGCATGGAATCTAATCAATAATTGAAATATATGAAACACGTTATGTGTTCAAATGACTACCTACTGATTTTTGGTCTTTATTTTGTCTTGCATGGTCTTCAATCATCTCAATATGACTATTATCCATTTGGTGACTGAAAAACTAGTGTGGTAAAACATGAATGCACTGTGTGTTTTATAATGTCTGAAAAACAAGTTAATTCTCGTTCTTGAATGGCACTGCCTGTGCACAGTTTCCTGGTGCAGTTTTACATTCAGTGAGACTGCCTCGCTGAATAAAGGTTTAATTGAGAACCCTTGAAGTATTTGCATTGCAACTGTCAACTATTAACCTCAGTAATTAGAGTTTATGATGCTAATGTTCTCTTGCTGCTTCGCAACCACAGCGCCCACCAGGCTGCTGAGTGACACTTGAGGGGGCAGGAGTGAGTGACAGCAGAAGAGAGGAGCAGACAGGCTGACCAGATGGCTGGAGCTGTAGTGCCTGCAGTGCTGTGGCTTAATACCACAGGAGAATGTTCAAGGAAGAAGTGATGACGAAGACACACAGCAAAGCACCATTTGGGAGTAACTTTATGCATTAAGGTTATACTCTAATGTAGTGTATACCAAATGACACTTTCTGAGTTCTAAATTGCTGCTCATCTGGGTTTTAGATAATGTTTACACTACTGGGATTTTCTGTTATTCAAAAAATACATGCACAGAGTAACAAAAAGATGTCATGTCCAGTTTTGTAGCCAAACTGTTAATGTTGATTAATGGTTAATGTAAAACTGCTATAGTGTTATTCAAGGATTCAAGGTTATTCGATGTCATTTACAACACAGGGCTGAATAAATAAATTCAGATTGTAGTTCTCTTTAGGCTACTTGTAAAACAAAACATCTGCAGTGGTTTAATGGCACCTGAATGGATGTTTAGCGCCACCAATTTTTTTTTTCAATGTGCTCAACATCTAATATTTGCTTAACAATAGTGGATGGAATCACACAATAATTCACACTTTCTTTTTCAGATTTTCTGAAAATTCTGTTAATATTTGCACTAACCTAATTTTGATTTACACAAACATTGTCATTTTATTGACATAGTCTTGTGAGAGGGCTTTCTATAGGCAATCCTGTCAAATTCAGCCAAATACAGAAAGTCATCTCTCTGTGCAAAAAGGTCCAACAATCCATCTTTCAACCAACCCAACCAAAATCATCCTCTCCAGACATACTGAGCAACTCTTGCAAAGAAGCTGACCATAAAGTGTCTTGCTCAAGGCCTCCTCAGCACCAATTTTTGCCCGAACTTCCTGTCTACACATGTGTATCAGCAGCTCGTCACAAGCTTACGGTTATCCTCCCATTGCCCTGATAAAGATTTCCGAGGCATGGAAGTAGCATAACCAGTTGTCACTTTCATCTCACAATTTTCATTTTAAAGAAGCTTGATAGGATCAAGGAAGTTGCTTTCTAACCATTAAGGTACTGACACCCCATTGGTGCAGAGATGAGAGAAACAGTTTGGTTTTTTAAGAACTGCAGACAGGGACAATTTCTTATGAGTTGCAATTATGAACAGTGGCTTTGTCAGGAAATACTTAAAAGTGAAGTTCAATTTGCCAATCACATAGGTTTCACTCCTACTCAGTGACCTAGTGGCTGGGTATTGAGGAAGTAGCATTAATTTTGTTCGGTGTTAAATTCTTTTGAAGACTGGTCTCCTCTGATGTTGCATATAATGAGTTCAGGAGGACATTTTTAAAGAAATATTGAGAGCAAGAAAAAAAAGACAGAGAAGCAAGGTAGATAGAGGAAACAAGAGACTAAAAGAGAAAGAGATCATTTCTGAGCTGTTACAAGTTCATTACATTATTTATTGCTTATTCCCCACCTTGTTTGGGCTTTTATGGGTTTTCTTTCTCTTGTGATTATTCTTTCTCCTTTTCTCCCTCTGTTCTTTATCTTATCAGCACAGTGCAGGTGTTCCATGGCACTCTGGGAAACTTAATTTGATTATCAGGTATTCAAATCCATGGTATTTTCTCTCTACTCTTTGCTTTTCACCAATTCCCAGCAGGCTCTTTTTTTTGTGAAACAATGCCACGAGTGCTGGGGCTAGAGACCAGTGAAAAATCAATTCAATTCAATTCACCATGGTCTATGGTTTAGAGGTAGCTTTCATAAATTGCTGTGGTGGATTTTTGTGGGTTTGCCACTGTGAATAGTGTTTTTAGTCAAAGCAGGTAGATGAGAAAGGTGACATTTGAGAGTTTAAAGAGATCATGAAAGAAAGATCATGGTCACTTGTTTCACAGGTCAGAGAGTAATGCCATCATGTTCAGACTGTTATGGAAAGAATGGGTCACAGCAGCCTGATCATCAGACTGAAGTGGGGGGTTAGGTTATCAGTCCTGTCACATCAAGCTGTAGTAGTGGTTGCTTGAAGCAATCAATGTGTTTTATGACCATCAAAGAAATAATGTTGACTTAAGAGTTGTTATTTCTGTCAGTCACCTACAACAACTTGTACATGTCTGTTGCTTGATGCCATTTTGTGGCCATTTTTTTTTCAATTGCTATTTTTTAATGGATTTAGCCAGGTGGCTACTGTACTTAGCTATGTAGCAGGGTGTCATTGCCATCATTAATCCCACCTGTTTTACAAACAAATAAAAACAGATCAAAAAGATGTTGGCTTTTTGCATTTCTTAAAAATCATTATATTCATTCCAAATGAACAAATGATGGTGCTTCTGTAATTATAAAACAGGTGCCATACAGGATTTTTTTCTTGAAGTGATGGACCCCCTTCTGCTGTTTCAGCAGAAGCTTTCTTGAACCGTTTATCACTTGAATCATTGTTGTTCGAGAATAACAAGACAGACCTTTACTTGGAAAAAAAAAAGCTGTGGCTTACTATGTTAAAATACCCCCTTCTGATACTTCTGATGACATTTCACAAAACAGTATGGTCTTGGCACATGAGACATTTTTAAAAGAAGTGATTCCATGAGCCTTGTACAAAGACTCTCAATCTCAATCTGTTCTTTTGACAGACTGAGAGAAATAGAAAGAGAAGGCAGAGAAAGAGAAGTCTTTCTTCTTTCTGCAAAAGACAACAGATGGTGGGAGAGATAGCCAGTAACAGCTGACAAAACAAGCTGCCATTAATTTCCATTCAATAATACATCATACAAAGTCCTCCGTGCCCTTTATATTCCCCTCAAACATCAAATCTAATTGGACTCCAGCAGAAACTACTTACTATTCAGTTAATAGAGATGATTTTTATGGAAATATGCATAATAATGTGTTTGACTCTTAGAGATGGAGAGAATGAGCATGCTGCACTAAAGTTGTTTGTTGTGATGTGTGCAGGTTTTTTCTAGAAATGTTTGCTACAAATCTAATTTGCTCTCATCAAAAACTTTTGTTCTCAACTGAAAGGTTCTGCTCTCTTCAGAGACACATCAGCATGTTGTTTTTTTCAACCTCTGCAGTTTTCAATAGTGATTGTAAACTAGACTCCACTTGCCCTGTACTGTACTTGAGAAGTTGTGACATTATTGCAAACCCATAATCATGTGCTGTGAGCTGTGGTATCATACACTAAAAGTTTCAGAAGTAATACTGCAGCTGCAAGAGAAATGACAAATCATATGAATTTCTTCATTTCCCTGGCAGTAAGTGAGGAAAACATCATTGTCTGTGTATTTCTGGCACTGTGACATCTGTGGAAATAAATAGGGAACATGGTACAAACAGTTTAAAATGTTTTTGAAGCATCAGTGGGATCTCAAAGCACACACACAGGAAAAAGGAAGCGAATTTGATCTTTGAATGTGGGTGGAATACTGAAGACTGGAGTAAAAAATAAAATTGGAAGATGATAAAGGTCAATTAGAGGGATTGAAACATATTAGTTTTGTTTGTTTGTTTGTTGTTATTGACTTTACATTTAATAATTACATGGGCGTGTGTATATATGGATATGGGTAGTACATGCATCATATATATGGGTATGTATCTGTATGTATGTACATATGGGTTAACATATGTGTGTGCATGAGTGTATATATGTTCAGATATGTTTGTATGTGTGGATGTTGATGTCCTATACTGTACTCTTTGATGTAATAATCAGACTACAACTTCTTTTCCTTTTTTTTTCTTTCATTCTTTCCTTACTGTCTTATATTGCTATTGTTTTTATGTCACTTTGGGTGTGTGGATATGCATCCTTTTGACCTTGTGTAATAATGAAAAGAATAATAATAAAAAAGAAACACCACAAAACGTAAATAACAAGCAACACATATTCCTGTCTTCCTTGAATAATTATGTATCATATGGAGAGCACAGAAGATAAAGATGCGAGAAGAGATTTGTTTAGCCCATGCTCTAAACTGGTCATATTAGTCATACAAACTTGCTGCTAGTACTAAGGTTAATTTTAATACAGCTTAGGCGTGTGCAACACAAGCAAACTGAAGCTCAGTGTAAGTTCAATCAGGAAGACCTTCTCATTATGCTTTATTCTATCACTCTACTTTCTAATCAGCCATAGGCATTTATTCTTTCAGTTAATCCAATCAGACTTAGCCACAGTCTCCCTTCAGCCAATCGTGTTGCTGCTGTCAAACTCTAAATCAGTTCTCCCCTCTGCTGTTTTCAGCTTTCATTTGAATGCAAAATTGTTATGAATGTGATTTCGATTCCTCAGCTCAGAGGAGTATTGTATTGAGTAGTGTCGATTTTGTGTTTGACCATCAGAAGCACCATCATATTCAATCTTAAGATAACGAAGGACAGAGGCTGATCAAAAGGCTACTACCACAGCTACAACAACTACTGCACTACATCAAGGGTATACCAAATCAACAAAGTCAAGTACAACCAGTACCTTTCAGCTATCCTCTAACATTTGCTCCCAGCTAAGTGCGACTTACTACAAACAACGTTGCTTACTACTTTTACTTCTGTGTATTGGCAGTTATTTTTCTCTTTGCAGCATACCTGAAGTTTCCCAGGTAAATGAGATCTGCAATCTACCTTGCACTCTCTGGCTAATCCTTCCAAGCTGTCCTGGCATACTGATCAGTTTCCAGAAAACTTCTCAGCACCACCATCAGCGTCCCTCATCGCTGCTAAGCCTACATGTGCGTTCAACAGGGCCTCATTTTAGAATTTGGGTTTAAAGAATTTAGAGTACTAATTCAGACCTGCGTAGTACATAAGTAATTACAACCTTCAATTCAGATGCTCCCTTCTTCTTAGAAAATTTTAAAAATGTCTTTAATATGTTTTCTCTTCCGGCTCCAGTCATAGCTGAATTGGCATATTAATTCATTCAGACTTTGTTGGCATTATTCATATATCTGTCATTGCAGGCACTCAAAGTACCCTCAGCTATTCGGACAAGACAGTATGTTCTGCTAATTGCTACATCATCACTGCTTTTGCTAACTGTTAAATGGTCATGGCATTCAGCTTGTTACATCGTTACAGCATTTGCTAATGCTCCAAGTCATTACATTCTGCTAACTGCTACATTATTACAACATTCTGTAACACTTAGTCAATTCATACAGCTAATTGGTAAATGGTAAAGTACTTGGATAAGGCGCCTTTCTAAGCTTTCCCGAACACTTAAAGCCACATTCACCCTTTCACAGCACATCACTCCAGTGATGGCAAAAGTCCATCCGAACGAAAACTAACTCAAACATACATATTCACACAACCAATGCTGTACATCGGGAGGCAATTGGGGTTCATATCTTGACTCACAGGATAACTTTGACACCCGCTATTGAATTGAGGCATTGCTGGCGTCTTGTGTGTTCTGTTGTATATTCTTTCTTTCGTGCCGTGTTATCATATCTCCCTGGTAAGCGTTATATCTACTAGGTCATTATTGATCTCCTCAAGCAGTTCTTGTGTAGATGACCTTGTCATGTTTCTCCTAGTAAGACCTTGTTACCCTCATTCCTGCTAAGTCACGCATATAACTGATGGTGGTGTTCATGTTTGTCTCATGTTATCTTCACTATTGTTGGTCATGGATGACGGACCATTTTACAGTTGAATAAAAGTCCTATAGGTTAATCTGACCTCCCACATCACGTTATTTCCAGTTGGTCCAGTCAGACCAAATTAAATTTTGTTTGGTCGCCGCACCTTAATTTCTGTTTGCCATCTTATTTCAGTTGGTCTGCTGACCTTCATTCTGTTTGATCTCACACTCTGCTACACCCTTGGTCTTCAGGACCTCATGCAACAAACACAGTATTTTCAGTTTGATCGTCGGACCTTAATTTCTGTTTGATCGTCAGAGTTTTGTTTTCCATTTTATTTGAGTTGGTCTTGTTGACCTTAATTGCTGTCCGGTCTTATGACCTTTTAGTATGTTCCACATGCTACTCCCATGGTCTACGTGACCTCATGCAACAAATATGCGTTTTCAGTTTGGTCATCGAATCCTAATTTCTGTTTGTCACTGCTGACTTTAATTTCTACTTGGTATTATGATATTTTATATTTCTGTTTGGTCCTATGAACTTTCCATTATGTTACATACTGATCTTAATCATTATTTCATATAATTGACCTCATTTTCTTCTAGTATCAAGCTCACATTTT
>NW_023339674.1:9969942-9982193 GCF_004916995.1 Morone saxatilis | reverse complement strand
ATTCCTTTTCTAATTTTCTCATTACATATTTAAGTAATCCCCTGCTATCTGGTAAGGTAGAATTAATGCATTTTGACCTGGTTCGTTGATCCTTCCTCATTCTTTTCAATTCTTTTGAGGGGTTTCCTATAATAATCATAGTTTTACCAACCCCTTCAAATACAATGATGTCACGATGGGGTCAAATTGCCAAAGACTTTTTACATTTCCCATTGTGCACATATCAATTAAATATATTTGTTCATTCAAAATGTAAGTCTCCCCTGATTGAAGTCTGTTTTCCATTTATTTTACTTTTAAGTGAGGTTATGTATTTGCATTTTAACACAATTTAACTTCAAATGCAAAACGAAACTTCTAAAAGAGAGAGATAAGAGATATCAAAATGTTCTGTGGTTCAGATTCATCCAAGTGTAAACGTGCTGACCAGGTAACACAAAACCATTTGCCTGTCTTCACTTGTCCTGCTGGGGACATGAAGGTACTTGAAATTAAATCAGGAGATGCTGTAATTAACAAACGCTCCAAGGAACAGTGAGGCCAAACAAGACTGAAAGACAATTACAGGACTGCGGTCTTCAAAGTCTGCTGCCTGCAGTCTTGTGGCATTAGGGAGACAGTTATTATTGTAATCACTGTGACCTCCAAACAGAAAAACATGTCCAGAGAAAAACTAAAAATGCAAAGCAAAATTGCAGTCAGGGTTGAAAAACAAGTGCAGACTCTATACTGTGATGCAAATATGGTTTTAGCTATGTTTCCATCCAAATGTATTTTAGGAAATCTGCAAAGGAAAATGTAAATGGATGCTTGCTTCTACTACCATTATGCGATTATTAGTAGTTGATTTATTGCCAATTCTCCAGTCAGGTGCTATCAAACTATTGCAGAATAAGGCCCAACGAGATGACATAATTAAATGACCACCAGTCAAACCTCAAACGGTGAAAAATAATGTAGAAAACACAATGGAAATGTGGCATTTATTTTTGTTTCTTAATTTGAGGAAAGTTTCAGTCCCCTTATCGCTCCACACAGATCTGATGTTTTTGTCTACCGTTTCTGCACTTCTGCATTTTGCTTTTAGCGGTATTTTGCACCTAACACAGGTGTCTAAATGTTTTTGAGATATTTTGAGAAGCATAAAAACAGATGGCTGTGTAACTTTATGGGGTAAGAAGTGACTAAAATCTGCCATGGTTCACTTGAAATTTAGTGGTGTGAATGTTAAACCAAATGCAGCAAGGAAAACAAGAAATATAACTGTACAGTAGGTGTGATTGCACCTGTGGACGACATGTGTTAAACTTTATCACTTTTGCTGGGTGCTGCTATAACACCACAGAAGAGCATGACAGATGGCATAGGCTTCTACCAAAAGCTCGCTGAATGTGCAAATCATACTTAAGGTTTCTTGTGATGCCATCAGCCAATATTGTACTAACATCTGAGCATATGTATGGTCAATTAAGCCAATAACAATCTCTCCTATTCACTCTCACCAAATATCATAATGGATTATTTCAGTGCCACTGTAAAAAAACAAAACAGCATTCACTCACCTTTCCATGCAAATATTAAACGCTGTGTATTGATTTTTTTTTTTTTGATACACAGGGAATGTGTATGGTTTTAAAGTAGTAAGTGGTGAGTGTTTTTTCCTCCCTGCTTGAGAGCAAGTTGTTTGGTTTTATCCAACAAAATTTGCACTCACATTAAAAATCCTAAAAGAGATGTTGAGATATATGTGAAATGATACCTTTCCACCCTGATGACCTTCAGCAAATTGAGCCTCTCGTTGTATTTATTTGATGATTTGGAAGTAAACAATCTTAGTAGAAGATCAGTAGATCAATTCTGAAACAGATGATGGTTCAAACTATGTCATCAAGAAGAAGGTGAATGCTAGATATAAGCCAACATTGGTTGAACTTACAATATTTAAGACTGTTGTTGCAGCTACTTGTGTGTGTGCACCTGAGTACATCTAATCGAAAATAAGAAAAATAGGGGGTAAAAAAACCTTGTTTCCATAAGAACAAACTGATTTAATCAAACCTGTTGTTTTTTTGTATCTTATCACCACAGATAGTGTAATATTTGAAAAATTTCCATTTATAACAAAATATTCCTGAATCTTTCTCCCTGAACTTCCAACTGCTGGGCCTGTCCTGAGTCAGCTTTTTCATCATCATTCTCTCTCCTTTGTAGGTGTTTGAGAAATGTAAACAGAAAACATCAAAAACTTGACACACAAAGAGGTGTGGCTTACTTGGCCTGTTGGTCCAAATCATAATAGATTTTTTTTAGGGGGGTTACAACAAGTTACATTACATTACAGTTCAGCATACAATTGAAGACAACTTGTATGTTTTTTCCTGGCTTTAATGACCAATGTCATTAATGTTTTTTATTGTTTATTGTTTACTGTGCATTGCACATTGCACATTTCTGCCATTAATTATTTTTCCTGTATTTATTTAATTTGGTGTCAAATCAAGTTATTTCGCAGCATATGCCAAATTTAAATATTAATAACTAGAGAATGTTAATGTATGAGTCCTTGATGTCCTTCATGGTGAGGAAAAAAATATTTTGTCCATCCCACCCTGACAGCACCAAATATCTCTCTCTCTTTTTGGCTCTATGTTTAACTCTTTGCATCATCCAGTCATTTACTAAACCTCTTTTCTTGTCTAATGTTGTGAGCTGGGAGCAGCTGTGCAGTTTTAATGGAGGTGTAAAGGTCTGTGTGACTGAAACTGCAGTCTGGGAAACACAGCAAAAAACTGACAGCAGATAAAAAGACAAAAGGATAAAGAATGGGGTATGAATCCTAAACAGATCAGCAGCAATCCTAACACATTCTTTTTAACTGTCTACTAGTTCATCTCTCCTACCTTCCTTGCTGCCCCAACCCAGGAAGTAATGAGACTGTTAATCTCCTAATCGGAGATTGCCCTGGCCAACATGGCCCCAGAGTGCCACTTCAGACTTCTCTGAACCGATCCAATCACCATTAATTGTTTTCAGCTGGCTTGGAAATGACCAAAAGCAACAATTAAAAGGCTGAAAAGGGCCAGGACTGGGTTTTATTTTTTTATTTTTTGCTCCTTCATTTTACTTTCAGCTGCCGTTGAAATGTTTCCTTTTTGTTACAGAAAATATTAAAAAATTGAGCCTAAGAACTTTTTGACCACTTTTTTCTGTTCCGTTCAGCTTGTTAAAGATGTTCCCACAAGGTCTATCTACAGACACATATTTAGTTGACTTTTTGTCTGGAGTAAACTACTCACAAAGTATGTTTCTATATTACTAACTATAAAAATACAGACTGTTCACACCATAAAACATCTACAAAAGCAAAATCAATTAATTCCAGTGGAACTGCCATGATCAGTGGAGTTACTTGCAGGGGCAAAGTATATTACAAGCTAATTCTTCTCTCCTTTTTTCTTTTGGTTTTGTATGGTGAGCTATGACCTGCAAGTCTGCATAGATGTCATCATGACAGTGGTCACCTGCAAGGGAACCAATCAAGCTGTTTGTCAAAGAGGCCAAAATGGAGAATACCATTGTAAGTTGTGTGTTAGTTGTGTTGCACCACCCAGTTTTGTTTAACCTCTTTCTAAATTGCTCCAGAAAAGAGACAATGTTTGCAGACATTGATGGCACGAAAGTCAATGGTACAAATGTCTTCTGATTAAATTACTGGTGACTTAATGTCCCCTTAGCAACCAAGCTAGCCCTTCCCAGATATCACTCCAGATCCTCTTGTCTGCATCTTCTAACTGCAGCCCCATATATTTCCTTTTTTTCTGGGGTTTTAAGCATATAGGAGTTAGTTATTTTGTTAAAGATAGTGACTTTCGAGGCACCGCTGAATGGCAGAATGACTGGTGGAGGTTGTAGAAATGTCACCAGACTTAATTACAGCAGTTATAATGTGTGTGACTTTTTGCGGACATATTCTGCAATAATAAAAGAATGGACAGAATCAGCCTGTTTTTCCATTGGCAGATCAACAAATACTTCCTAATCATTCTGAACTTAAGAGTCTTGACAAGAGACCAAAAAGTGGAAATGGCAACATGGTGAGGCAGCTTGGCTATTTCGTTTCACCATCAGTTTGTTGTCATAATCATTCACATGTGAATGAATTTAATTGACTTTCTAGGCCAAATACTAACTTCTTTGCTTCAGCTCTCTGTTGCCAAACTCCTGCTACACTTAAAAAGGAACCAAAGAGCAAGGGAAGAGAGCATCTTCCCCGACAGCTGTCCTGTCATATGGCATTTTTTGCTCTATTTCATTTCCCCCTTCAATGCCTCATTGAAACTAGAACTGACATGTCATTCAATTCTAACCAACAGTATGCCCACGATAATATGTACAGCTTTTTTTGTTTATAGGCTTTAACAAAAAAACTGACTGACTTGCAGAGACTGCATTTGCACCAATGTATGGTGCAGTTAACAAATCAACTAAAAATTGAACATCACAAATGGAAAACGCTTTTTCCAATTTGACAGTTAACCAATTAGCAGTTTAAACATGCATGGTTTATCGCACCAAGCTACAAGTTCATGCTATCTCCTAAGATCCCACCCACCTCCTGTGTGTACCAGTGGGAGGATGTGATCCCAAAAAAGTCAGCAATTTGATTTTATATTTTCTTTTAGGATGAAGTATGAATCAGAGGTTATTTATAAGTTCTTACTCCTGGTAACAACAGGCTTATATTGCTTTGAATTCTTTGAATACATGCCATATTCCCTTTCATTTGTTTGCTATTAATATATTTTTTCCTTATTTTGGAATCTGATGTTCTTGGTATTGAAACCCACACGATATTTAGAACTGTTTATATTTAGAACTGTCAACCTAGCACCTAATAGTTACCTCTTAACTATAACTCATGTTTTACATGTTTTTTGAGCCTTGAGGTACTTGAGTCATTTGAAAACATGCTTTCCTACTTGAATGTAGTAAAAAATGAAATATATTTTGTATATAGTTTTCTATTTGTTTATTCATTTATATCATTTTGTGTGGCTTTTTTTACGTGTGGTTTCCTCTGCTGAACATTGTTTGTCATGTGACTTTGCTTCTCTACACTAATCATGTGACTACTCACCTGGCCATACTGATCATGTGACTACCCGTTAACAGATAGAAGATACAGCCCAAAGGCAACCATTTTGTATTTGCCCTGATGAAGGCCTGAATGGCTGAAACACGTTTTTTAACTGTTACTATGAGTAAATAGCCATGAGCAATTAAAGACATCACTACCCTTTTGAGTGCCTCAGACTAGTCACAAACTAGTAGGATCCCCTGACTGAAGATCACTGCACTCCATGCAGTTTGTTTAGTGACTTCCCACACAATATTTATATGCACTTTCCTTATAGACTGTATCTTAATGCAAAGATCTCACTCTCAGGGTGAGTGAAAGTATTTAGATGCCACTCACTGCTTTTCCTGTCAATAGGGAGAAGTGACATACATCATCTCTTCACAGATCTGAATGCAGGATGAAACTCCCTTCCCTCAACCTACTGTATGCCTTGTGCTTAAAATTAAATAAAGGTGCAAGATGTTTTCCACGTAAATATATTGCAGTTAATAAGGCTGAATATTTGCTTTGTGTTTATAGCTGATTATTTCCAGCTACAAAACTGTTCAAATGAAAAGACAAACAAAAAAGATTAATTGATATTTTGCATTATCTCTCATTGCCAGTTGTTAGATGCATTTTGTTTCACAGTGCTTAGAACATTTGCACTTAAGATTGTTTTAATTAATTAAGGCCGCTCACAGCCTCAAATGAGGAAAAGTTGAAGACAAGGAAATTACCACAGTTTTTTCCTTTTCCTTAACATGCCTCAACTCTACTATTTATAGGTAAGCAGCCAATTACTGCTTTACTTAACAAAAACTAGGCAAAATGAACACCACTTCAGAGGATGACAACGCACTTAAACACATCAAGATGGCATCTGTCTGTCGGAAAGCCTGCAAACACCACAGTCTGCATATGGGACAGAACAGCTCTGCAGGCAAGCTGGCTCTTTCTATTTCTTGCGATCAGTGTCCTTTGAACATTCGGCACCATATGGGACTGATGGTTCCATTCTGAACATCTTGGTTCAGCAGACAAACCTTTTTCTTTTTATTTAACAATGTGGGCACAGGGAGGAAGGAGACAGGACATTGCTGCTCATCTCACTATGTTTCCACTTAAAGCAGTAGACGAAATAAATAATAATGGAAGAAGATTTTGCTATCAAGGCTAAGTGGCTGCACTACAAAAGCCTTTTCAGGAGGCCATGCAATCAATTATGCGCATCTGCACAGGAAGATATCATTCAGTATCAGTCACTCAGCTATTGGAAGACCAGGCAGTGAGATTTCTCACTTTCAAAACTGATTTTTAGGGTTGTGTTGTGATGGAAGAAAAGTTTAGCAAAAACATCAATTTTAGCACCTGCATAAGTCACATAAAAATAACACATTTCTTCGTATTGAATTATTTTTCTCTCTTTCAGGGACTGGCCAAATTTGACTGACATCTCCCTGTCCAAAGCTAAACATTTGGATTTATATTCTTAATTGTAGTATTGGCTCATTCTGTACTTAAATTATAAAATTCCTTCCTCGTGCTTTTTATATGTCCATAAAACATAACAAGACAAGCCAGTCAGTACTTATTGCTTAATGGGTGTTAAACTAGCACTCTGATCTGGATAATTTTACTGAGAGGACACTTCTTGTCGTGTCATGCTCAAGGACACATGGACAAGAAACATGGTAGTGGATGGACACATTAGCTATTAGAGTGATGTGATCTTATGATCTCTCAGTTACTGGACAGTGTCACCATCTGGAAGGCCAGCCTCTCCATTTAATTAACTTTATCTCATCCCATTTACATCACATGACATCACAATATATTATTGGCATTATAAATTGTTATCATATTAGCTCAAATTATAAGATATGACCGCTATATTAACACTGCTATCCACATAAAGTATAACAGGAGATCTCAGTTAATAGATGAATGACTTAACTAAAGTTTTATAGGACCTCTCAGTGTGCATCATTGGCTGGAGATGAGCTGACCCTTTCCTGGACTCCCAGAACACCAAGAACACACATACATTTAAATGGTAGGATGGTGTATGTATAATACATTTCATGATGTATCTAACTACCATTTCCTGTAAGGCCACTGCATTATAGCAACCTATAATGCACTACCCAGCACCCCAGCCATCACACTGTTTTTAATTTTAAGTTTAAGCATGGTAAGTCAACCTCAAAACGTATATCTACTGTTTTAGACCAGGTATCTCGTCTAGATAACTTATGTAGTATGTTGTCATTCTATCTACAAATAAACAGTGTTCTGGCTTGGTTCCATTCAGTGTGTTGACACAGTGAGTTTTGTTTCCAGAAATAGCTTTGTTATTGGGCAGTGAAGCTGTTTTGAGCAGAGATTTCATGCCAACAATTCACCTGAAAGTCCCTTCAATTTGTCATAATACTATCTCTTGGCCAGAATATTAGTTACTGATTAAAAGAAAATTACAAATCTAATCAAATTCGATGAACCTTTTACCACCACCTGTTCCACTCTTAGGGCGCTAGCACTGTCTTCACAAACTGCTTGTACTATGAAAGGTTACATGAATATGAGAAACTGACAAATTATAACCTGTCACTCTTAACTTTAGCTTATAACTGGTATTGCAACTGCTAACTGCTTGAAAAACTTTAAACTAGCCACCACTGATGTATTAGAAGCCTAATATGTTATTTGTTTCTTCTTTTTTTCATTTTTATTTATTTTTTTCCTTTTTTGGAGGCAGATGAAGAAGCAGACAGAACACGGAGTGAGAGTGAGATGACATGCAACATAGGTTGTTGGCTTGAATTGAACTGGCAAAAGTTGCGACCATACACTATGCACTGTAACAGTTCAGCTACCATGGTGCTCTGAACATGTTACTTGATTTCTGCTAATTCAGGGACAATTATATAATCTTATCACTATCTCTATGATACACCAGGCATGTTGAACATCTTGTCATATGTGCATAGGTTTTTTTCCCTGTCTAATACGAGACGGCTTTTTAATTTGGCAGCTGCTTTAAATGGAGCTATTATGCTATGCTAAATTGTATTTGCCATGATAAAGTAGAGTACACAGAGAATAAGTATGGTTGTGTACAAATTGGCTCTGTATTTACTATATAGTACTCTATATTCACCATCCACCATTTGATTTGAGTGTCCAAAAAAAGCCCCCTACATATTTTCCACAATGGAATGAAAAAAGTACTGTTCAGGGTATAATTCCTACCTTCTGCTAACAATCCAGTAGCATAATTACGTTGCTTTAGAACGGGGAAAATGCCAAGCTCACTGAAAATGACAGAAGCTGAATTGAAATGGCCTTGTCATAGTTTTTCTTTTAGTTGTAATGGTTGTGAAATCAATTTAAAACGTCACATCTAAGCCTTTAAATTGACCAAACACACACACACACACACACACAGTCAGGACAGACGCTGCAGTGCAAGTAGCTCAGCTCATCTGGCTCAGTCCGTTACCATGGAAACAGGCTACTCTCTCTGCAACGAACCACCGACAACAAAAGAAAGAAATGGAGGGATGGAAGGAAGGAAAAGGTGAGAAAGGAGGGCAGATGACAGATTTGAAGTGAATTGTTCAAATACTGTAACCTTCCAGCAATGAAGACTTTTCTAAATAATTCCTCTCATGTCCAAGTGGAGTCAGCATGAAGGGTATTTGCTTATTTGTCAGATTTTTCTTTCCACAAGTCAGTCAGTCCCCCATCCATCCCTGCCTCCCTCACCTCACCTCTTTCTGTCCCTTCATCCTCTCTGCCCTTCCTCCCTCTCACCCCTGTTTCACGACCTCTTAATTTTTCATCGCCCGCTGTCCTTCCCTCTCTCTTCTCTCCTCACTCTCTCCCTAAATCCCTCCCTCCCTCCCTCCCCCAGTCTCCTAACCCACTTTAACATCAGTTTATCGGGATGCTGTCCTGACTGTGTGTGTGTGTGGTGTGTGTTGGTCAATTTAAAGCTTAGATGTGACGTTAAATTGATTTCACAACCATTACCAACTAAAAGAAAACTGATGACAAAGGCCATTTCAATTCAGCTTCGTCATTTTCAGTGAGGCTGGCATTTTCCCCGTTCTTAAAGCAAACGTAATTATTGCTACTGATTGTTAAGCAAGAAGGTAGGAATATACCTGAACAGTACTTTCATCTCCAGTTGTGGGAAAAATATGTAGGGGGCTTTTTTTGACACTCAAAATCAAATGGTGGATTGGATATTTAAGAATATATATAGTAAAATACAGAGCATTTTGTACACAACCATAACTTATTTCTCTGTGTACTCTACTTTTTCATGGCAATACAAATTTAGCATAGCATTAATACTCCATTTTAAGCAGCTGCAAATTAAAAAGCCGTCTCGATAGACAGGAAAAAAACCTATCACATATGACAAGAGTTCAACATGCCTGGTGTATCATACGAGATAGATAAGATTATATAATTGTCCCTGGAATTAGAAGAAATCAAGGATAACATGTTCAGAGCACCATGGGTAGCCTGAACTGTTAACAGCTGCATAGGCATGGGTCGCAACCTTGCCAGTTCAATTCAAGGCCAACAACTATGTTGCATGTCATCTCACTCTCACTCCGTGTCTGTCTGCTTCTTCATCTGCCTCCAAAAAAAGGAAAAAAAATAAATAAAATGAAAAAAGAAGAAACAAATAACATATTTAGGCTTCTATTACATCAGTGGTGGCTAGTTAAAGTTTTTCAAGCAGGTTTAGCAGTTGCAATACCAGTTATAAGCTAAAGTTAAGGAAGTGGACAGGTTATAATTTGTCAGTTTCTCATATTCATGACCTTTCATAGTACAAGCAGTTTGCTGAAGACAGTGCTACGCCGCCCTAGAGTGGAACAGGTGGTGTAAAAGGTTCATCGAATTTGATCTAGATTTGTAATTTTTCTTTTAATCAGTAACTAATATTCTGCCAAGAGGATAGTATTATGACCAAATTGAAGGGACTTTCAGCGTGAATTGTTGCGCATGAAATCTCTCGCTCAAAACAGCTTCACTGCCCGAATAACAAAGCTATTTCTGCGAAACAAAAACCACTGTTCAACACACTGAATGCGAACCAAGCCAGAACACTGGTTTTATTTGTAGATAGAATGACAACATACTACATTAAGTATCTAGACGAGATACCTTGGCTCTAAAACAGTAGAGTATACGTTTTTGGAGGTTGACTTACCATGCTTAAACTTAAAATTTAAAAACAGTGTGGATGGCTGGGGTGCTGGGTAGTGATTACATAGGTTTGCGTATAATGCAGTGGCCTTACAGGAAATGGTAGTTAGATGACATCATGAAATGTATATACATTACACCATCCTACCATTAAATTGTATGTGTGTTCTTGGCTTTCTGGGAGTCCAGGAAAGGGTCAGCTTCATCTCCAGCCAATGATGCACACTGGAGAGTCCTATTTAAAACTTTTAGGTTAAAGTCATTCATCTATTAACTGAGATCTCCTGTTTATACTTTATGTGATAGCCAGGTGTTAATATAGGCGGTCATATCTTTATAATTTGAAGCTAATATGATAACAATTTATAATGCCAATCAATATAATTGTGATGTCATGTGATGTAAATGGGATGAGATAAAGTTAATTAAAATTGGAGGAGGCTGGGCCTTCCAGATGGCTGACACTGCTCAGTAACTGAGAGATCATAAGATCACATCACTTCTAATACTATGTGTCCATCCCACTTACCATGTTTCTTGCTCCATGTGTCCTGTGAGCATGACACGACAAGAAAGTGTCCTCTCAGTAAAATTATTCCAGATCAGAGTGCTAGGTTTAACACCCATTAAGCAACTAAGTACGAACTGGCTTGTCTGTTAATGTTTATGGACATATAAAAAGCACTTGAAGGAAGAAATTTATATCAATTTATAGTACAAGAATGAGCAATACTACAAATTAGAAATATAAATCCAAATGTTTAGCTTTGGACAGGAGATGCTCAGTCAAATTTGGCCAGCTCCCTGAAAGAGAGAAATAATTCAATACGAAGAAATGTGTTATTTTTATGTGACTTATGCAGTGCCTAAAATTATGTTTTTTGCCTAAACTTTTCTTCCATCACAACACAACCCTAAAAATCAGCTTGTTGAAAAGTGAGAAATCTCACTGCCTGGTCTCTCCAATAGCTGAGTGACTGCATACTGAATGAGTATCTTCCTGTCCAGATGGCATAATGGATTGCATGCCTCCTGAAAAAGGCTTTTGTAGTGCAGCCACTTAGCCTGATAGCAGAATCTTCTTCCATATTATTATCTATTCTTAATGTGAAACATTAGTGGAGAGAGCTAGGCTAATCTCTCTCCTTCCTGGCCCCCTTGTTTGCCCACATTGTAAATTAAAAAGAAAAAGTTTGTCTGCTGAAACCAAGATGTTCAGGAATGGAACGGCATCGCGAGTCCCATATGGTGCCGAATGTTCAAAGGACACTGATCGCAAAGAAATAGAAAGAGCCAGCTTGCCTCAGAGCTGTTCTGTCCCATATGCAGGACTGTGGTGTTGCAGGCTTTCGAACAGACACGATGCCATCTTGGATGTTTGTTTAAGTGCCGTTGTCATCCTCTGAAGTGGGCTGTTCATTTTTGGGGCCTAGAACTAATTTTTGTTAGTAAAGCCAGTTAATTGGCTGCTTACCCTATTAAAATAGTAGGAGTTGAAGCATGTTAAGGAAAAAGGAAAAAACTGTGGTAATTTCCTCTGTCTTTCAACTTTTCCTCATTTGAGGCTGTGGGGAGCGGCCTTAATTAATTAAAAACAATCCTTTAAGCTGCCAAATGTTCTAAGCACTGCTGAAACACAAATGGCAATCTAACAACTGGGCAATGAGAGATAATGCAAAATATCAATTACATCTTTTTTTGTTTGTCTTTTCATTTGAAACAGTTTTGTAGCTTGAAATAATCAGCCTATTAAACACAAAGCAAAATATTCAGCCTTTTAACTGCCCAATATATTTACGTGGAAACATCTTGCCACCTTTATTTAATTTTAAGCCACAAGGCATACCAGTAGGGTTGAGGGGGAAGGGAGTTCATCCTGCTTCAGATCTGTGAAGAGAATGAT
>NW_023339674.1:9969590-9969917 GCF_004916995.1 Morone saxatilis | reverse complement strand
ACACACACACACACAGTCAGGACATTGTAGCAATGTCACAAAATTGTGTGAGTAAATGCAAGATAGGTGGCAGTGTTTGTGATAATTATGAATGTACAGTATGAGAACTGAATGCTCATTATCTAGTTCAATTTCACAATGAGATAATAAGGGGAGAGCAAGGGACTTTTTTTGCTCTGAACTGATGTAATATTACATTAATTCAAGGATGAATTATTCTTTATATCCTTGTGCTAAAATTGACTAAAAATTAAATTTGTTTTATTTATTTTTCAGAGCCTCTAGGGGGTTTGTTTCTTTGTCACCTTTTTCATCCCTGATGAGTTT
>NW_023339674.1:9923981-9969582 GCF_004916995.1 Morone saxatilis | reverse complement strand
TTTGCATCTCTGGATGACACAATGATTCATATACATCTGAAATTTACTAAAATGTACTTCTCTCCATAGAGTAAACTCTATAGGAAGCAGTAAATGACTGAACGAGAGAATGATTTTGGACACTGTGTGTGTGCGCGCATTTGAAAATGGGCATAAGACCACCAGGCAACATCTCAGCTTCATATTAAAACACTAAAATTCCAATTTTTTATTTCAATTTTAAGCACATTATGCACAAGTACATTATCACCTTTTTGCCAGGTGGCATTACCATATGAGTTGCCTCATACATAGAGGCAAAAGTATGAGTTGAAAAATGTCTTTAATAATTACACAGTTTTATGTTAATCCATCAAAGTCAACAGAAAGCTTGTAATGTAGTTATTAAGGAGAGTATTTTCTTGGAATATCAGCATTTGATAACACAGCAAGCTCCAGGTTAACCTGTAATGAGAAGCAAATTAATCCTAAAATGCTCAGTGAAGACAACACCAATGAGGATTTAGGTGTGTAATACTCCATCACACAGATGCTTTACCCGAGGATGATTAATTCTATATTGTGTGACTTTGGCATGCAACTCCACATTTATAGTTATCTTTCACACCTGCCTTTGGTAAACAGTGTGCTGTAGCCTATGATGGAAGTATTAATGTTTCAAGCCTGTCACAAGAAGAGAGAGAGAGAGAGAGGGGGGGGGGGGAGAGAGAGAAACCACTCTCAGGCTGTGACTGACCACATCTTTCCTTGGAGGAAAGAGAATTATCTTACCATTTTGTGGAAAAAAAGTATCTAGCCAATAATTGCTCACCCTGTCACAAACACGATAGCTGTTGAAAAATGCTAATTCTTCACACGGTGCATTCCATTACAGGAGAAGTGACAGCTCTTTAATATTATGATAACAGTGGAAAAAAAGGCTTTTCATTCAACAAACCGAGCGGCACCAGCAGTTGCAGAAAAAGCAATTTGCATGCTGAATTTCCCTGTGAAATGCCTGCAGTGTTTTTAATCACTCGACATTAACAAATCTTTTAATTACCATTTGTCAACAACTGTGTTCAGAATAATGTCTGCTGCTTAATGCTGGGGGTTTAAGGATGGGGGGACGTAACTGTAATTTCTATTAGCACTCTGTTATTTCTTTTGAGGTGGTGAAGAGGCACCCTCTCGATAAATGATTCTCATAGAAAAGGGAAGATGATTTTGAAAAGGGAAAATGGGGCTGGGCCAAAGGAGGGCCTTTACAAGAAAAAAACTAGCCACAGAAAAGTGACTAAAATAACAGTAAACGATGACCTCCACACTATAGGACCAGCAGCCACTATCACTGTGACTCTGAAGACGAGCAGACTGCAGCAGCACTGCAGAAAAGATCACTGGCACTGACCTGTCCACAAATCCTCCAGGACTTTCTCTCTCTCTCTCTTTCTCTCTAACCCTGACTCCCCTGAGTCAGGAGAGGGAAAAAAAATCACTGTAGACCCATCACACCCCGGAAACAAAACATGTTTTCAACCAATTTATTGTACTGTACATGCATGACACATATATTATTACAGTATAACATAGACGGTTTAATACCAGATGTATACATTAATGTCTATTCTAATTCAAAGCAGGTACATTTAAATGTAACCATTACCAGACACATGTACATTTGCTTGCAAATATTAAATCCTACGACTGAACGATGCACTATATGGTAGGTTGTCCCTCACTGGTTTAATCACTACATACTTATTTAGTGGCTGGCTTTTAATTATCCAAATTTTCCCTCACTTTCATGTGAGTAAACCTGCCATCTGTAATGGCGGAAGCACATCTGAATTTCATCAGACGTGCTGAGGTTCACTCTCAAGAGCGAGTGAGAGTCGTAAGAGAGAAAGTGATATATCTAGAGAGAGAGGAAGAAAGAGGAGGGGGCAGCTCTTAGAAAAAATGCTATCATTCAACCCTCTCTCCCCAGCCTCGCTACCATTCCCCCCCTGGTGGAGTGTAGCAGTACGAGCACAGTGGACTGCAGGGAAGGTACACACCACCTCAGTGGGAGTGAGAACCGAAGAGCAAGGATGCTCCCAATGCTCAATGCTGTCAAAGCAAGTAAAGAGTACAACTGAATGCTGGTTTAGACATACAGATATCCTGTATGTGCATACAATATTGTGTTATTTGGTGTGTGTGTGTGTTGCTACAGGTCCATTCATTTTAGTGGTGAGAGTATGATCGTACCAGGCTGGTGCCATTTGAGCTAACATAGGTAGATTATGGTTGTACAGCAGCTTGCTGGTGTGAATATTTGGAACAAAAGAGGGTGCGGCAGGAAAAAAGGAGTTTCACTGGATAATTTAGGGTTAAAGAAACTGTTTTTCCGAGATAAAAGGGCAATTAGCACAATGCTTTTTCAAGAGAAAACACAGGATCAACCTCATCGCTTTCCTTTGCCACAGACCACAAACACTTTCTGCAGTTCATGATATTACTCATTGTTTCACTGTTGTGTTAGCTGCAAAAAAAAAAAAACAGAGCAGAAATAAAACAAAGTAGAAAAAAATACTTTTCTCTTCACTTTTTCCTTACAAATAGAAATAAATGGGTGAATGAATGAATAAATAATCAGGCGCTCCTTCACCTGTTAGTGGGACACATTATATAATACAGCAGTACTCGAGCATTCAAAGGGCCAGAAAAAGAGAGCAGTTTAGCTCGGGGGTGAGATAAGACAGACTTGAACACACTGTTAATCATCACATAGAATTCACAACGGTCTCTCTCTTGCCGACACCGACACGCTCCTTCAATGATGGAGTCAAAGGCAGACCGTTGAGGAGAGTTAAAAAGTATTTGCAGCTTCAGGAGGTTACACAAAAGTGAAGGTTACCACAAAGTAACAGTTAAATGTGATATTCAAATAGATGTCTTTTGTTACAAAGTGACGGCTGGCCTGAATGTAGATGATACTATGTACTGCTTTTGACGGTATTAATCATTTTAGGGTATTATTTATTAAAACATTCTGTGTTTGAAAATATTGTCTGTATTCATGAAATATATTGTTATCAGAGACCTTATGCTCCCTCAATTATGACTTGTATGCTCATTATTAAATTCCACATGCATAACAAATTATTCAGAAATAAAACACTGTGATCCCACTGAGAAATGTGATCCCACTGCCTGAAATATGTGTTTGGAATGGATGTGGCCTTCATAGTGAGATCATAGTTATGTGTTGCATTTAAAAAAAAGGAAGTCTGCAATCTCAATTATATTTATAGGAATCTTAATTATAGATTTTTTGATAGTATGTGTTTTCAGACTGTGAAATGTTTTCTGTTTTTTTCTTACCTTGATGTCACTTTGGGAACTCATCAGCTCTTATGTCCAATTGCTCAAAAATATATTCCAAATATTGCTTCATTAAATTCAAAGAAGTATCTAGCTGTAGCATATTGCAACAAAGGTGATGCAAGAGCAATATTTCCTTCTTTAACCAGGGTTAAGTGTTCATATCATACCACTGGACGCAATGAAGCACCCAAAATAGCTCATTACCTCTTTATTGTAAGATAACAGTGCCTGAATAGCTACTTCCACTTACCCTAATGTGTGTCTTGGTAGCAATTTGGAGAGCTATTGTTCCATGAAGAAGATATAAGGGTTATTTTTGTTAGTATGATTCAGCCTAGAATGCCTGTGAAGACACTGTAAACTGCTGAAACTTTGCTAGGTGCTATCCCTTTATTATAAGCTAGACTTTCTAAGCAGCTTGAACCTGTCTTTCTCCACACCTTTAGTTCTTTGATACCCATAACATTTGTGTTTCACGGTTCTTTAATCTCATCGGTTATTTAAAGGTTTATTCCCTTTACAAATATAACTCTACTGCTCCAAACAAGCTTAGTGGGGGGAAAAAGTCAATTTCTTCTGGCTTATTGTTTCGCACAAACTCACTTTGGTTTGTAAGTGGCTTTGGATCCAAAAACTGAGTGAAGAAAAGAACAGCCTGTTCGAGCCCAAACGCCCCCTCCCCTCCCACCCAAAAAATGACAGGCACATTTCAATCCTGTGAGTGAGAGAAGCTTGGCGATCGACTGGCAGGAGATTCTGGCACCCGATCAGGACCTGCCATTCGAATATTTTCACATGGAGAGGGAGCTGCTGCTTCCGACCCAGGCCCACGTCACATCTGCTGAGGACCCACTCCTGACTAAGTGAGCTGACAGCAGCCCCCCTGATCTGACTAAGCGCCACAGAATACGTGCCACAGAGGCCTGACAGAGAAAGTGGTTAACAGTGTTTAAGGGACATACCACTATGCTGAAGTACTGTAGTGGCAACGAATGACTATTTGCACCTGGTCCTTCCACGTAAAAAGAGCAATATTTAATACAGTGTTAACGTTTTCAAATTACCTTACGATGAGTAAGAGAGGACTTTCTTTCTTTCTTGCCTCTTCTGTGACACACCATAGAGGGATTTCTATTGCTAACCACTAGCTAAACATTAAGTGATACATGTTTATTCACCAGAAGGTTCCACCCACAAATGCAGTCGCAAGTTGGCAGCTATGTTTAATGTCACTATCCAACATGATACATCACTACTGCAGTCACTTCTGTGGGTGGGACTAATGTTACCTGGTGCTAATGCTCAAATGAATCTATTTCTAAACTCAAGATCAACAAATTGCATTTATAGTAATTTTGTTTCATCTGGATGACTAGACGTTAACTGATTTACATAGCAGCTCCTCTCAAGAAGTTAAACATCAAAGATGGATAGCAGGGTTAAATAAACTACATGTTATTGTTTAGCTTTTTATGGATTCAATTTTTTTCTAGAAACGCAAAATGAATTACTGTAAAACAAACATTTATAATAACAGATCAGATTAGTTATATTTGTCCATTCACAGACATCACACAGCTTGGTATATGAAAAAACTTTAGACCAATAGAGTCCATGACGCAGACAGCTATGAAGTCCTCTATCTATTACTTGTAAAAATATTCAAATGTTTCTTGCTAGGCAAAATACATACTCAACATCCCTCAGTGTCTGAAAAGATGCATTACCCAATAGTGTTTTTTTCATGCCATAGACATCAATGAATTGCTAATTCGATTCAATTCAACTGCTCAACATATCTTCATATTGCACAAAGAGACAAGAAAGGTATCAATGACTTTGACTCTACAAAAGTAGAAAATACTAAAATTCTCTTGAAACTGAACAAATGTGTCTATCCCTGATAATAGCATGTATTGGACTATAAGTCTGTTTTTGGGCTGTTAATTCAAATAAAATGGACTTTACTGGGGAATTTTCAGTATTAAATTGGGACTTGACTTTCCAGGACTTCAGACTTACTTAAGACATCGACTTGGTCCCACCTCTAGTGTAAGATCAAAGTATAGCACAACGTATATAGCACAGCATAACAGAAACAAAGGACAGAAAATGCTGCGTGAGATGTAAATTCATGTATCATTTACTTGGTACACCTTACAGTTTCCATCCCTCCGGTCTTTATTTTAAGCTCTGGCCTGCAAATTAAGTTTTGTGATGTACTCAGTTTGTGTACTTTCTTTATTTTATGGCCTTTGCTTTCAGTAAAGCACTTTGTCATAAACCATATTTTTAAAGCATTTTATAAATAAACTTCAGCTAAGTACTGGTTGAAAGTCAGAAGATAGCAAACCGGTTTACAAGAAGCAACTCGTCACGCCTTGTTAACTCTGAGGCCACTTATATTCAAGCAATACTTCACTGATCATCTGACATCTTCTGACCTGTGTTTAACTCTCAGTTTTGCGTTACTTGTAGCCCCCCTGTCCGTACACTGCATTGCATTCAGTCAGCTGTTCACAAGTGGCAGAATTTAGAACTCAGTCTTCTGGGTTCCTTGATTTTACGATTCTACACACCAAGTACTGGATCTTCACGAGGATGGGTGATTTTCCTCTGAAATAGGCACCACAGGCAGTGTGGGAGGAAAAACAGAGGGCAGGAGGGTGTGAAGACAATGTAGACAGACTGATAGAGATGGAGGAGAGACAGAATAAGTGAGGAGGTAAGACAGGAATCAAGGTGATGGAAGGTTTGAGGGAGACAGGGAGGAAGTGAGCCGAGGATAAAAAAGAGAGGAGGAGAGAGGAGACGAAGGTAGGGAAGAGGAGAGAAGGAAAAGCTCGCCAGATCTGAGAGAGAAGGAGCTTTGATTAAGCGAGCAATCAGTCAGGGGCTACAAACAACATAGGCATCACAACACATCCAACTAAGATCCAAAACATTCCTGTCAAATGTCAAATTACACTTGTGTTGTCAGCAACCGAGTGATACACGGATCACTTTTAGAGAGATGTAATCACAACAAAAAGGAAGCTGTAAAGTGTTTTCTAAACAGTACAATATCAGTAGAAGTCAGACAGATGAATTTAAGCTTCTACGGTGATTGTCAAAGCACTTTCAATAGTTTGGGCAAGGTAATGTTCTGGAGGGAATTGGGACTGAAATTTCTGAATGCAACTGTGTGTTGTCATACTGCATTAGAAATTTTTCCAAACAACAGAACAGGTGGGATGTACCTTAAAAGGGTATTAGGACATCTGGCAATATCAGGAGGCCACAGGAAGAAAAAAGAGTAATCTAACATGTCTGCATGGCATATGTTGATATGCATTATAGTCGTCTTCATAAAGGATCTTTAGTGGGCACAGTTTTCTTGGGAAAGAGAGCTTGCTTACCATTTTGGAGAAACTTTTCATTTAGTCTGATCAGGCAGCTGCATTGTAATATAAAAAGAATTTTCATAATGCAGCTATAACTATCAACTTTGAATAATTCTCCCTTGGTCTCCTTTGCTGCAGTCTTGTTATTGATTGTGCTTCCCATGCAAACTGTCCTGTGGTTGCCCTTTGGTCTCAAATCCACTCACACACACACACTCTCTCTACTTTGTAATGCTTATGTTCTTTTTAAAGTCCTTTGTGTATCTATATTTATGTGCTTTGTTCTCCGGAAAAGCTCTTTATGGTGAAACTGCTTGTAACAAGCACTTTATCACGAAAAGTTGACTTGTCTCGCAATGTAGAAGCAAGAGAGTTCAGGTTTTAGGGTACAGGTTGCACAAGGCAAAACAAGCCTCCCTCGCAAGGTAAATACTCTTCTCTAACACAAAATGCCTGCTTTCTACCATACAGCTGTGACAGTAAAGTAATGGACCTCCGCAGGTGGAGCTTCACCAACCTGAAATTGCTTTCTTTGCTTTATTTTACTTCAATGCAGCAGGAGGGTATTGGCTCCCAGATACAATGTAAACAGCATTAATATATTTCTTCACTTGGGTGGTGGCAAAATGCAGGTGAGAGAAGTCGTTTGGTGACAGAAAAGCAACAAGTTCAAGTGTAAACCAAAATCTGGCTGTGTGAGTGATGATTACATCATCTGTACTATGAGCCCCTTGAGCAAGGCAGTCAAGTTGCTATGTTCCAGGTGTCACTGTGAGTAACTGGTGCTGTGAGAACAACACATGATTGCTCAGTCAACTTTAATTTAAGTTAAATTTGTCATCTGCACAGGAACCACCATCAATCTGTAAAACAAAACTCTTGTACCAAGGAACTTTAAGTGTGGCCATCTTGGCCCTGGTTAGATAAAAACCCTGAAAACTTTCTGACATTTTAGACATGACATTTAAAACCAGTGTAAATATAGTGTATAGAAATATGGGACAGCCAACCTGACTGCCTGCATTGTTTTGTGACTTGAATATCTTTATATCTTCAAAGTTTATAAAAGTGTTTTACAATTTTATTTGGTTTCTTCCCTGAAAATATACAGGTAACTGACATTGACCTTAACTGATATTCCCCCTGGCCCTTCACTAATTATAAAATGCTTCCTTGTAAAGATTACACATGTGTAGAGCTAAGATAGAACTCCCAGCTGTTTTTATAAAAGATCTTGACATATGAGAGAAAAGTTGGGCTATTCATTCATTAACCTACACAATACATATGGATGCATGGGGGGGATGTGTTGTTTTTTTTTCCCCTAATGAAGCAGTAATGAGTGATCCATCCACTCATCACGCCCTACATCATCATAGCCTAACACAGATGTTGCAGTAGTGTGTGCTAGGAGCAGTTAACATTGATTCATGATTCATGAGTTATTTATGACAGACTTTGAACAATTTCTACAGCTGTGTCAATCTCATCCACCCTTGTCACTATTTCTTGTCACTATTTTTCATGACTATAGCTAGGTAGTTAGCTGTGGATGAAGATGACGTCCCCAATTGTTTTTCTAATTTGACTAATTTAGCAACTAAGCCAGACCTATAACCAGCAACGCAGTATCATTGTTAAAAATTAGGTATTTCATTTTTAGTAAAACTTTAACGCTAACAAAGTGGCAGTGAATGTCAGTGCCAGGCTGCCAGCATCTGAATAGGAAAAGTTTGATTTACGTCACATGACAAGTAGCCACTACATTTTAAGATAGCAGAATGTATTGCTTTCTCGTAGGCTGTTGTCGCACAGTATGATACTACTGTATACATACCAATAACACATGGTGGTTATTAATTGCAAACATCAACTAAGTAATTCCTACATTTTTATGTAATTTTGAATTCATTTTGTATAATTAGTTCCTCTCTATGTAGTTTCCCTGTATTAAAGCAGCCTAGATCCCTCTTGAGTCATTCCCTTCTCCTCTCTAATGGCACCTCTGCCTTCAGTCTGTGTCCATGATCAAAAGTAACATTTTCTCTGGAGAAATACATTTGAATATCATACATAGCATGAACATCACTCCATTAGGCACACTATTTAGGGTATTTTCAATGGGGAGCTAAAAGGATTGTGTTTGGATTTTTTCCACTTTGGTTTTATGATGTTCATTATTGATTTTTTTACAATGATCTTGGGGCAACATATGTGTTCACTCTTGCTTTTAAAGCAGACAACATTCGCTGCTCAGGCTATTAGACACTGATACTGTTGAGCTTTGCGAAGGGAATCCATCTTATGACTTTCTGCTGCTATAGTAACAGTGATCAAGTTGCTGTAGTTGCTAAGCTATTCTGTAAAACTTCTAAGTAGTTTAGATTTTTTTGTGGCTTGGTCGTGTGGTACATATTTCATTGGTTTGCTGTGACTCTTCAAATCAGTTGATGGGGACATTACAGCCCATCTTGATGTAGCATTGAGTACAAACAGTTACAACAGGGTCACTTTCTCCAGGCAAACAGCTCTGCACTGCAGCTCAGAGGAGATCTGAAAGTGCCATTTCCTGTGAAAGTGAGAGTGGCTTGTGCTCCCCAGAGCCTCCACAGTGGAGCCTCTTTCTTCTTCTTATCATACATTCCCATCCTCAGACATCCGACAAAGCCACAGCTCAATAAAGAGGAACATTTCTATTTCCCCAAGCTGCCTGCTAGTAAAAAAAGCATCTGTATATGTGTGTATGTGAGGGAGAGAGAGATAAAGGAGGGGGTGAGAAATAACAAGGTTAATGGTGTGGACCACTAACGGCTTTAGTTTTCTATTTTTGGGGCAGAGGTTGGGGAACCAAGAGTGTGTCAATGTAAACAACAGAATGAGGTAGTACATGTGGGTGCAGGGGTGGTGGGTTGAGGGGGGGGAGTCGAAGAAACTGAAGGTACAACACTTTGCCGGTTCCTCCCCCGGTGCCTGAGCACATCATGGATAATGCGACTGCTGTGAGGAGCTGTCAGGGACTGTGTGTTTAAATTTAGCCCGAGTTCACCATATGCACACAATTCGCTGAAATAAAGCTCCTGGATGTGGGTACCAAGATTCACCCGATGCTGTCAGTCTCTCAGCCTCTCAGCCAGAGGGAAAGAAAAGATACTTCCATATTCCGTCCTGAAAACACATGAAAGCGCAAGCCATTAGATTCTCTCCTGTATCCTTCCACGACAGAAGTAGAGAGAAAAAAAGAGGTAGGGAATGTGTGGAAAGGGAGGGTTGTGGGCAATCCATCCTAATTAGTGAGCAGTTTACTTTCCTGTTTGTTATAATCCTGCTCTCTTCCTTTTGCGTGCTGCATGCCATAACAGTGGTGCTCACAAAGCACCTCGGAAGTAGGATGGGATTTAAGTATTGTTGTCGTTAAGCAAAGTTGACAGAGAGATATCTGGTGTTTCTCCTCTTTTTATGCAAGGCACTCTCTGCTGTCACTGCCTGCTAAACCGCCCCAATTAAGTTTGATGTTCCTCTTCATCTGCTCGTTGTTTGTGTTAGAAAAAAATGATGGCTTCTAATGAACCGCAGAGCGACAGAGACAGCTTCTTGTCCGAGGTGGGGCGTAAGACGAGGGTAAGGATGTAAACCGTACAGTCAATGTACACGTGAAAAGTTGATGTTACAGATAATACACCAGTGGAGGAGGAGGCTGAACATGAGTCAGCACTCCCACATCAAAGGTTGAACAAGTATGACTTGTTCTGTGTAGGAAGTGACAGCCAAGCTTCAGGAGAAGAACAACTGCACGTCTTTAAGATGCTTACACTGAGAGAAAAAAAAAAGCACTGGAGAACTTGTGTGTGCACGGTTTGCACAGTTGAAACAGAACACACACTTCTTCTGTGTTTGTGAATCAGTATGTGAAGAAGAAATACATTTATAATCTCACAATATGTATGGCAAGTACACAATTTGGCAGGGGTGGCCCAGTGACTAAAGAGGCCAGTGCAGTCTTATATTCTTATATGTATAGTCTTATATTGAGGGCATGTATAATGTTAAATGTTCCACCACAAAAAATGTGGAAGCTCACCAGTTTGTCATAATAAATGTTTGTGAGAAAGGAAAGTAGGTTTGTGGTGGTGTTAAAAGTGTTTGGGTACTTTAAGCATAAGATTTGATTCATGGTGTAGGAAAAAAGGTCTAAGAATAGGGGATGAACCACCTGAGTTGAAGCCATCAACAACCTTTGCACCCTTTGTTTTCACCGCGCTATTTCAGTATCATTCATCCTATTTCAAAACTGAATTTTCACTTTGGGAAAACAGGATTCCCTATGGCCCTGATAGAAACTATGATGACGTTCAGCAACAGTATTTGACTGATTTCATGACAAGAATTATTCCTTTTTGTGGTTTTGTTAATGCAGTTGTTCATACTTCTCAATTGTTGAAGAATCTGATGCACCAACAATTCAGGTAGCAGCTATTGTAAATCACGGTCATAAAAAAGCAGCTACACACGTGAGACATAAAGTAAACACAACCTAGCAGCATATAGCGACTGCAACATTCGGCGCCTTTGGGATTCGGTAATTGGAACTTTCACCATTAACACACACGTGTATGTAGTATGTATTTTTGTTTTTTGCTTGATCTCACACAGAGTCAGAGCTGCCGTTCTGGAGATGCAGTTCCAGTCCAATCTGTGCCACCTTTCAGCAAGAAAAGTTACTGCACCTATTCTGCCACCAGTTGTTCTGTTGCTAGTAGCAACCAGTACTGGCACAGTTCTTTAGTAGTTTAACTGACATTGTTACTTTCAGCCTTCTGTCAGATCCATGATCATCAAACGTTACTCTATGTGGTCTCTTTGTATATATACTAGATGTTGATCTTTCACTGGTGATGATTTGTTTCCTCCTGGCAGGAGGGACAATGCAACTGGTGAATTTAATACTTATGTAAATAGTTTCCTTTCTGATTTGTAATTACTATCATCGAATATTTAAAAAGCCTTCAAACTTTATTGGAAGTGTGTTTAACTCACTGCATAGCTGTGCTATCTGTGCTATGTGTTGTGCCCACTGCACAAGTATCTGGACCTTAGTTTAAAAGTCCAGTGTGTAACATTTAGGAGTATCTCTGGCAAAAATGGAACATAATATACGTAACTATGTTTTCATTAGTGTATAATCGCCTGAAAATAAGAATCGTTGTGTTTTTGTTACTTTAGAATGAGCCTTTTATATTTACAGATGCCGCGTGTCGCCTTCCAAGGAGTCCGCCACTTATAACCGCCATGTTTTATCATGTTTGTGTTCTTTTGTTGGTCCACTGTTTAACTGCATATGACCAATAAACAGGTCAGTTTCATAAAGTGGCTGATTAATTGTCAGTAAGCCTGGAGGGGATCATGATTTTGTTTATGTACATGTCAGCCTAATACTTTTTTTGCACATTTATGAATAAATGCTGCAGGGGCTTTTGTGAAATGTGGTGGTTAACATTCTTTTTTTTAAAAACCTCTTGTACTGACTGTTCTGTTTCATACTACCATTAACTGCTAACTCCTCACTCCACTTCAGCCACACCCACAACTATCAACAGTTTGGTATTTCCACTAGGCACATTGTACATGGTGGTCATTTTCACTTTAAAACTGTAATTTTATATCACTGGTGTCTCCATATAGCCTTTCCACTCTTGATACACCTTGATAATTTAACCTGCATATTGTCTCTTCATTCCACTACTCTCATGCATACACTTTGGACACACAGCCTGCCCTGCACTCCATGTTCCCCACACACATGCCACCAGAAACATTGGAGGGGTTCTGCACTCCACTGAGTGCACTCTTCTAGTTAAATACTGTCTGACTTTGAATGAAAACAATCACATATCAACTCATATTTGACGAAAAATCTTATCTAAGAACCTCTAGTAACCAGACCAGGTTATTTTTTAACATCGGTGGGCCCAGTGGGAAATAACTTTCTAACCCTGGCATTGTTACTATGATGCTGTATACCCACTGAGCTATATAGTACCATATCTGACACATTTTTCCTTTGGGAACAGTTGAACCGTAAGTCACAGTATCACAGTTTTGTAATATAAAAAAGTAGAAGCAGAGATGAAGTGCTTCCCCTCTATACTATGTCGGCCATGATGAAAACTCCTTGTCGGACTTTGTTATGGACCCTGTGCAGTATGATGTGAAGTGCTCATAATGACAACCATTTGTTTTCATTACTTCTCCCAGCTTCACCCAGAACTCCAGCACAACTTGTCACCACACCACAGATCAGAGGATGTGAAAGGGCAGCCAAGGAGAGCATGGCAGATAGCAACAGAAGACCATACCCTTTAAACATGTGCATCACACAAGAAAATCATTCCCACCCAGTAGAGAAGAAACTCTAGGACATAACATCAAAATGAAAATCCATGTACGAAAATGTAGAGGCCTCTATTTTGAAAGCAGTAACCTGCCGCAATTGGCTGACACCAAATGAGTCCAGTGTTTTCAGATGAGCAGATGATTTAGTGACAAATAAGACACAATTGAAAATATTCACTTTTTTAAAAATATATCCCAAATGAGTTGCTGTGGCAGGAGAAATATTTGAACTGGGTGGAGTTTTGTGGCTCAGTGTTAACTCACTTTCGGAAAAATTTTAGTTTCAACAGCTAAAAAAATCCAAATAATAAGAATGTTTGAAAAATAATGATGACTTTATCACTTATGTCTATATTGAGTTATTGAGGTTTGTCATTGTCATTCAACTTTACCATATAGGACAAACTTGGTTTGCCCAAACCTTTATCTTTCATCAGGTTGCAATTTTCCCTATATCGATACCCAGAGTCACTCTACCTCTGAGTGTTGTTTGTTGTCATCTGTCATCTGTGACCTTTTGCTGCAGAGTAGTCCATCTACCAATCCATCCATCTACCAACACATGCACACACATAGCCTATGCCTATAAAGTACATACATAATATTTGTTTTGCAAACTTGTACAGTAAATACTCTCTTAAAGCCTAGTCCACCTGTACATGTTTTTTTTTTTTTTTACTATAGCTTTTTCTATGCATTTAAGCCTTTCATCGACATGCAAATCAAGTATCAGGGCAGAGCGGGTCATACCCCAATCAGAAGGTTGTTGGTTCGACTCCCCGCTCCTCCTGCCACGTGTCGAAGTATCCTTGAACAGATAGCTGAACCCCAAATTGCTCCCGATGCATAGCATCGGTGTGTGAATGTGTATGAATGAGTTAGTTTCTGTTCGATGGACTTTGCCATCGCTGTGTGAATGTGTGTTGAAAGGGTGAATGTGGCACGTAGTGTAAAAGCGCTTTGGTGGTCGGTAAGACTTAAGAAAGGCGCTTATACAAGTAACAGGTCCTTTACCATTTACCATTTATTTTGTACATGCTATTTAGCATTAGCCTCACTAGCTAAATTGCTGTCTTTCTTTTAGCATTTAGAAGTGCACCTAGATAAAAGGTATTGTAAATTGGTACTGTAATAATACAAGAGAAAAGGTGACTACTGTTAAGCAAATTCAAATTCAGCTTAAAGAATAACCCAACTAAAAGAGTGCATGTGTATGTAAGCTAAGCATAATTGGCAATGTGAACTTGGAGTGTGTATGTGTTAAGATATTGTGTATTGAGTATGAATTGAATTGAATTGAAAGCCTTTATTGTCATTGTACATGAGTATTTGAGCTTGTACATTGACAAAATATCTGAATTGAATGAATGGATATATCCAGCTGACTGTGGGCGGCAATTCTAAGTGGCTGGTACTGTATATTGTGTATATTCAGAGACACTAAAGGACATTGAAAATAAAATAAATGAAAAAAAGACTAAAATGCAATGCTACTGATGATGATTATGTAAAAATAGCACTATCTGGGACGATTCTGTGAAGAGCAGCGTCATTTCCCTGCCTAATCATTTTTGTCTTGCTCCCTGTTTACGGCAGCAGTGTTCGTGAATATGTGATATGCGTTTTCAGGTGTGTTAATATGGATGGAGATTATTTCTAAAATGGTGCTTAAAAAAACTTTAAAATGCTGTTTAAAAAAATAATCTTGTACATGTGGCCTACAACAGCATGAGCAGCCAGCAAGAAGACATAGCAAGAGAGGAATTAATACAGTCAGAGTATGTGAGAGATAAAGCTGTACACAGCTGCTAGAATGAGAGAAGGAGGAAAGAAAGAGCAGAGGCTGGTGTTTCACTACACAGTGACAGGATAGAGTTGACCAGGCTGTATGGGCGATCATTATTGCACAGATAACCTTGGTAGCCTTCCCCTCCTTGATGTGACACCAGGTAGGATTATCTGTCCTCAGACTGTAACTGTAAAATGGCCTCTGCAGGTTTATCTGAGCAGATTACATCTAGAGGAGTGGAGTCCCTTGTTGATTTGCCACACAGCTTTAATAATAAGTTATTTGGCAAAAGGATCTGTATATCACAGCCCTGTGAGCAACATGGGTGTGAAGGCATATCTATACCTTCAGAAAACACCATTATTGGGGTATCAAACACATTAGCAGAATATGCTGAAATCACAAACACAATATACCTTTACATGAAGGTGTCACGTTTAATCTCAGTTTTCATCAACATCCATCTGTTTCTTTCAAAGTGTCCTTGAGCAAGACACTTCTCTATCATTATCTGGAGTTTCACAGTGGCATCAGGGACAAAGACTCTTTTTTTCAGGGTCCATGCATCACTACACCGATCTGCACCAATACTAAACCACCTGTGCTGCTGCACCTTGGCCAGTAAAGCTGGAGAAAGGGGGAGAGTCAGATAATTACACACACGTGAGCCAAATAAGCGGATACAGGTGGTGTAATCAGCACACATGCTGTATATTTCTTTCTCTCCTTTTTCCTTTCTCTTATAATCTTTGCAACTTTTGGAAAAACCCTTAGAGTTTTTATCTGACAAAGGTGGAAAATGAGCCCTGGTCTAGATCCAAATATTGATAACTTTTGAGTTAGTCTTTTTTTTTTACCAGACATAGCACAACTAACAATCACCCACCATTGTTTATTAAACGATATGGTGAAATTAACAGTGGAAAACCAGCTGCAATTGTAGTCAGCATACCAGAAATTTGACTTTGAATTAAACAATCTATATTAAAATAATGTTAAATTGTTCCATTTTGGAACCTAATGTGATACTGTGGTGAACTGTTTGACACTGTTTCCAGCTGATGAAATTTGTGCTGACTGCTGCAGTCTCCTGTCAAGAGCAAGACTGCAGCTCTGATTATCCCACTCCTCTTCTATTATACAAATCTTTGCATGTAGCCCTTCTAAGATGGACTGATTACTGATGATTGAAGTGGTGGAAAATAATTGAAATCGATTACAGGTAATATTTAATAATCAATTCAGTTTTTAACATAATCGAACCCATGGTAAAATGTTAATTATTAGTCTTTCTGCCCTGCACAGGCTGCTTGTCGCAGCTCGCCTGGAGGAGACTCACAAGTCTTGCTTGGTGTGGCATCAGAGGGTGTTGGGACAGAAGCGGTGATAAATCCTGTGTCCTCTCAGAAGGCGCTAATAATTCACGATGATGTGGCCAAATGTCACAGGACACATTTCCTGTCCCCCGCAAAGACAGAACCACTCAAAGACATGATAAATGGCCCTGACTTTCATCTTTTCTCACAGAATCTGTTTGAAATCTTAAAGCACGATCCTGTTGTTGTGGAGGTGTCACTGCTGCCGGCATCATTTTAAAAGGCGATTGACACCATTTGTGCATGCAAATAATTCTTAGTATTTGTTTTTATTCAGTTACGAGTACCAGATGGGAGGGTTTTACCAAGAATTCAGATCATGTTGTACAATTTGGCAAAAAAAACGTATTCTCAGATACTCTTCCTGAGAACATGTGAACCGTCTCACACTGATATTGAGGCAATGTGTGTGTTGCATGTAGCAAAAGCATCCCATCTTCCATCTAAGAGTATACTTTTGTTGTGGACAATAACAAAATGTACAGAACATTACACTGCATAAGGTGTTTCAATAAATCTACTCTTTCCCACCCAGTAGGAACATTGCTGCCTTTGATTCAAATTTACAGTAAAGGATGACTATTAGAGAACTGGGTCCCCACAGCAGTGTAAATGCACTTTCCAAAAGAAGTTGCTCTAAATGCTGGAATCATAAATGTATTGTGATCTTCGTCAAAACATTAGTAAAGTGACTGTTTCATAATGTATCATCTGTTGATAAGTTGATAGTTGTCTATTTTTTTAAGCAAACATGCATCCCTTTCTCTGTGAAACCAAGTGTGTCTGCCTCTGATTTATGTAAGTGTGCCAGATCAATAAATCTACCCATCACCTCCCATGTCCATAAAAGTGTTTCCTGAACTGGCAATCCTATTCTGCCAATGACAAGCCCTCTGACTGAGCCAAATCTACATTAGTTGCACTCCAATTGTCTCAGTAGCCTCTCTGCACCTCTCTACTGTCTTGTGCTTCAGACATAAATGCTTCCTCTTTGAAGATTTCCAGACAAAATCAATATCCAGAGACAGTGTTGGCAAAAACAGAATCCAGATTTCCATCACTTTGGCCTTTTCTTATCCCCCCAGCCAAAGCCATCAAAGCCTGGGCCCCTGCACAACAATCAGACAGGCAGACAAAGTCATCGCTGTGTATCTGAAGGATAGATGCCTTATCTACAAACTGGCCTGACTGTGGTTCAGCTTACTCAAGGTGTGATGCTGACACCTTAAGTCATCCAGAAAAGAACTGCACAAATAATATGGCTGACATCAATCTTAATGTACATTTTTGAGACTGTAAGGTCAAACAGCAAGGTGACTCTTTTTTTCACACATTTAATCACAAATTTGCTAGATTACACAAAAGGAGATTTTTTTTTGTCCATATTTTTGGTTTTTCAGACTCCAGATATTTGGGCTTCTGCCCTAAAACTTATCCTACTCCACATTGTCTGACAGAATTAAAATATCTTCAGGAATCAAGGGAAAGGTTTAAGTTTCAAACCCAGACTTCAAGTTGTTCACGGCTGCTTCATTCCATCAAATGGTAATATTCTACATATGTTGTGTGTCAGTTTACACACATGCCCCTGTTTTTTTACCTTGCATATTTGGTATCTTTGGAAACTTTGGGATCTCCAAGGGTCTAGGGTTAAAGAAGTCTCTTTTTTGCCTTATAAATGAACTGACTTTTTGGGATGAAAAGCAAACTTTACAGCAAAAGAGTATATTGCAATATTGTTCATATTTACTTTACTTTTTTTATTCTGTAGAAAGTGCAAAGGGGTTTTGGGAGCTCCTTTTTGCCATTACAGACAGACCGAAAAGGAAGATATTCCTTTACAGATATACACAGTCAGCAAAATGCCTAACAGCCCCTTACAGCACAAACACAGTGGTATATCACAATTAACAGAAAGCGTGTGTGTGTGTGTGTGTGTGTGTGTGTGTGACTGTTGAGGGGAGTTGGAGGGCAACAGCAGTGACGTCAGGGTAAATTGAGACGATGTGCGCAGAGTGTTGTTGACAGCACTGTAAACAGCGGCCAGGTGGAACAGTGCTCTTCAAGCGACTGCTTTTCATAAACAGATGGGCGCTGTTTATGGCTGCTACACCTCTTTGTCGAGTGAATATATAATTACAGATTAGACAGGCTGCGGTAATTGGAAGTTGTGCAAACAGTCTATCTCTTTTCTTTTTGCAAGTTCCCCTCTTAAGCTGATAGGTTGAAGTAGGTTTTATCTGAATCTCGATCCCTGCTGCAGGGTTCCTAGGCTGCTGTTACACACAACACATACAGATGTTTCTGAGGTTTATATACATCCAGATATATGCAGTGTATCAACCTTTATTTCCAGGTACTTACTGTCTTTTTAAGCACTTATCTTTTATGTTTTAACAATTTAGGGTCAGGTTTTTGTTTGTTTTTATGTAACATTTTTGAAACATGTATTTATCCACTTTGTATGTTCCTGTTCATCATATAAAGCACTTCATTCATAATTCATTTATTTATTTTATTATTTAATTGAATTCATATTTGTTAATTAACAGAATGAATGCATTTCAGTTTTGTTTCCCTCAATTATAACTCCCTTGACATCTTTGAAAAAACTACTTTTTCAAGAATCCTGAAGAATAATCCATTTGCCAATAAATCACAAAATACACTACTTGCAGAGCTTTGTATGATTAGGCAATAGCGTGTATCTCTTTTTTTTCTTTCTTTTTTTGGAATACACAGATCCTACAGACCAATGGCAGAGAAGTGAATTATGCTCCAGGAATGGTTTAATATGTTTCTGTGGAGTTTCTGTTGACTGATTGTCATCACACAAATTTGTTCTGATTTTCAAACGCAACTATATGCAGATAATACTGTGATTTTTTCAAGCATAACTGATGTCTCACAAATTCAGTATACATTACAGGCTGAATAGAATTTATAATTTTTTATATTTTAACAAATGTCTTATGGGCTATATTATTTTGTAATCAAATTTTGTACTAGTATGAGTCACTGAACTGGTTAACACCTAAATCTAAAAGACATTTTTATTGGTTGTAATTTATTTTTAAATGTATTTCCTTTAACTAACCCTCTTACTTAAAAAAAACACTTTTAAACAGTCCAATGCATGCTAAATATCCTTTTTTCTGTGTTCCTAGAATTTTTTAATCAAATTGGGTGACATGCCTTTGATTTAAAGCTCCATTTGATTAGAACAGCATGCCGAGTTTGTGTAGATCTATTACCTCCATTCATTTCTTCACTACAATGTATTTCCATGTGTAGGTGCATGTAAATGCATGTATATATTGGTATGGGTAAACATTTTGCTTTATTGTATATATTTTATGTATTTTGGAATTTCTTGGGGAATGAGGTGTTGGAATAGTAATAATGTGACTGTATTTGTGTCATTTTGTATTGTGTACTGTGTCTTCTCTATATTTGTGTTACGAACCCCCTTGAAAAAAAGATGGTTCATCTCAAGGGGTTATCCTTCCAAAAAAGTGTTTAAATGTAAATACAGCACACCAATTATGTATATGTTTGTCCTGCAGTCCATATGCTTGGAAAATGGACAGTTGCTGTATAGTTGGCAAACACATGTAGCTTTATTATATGGGGATTTGAATGTGACAAGTGAGAAAATAGTCCTACAGTGCAACTGTCAGATGTTTGTAAAGAAAAGTATTCATCAACAATTTCCTCTCAAGCACTCTCATGGCTTGCATCCTGATCATGCTTTAATTTCTGGCTTGTTTTTCTCTTGTCAAAACACTGTGTGGCTTGCAATATGAGCCAAAAGGAGGCCTTCAGCTCATCACCATCATCCTTCAAGCCTTTGTGCATTTCAGAGTGCCTCCAATGTTTGTCAGTGAGAGCAGAGACGGCTGGGGCTGTACTCCTATTCATGAGCCGTTTCTCCCGTGTCTCAATAACAAAGCAGAGCATAAAAAAAGAGAAATAAACCACAGGAGCTGCCAAAGCACAGAGTGAAAGGTGTTGAGAAGTGTCTTGGCAAGCTCATGAATTTCTTTAGTCTTCAACTATGGATGCTTTGGTTGTGGCAAAAAAAAATTGTATATACCATTTTTTCCTTTATGTTTGCTTTTGGTTTGGTTTCTCCTCCTCCTCCATTGCCCTCCCACACTCTCTGTGCTGTGGTCCATTAGGCTGTCTGTCCACAGCCAGAAGTGACTTTGACATTTGCTGAAACGCCCAGTGGAGTGTTCAGGCTTGAAAGGATATCCAATGCTTTGACCCAAAACCACTCGTTTCTTTTTCTTCTTCCTTTCCTTTCCATCAAAAACTCCTTTGTGACATTGTGCACTGGCATGTTGGCTCTCAGACCAAAGTCTGAATATATTTAAACTTCCACCAATGAAAGACACCCCCTCCCACCATTACCCCTACTCACACATACACACATCCAGACACGACGACACACATACGCACAGGCGCATTTATGTACACACACATCACACTGAGATGCAAGAACACACAGATACACAAACACAAAAAGGGCCCAGTGTGAAACCACAACCAGTGCAGTACTGCACTTACAATGAGAATTCTAAATTTTATGAGTACACCAAAGACAAAATAGCTGAGGGAAATCCCCTGGTGGCAAATCTTTATTTATAGCATAAAAACAATCACAGAACCTAACATCCATAAAATAAAGTAAATAATGATTCAAAATGAGACAAAACAAGGAATATTGCCTTTTAAAAAAAAATTAATATGCTCTAAAACTATGGTGTGTTTAAAAAAAGGCAAGAAAATAATACAATGTATTAGTAGCAGTACATACAGTATTAGGGTATGCGTACATTTCTGCAGACATTAGTGGTCAAGCTAACACACTTTAATATGGATTTGTAAAAAAACACCACTTTTTCAGCAATGGGCGGCTGATTAATTCTAAGTATTGAGCAAGTAACAAGATTTTTAAAATAAAACAGGGCCTGCAAATTATTATAGGCTGACTGCCAAAGTGGAAAACAGACACACAGAAAAATACTGACCAGCTTCTAACAGCCAGCCGGTGGTTGGTGTTAATTTCCCACTCCAGCAATAACACTTTCACTTAATGACTTACAGCAGAGTGGGTTGGATCTAAAAAATGACCAGTTTCTTCTGGTAAAAATTGTGGGGCAGGGGTGGCATTAGGTCTGTTCCACAAAAATGTGCCCAGAGTGACCGTCATAGCGGAGATGGTGCAAGGAGGAATCCCCTTGAGAACATTTTTTACCCTCTATGAGACAAGCTCAACCCTCTCCACCCATCCATTATAAATGGAGTCTATAGTCACCCGTATGCCTCATCCCTCTCTCTGGGCAGTCAGCGTGAAATATTCACCTGTTCCACTCCTTCAGGAGAGTGGGGGATTAATGGAAAGAGAGGAGCTGAGGGAGCTCCCTCTGTCTCCATCTTCTATGAAAAAGGTCTGAAACGCTGACGCAAACTTGCATCAGCAAAGACCCCCCATGCCAACATTATATACAATACATATACAAAACACACTGCTGACTTTGAGGAAGAACTTTAAATTGTTGCTCCTTCCAGACAGCTCACAGAGACGTTGAAATGTACATTAAATCAGCATGGAATTACTTAATGGTTGCCAACTATGATAGAGTCTTTATTTTAAGTTAAATAATAAATGGGTTATTTATATCTGGTCAATATTTTTTTCCGTATTATACCTTTTATATAAAATATGAAAGTCAAAAGCATTTGTAGCGCAGGGACAAAAAAGCAGCAACGGCTGTTGTAGAAACCCGTCTGGTGAGACTCAGTTAAACTTGGATTGGGGCTTTTTGCTTTCAGTAGCTGATGGTGTAGAAGCAATCATGGGGAGAGAGAGGGGTGTATGAGCTGTGACAAATGTGCCCTGAACTGAACCAGGGACATTGGCAATATTGAGCACATGATTCACACAAAGTTTGCAATTAATCACAATTTTAAATGTAATTTTATATATTATTTCAGTTCATCCTACTGTTACACAAGAAACAGCTTTTGCCATTTTGGCTAAAACTGTCTAAATATTTTTGTTTCCCGTCACAACACACATTAAGTAGATCTACTGAACTACTTAGACTGCCCATCCATTGTTATCAGCTGTTGTTTCCCAAAAAAGTAACAACCTCCAATATAGACACCAATGGATGTGTTACATCACATGAAAGCCCTTTGCTCCATCATTTTTATACAGACCTGTCCCACTTTAATTAGCACCTGAGAAGAGAGCTGCTGTGCACTGAACATCTGTTGCTCAATGGGTAAAGTGTGATACTCACACTTCCATTGGTTACCCACTCTAATGATTATTTACTCATTACACTAAACAGTCCTTAGACTTACAGTGCATATTAAATTATATCTATATTATGTTTGAGTTTTCACCAAGTCTCATTATGAACTTTCATATGAGGGGTGTTTGTCATCAGTTCAAATAAGTCTGCTGTAACAGAAACTGATGCACATATCTGAATGTCAAAATACGAGGTGGTGGGTGACACATTGAGTAATGATGGAGAAGCAGGAGGACAGATTCCCACAGGGGACCAAATGTTCCCTGTGCCCTTTGCCCCATGTACACCGTCAGCTCCATAACCTCTATTTATACACCTCACCACTGGAAACTGTCAGCAGTGGGGTGATATATTGATTCAACAGGTCATTTTTTATGTTTGCCTCTAACTGATTCAGAAGAATGTATGTTGAAGCAGCACAGAGGAAACAACACACACTGTTACAGACAGAATGAGACTCATGACTCAAGAAGGGATCTCAGCATCTGGTCCACGTCTCTTTGCATGTATGTAGCTATGAAGGTATGAAGTGGGGAAGCAGAGAGAGGGTGAGAAGATCAATAAAGGTATGGAACACATTAAATCACAATGTTGAGTTGTAAGGCTGACTCATTGATTTTCAGCAGTAACCTATTCCGTAAAACACTGAATGGTGGACAAAGTTAACAAGATCGAAACCTCAGTCCAGCTGCCTGGCACAGCAAAACCTATTAAATCTCAGGGGACACAGAACAGGGAAAGGCTAAGGGTATGGGAGCACCATGTTACTGTATATAAAATGAGACCAGGAAGAAGTGAAACATTGAAACAGCCTATATCCCCCTGGAAGCTCATGGACTGAAGCTGAAAGCTAAGAGAGGCAGTGAACATAAGATGTGAATAACCCATTTATCAAATGAAGGATTGCGAGGCACCCAGTGCGTAAAGTGTCCAAGTACACATTATGGGCAATGGGTCATTCAGAGATATTCACATGTCAGTGTAAGTGCAATTCACTGTAATTTTAAAACCCTGGGCACCCTTCAATCATTCTACTCTCATCTATGAGCAGCCTCTTCTACTTACACAAAATGAGTCACCTTGCCATCACCTCATCTAATGGTTCTATACCTATTGTCTCTACATACAAATTATCATCAAGACCATTATCAATACTCTGTTGCACCAGTGGTAGACAGATATCTATATGTCTTCCAGATACATTTTACCAGAGTGTCAATCGCAGAAATGAGAACTGCTTTGTGAAAAAGAAATTACCATGACCAACAAAGACAGTAAGTGCTTGAGGGCAACCGTGAGATCTTTGAAAGAATCTTGCTATGTGAGAATTCATTGAGTTATCACTTTAAGTTATGCACATTTGTCATTTCACCCAGTGCTTTAGATTAGACTTTTTTGTAGACACAATTTTCTCATTTATCCTCCCTGAGTCAGTCCATTGACCACTTGAGTGTCAAGAACATTTTTCAAAGTGCATGCTGTGAGCCAAGCATGCCTCCTACATTTCAGCCTGTTCATTCGAGGGGGGGATGGAGAAGTGGGTAGTTTGCTTGCCCTCACATATGAGCAGAGATTACACTATGAAACAGGAGCCGTCTGCTCTCCCCAGAGGCTTGGTTTCTCAATGGTACATGCAGAGAGGATGAAATAGATACCCCGGAGTCTCAGTTGGCCCCCGGTTTCTTCACAGTTCGGTGTTAATGGTAGCTCAAATGGTGAGCTCAGACCATGTTGGATCTGTAGGAGCACAGCGGAGGGTGAGTCACCCAGCCAAAGAGACTGAGATAGGAGTGATGCTTGCACAATTGTGTTCGCCTGGGAGAGAAAGCAAAGTGTTTGTGCAAATTATCTCACCCCACTCCACGACAAAGTACCTTTCAGACAGAGTGTGAGAAAACACTTTACTTCCATCTTTGCCCTTGTGAAAATTTGTAGTATGTTACTATGTAAGTAACTAAAGCAGCCAAAACCATATCTTAAACTGTCCTTTTGCTCATGGTGTGTGCGTTGCATCCTACACTCCACTTTATTCATGGTCTTAATGACAACAATGTAGCAGAACATATAGTGTCTTATAAGTCAGACACCCATGTTATGGAATGCAGCATTTATAGCAAATGGTTTTACAATTAGATTTGATGGGGAAAGGGTCTACTATATGAAGAAGTTATTTTAGAATCTAATCTGCAATAAAGAATCTGCAGGGAGAATTAATCCCCCTTACCTTATGACAAGCAAACAAGTATAGCTATAGTTGATAATGTTAGTTAATTTTACCCATGCTGTGCATACTGTATATACTGTCATATCCACCTACCTCATGTATATAAAGAAACCTGCACGGAAATGTATTTATTTAAGCATCCTTTGCACTGTACACCATTGCAGTTTTTTCTACTGTCTACAAATGTTATTGTTTTTATGTATAACTGTACATAGTAGTTTATGTCTATTTTGTTGAGCTTGACCAGTTTATTTATGCTGCATATTTTGTGTATGTACATTGAGAGAAATGTAAAACCAGATTCCTTGTATGTGTGCACATACCTGGCCATTAAAAGTGATCCGGATTCTGATTTGAGGGTTTTAAACATTCATGAACTTTAATTCTGGCCAAATATTATACGTTGCTACTTTAAGTAAATGTTTAACTAAAGCAGCCCTATAGCTAGTGGAGACAGTACCATACATAAGTGACAAATTAACAATATTCAGCACTGTAGGTCTCAGAAATGGCCAGATCTTTAAGCGTTTAGCTGGTAGGGGTCGAGGAGTGCGGGTAATTTAAGGAGAACAAACAGAATAAACTGTCAACCAGTTAAGTGGGTTGGGATCGAATTTATCATGTAATATGCAATTTGAAATTACTGTGTTTTTATCCAGTTGAACCACAGCTTTGTCTCTTACAACTAATGCCCAGCCTGCCCTTACACACTTTACTGGTGATGCTGTTCCTGCTGTTTGCAGAAAACATTTGGACCAAGTGTCCACCACTCATGAAATTAAGCACTGAAGCCATATGAAAAATCACTTATGGTAACAACATTCTTCTGCACCATGTTAGACAGCGTACACCATCTTGTTTATTAATATGCCTCTCTATACCAGTGTTATCAAAATACATTTTTCCACATTGATTGTAGGCTACTTGTTAAATAAGATGATTCAGATTCTTGAGTGGTGTATGCACTTGCTGCGAAGGTAACAGATTACTCAGACTGCTTGGGCATAGTTCTTATCTGCTTATATTAGGCATAATTAGAGATGGGGAAGATTTGTTGTTGAATGATCATCTGAGAGTACGTTCAGATGCATAATTGTGTTTACTGGCTGAGGGAAAACAAGTCTTTCATCTCGTGGAGATAAGAGGGTGATTTGTGGTCCACTTGGTGGCCTCTTCTGTGTATTCTCAGGTCTGATCTCTTTGTTGCTTTGCTCTGTCCCACCCTCCCTCTCTCTCCTTGATTAATGCTTATGCTTGCCTAAGCATCATAGTTAAGATGAAGAAAGGCTGGTGATAATGGCTTTTTACCCTGCTTGGTGGGTCTCTCAGTCTGGGGAGGAGATGGATGTCAGAGAAATGGGGGAGAGGGGAAAGGAGGTAGGAAGATGTATGACCTCTTTTTCAGTGTACAGTTTTGGACCTATATAAACATACGTGGAACGGTGTTCCCAATGATCAGTCTGCCACCTAACTAATCCAGGTTAATATGAGATGATCCAGCTCAAATTATCCTGTTTATCATCATCCAGGTAAATGCAGTTCTTCTCTCTGGATGCTCTTACATTTAAAATCAACAGAACAAGAGTAAACAAAATAACCAGCACTTACTCTATATAAATAGCTACTGCAGTTTCAAGGCACATATAGCTCCTTTATACTGTGTGAATATGGGTTTATTTATAGCTTTGTGGAAAGTATCTTATCTAAATTATATCTTAACTATGAATTGAACCCCTGCCAAAGCCTCCAACAAAATTAGAGATTAAGAGACTGGAGATTAGATTAAGTGTGTCAGCAGGCTAATTATTGCATCTGAAGTCTATATTGTCTCATAAATTGAATCTCACAGGTGTTAGGGCAGAAATATAATTTTAAGTCACATGTTCCATACCTTTCAATCAATACAACAATGACTTCAGTTTTTCTTTATAAACAGACTGGTGCTCATTAAGCTTACAGTACCAAATCTGGCCTGTTACCAATATTGGAAGAAACAGTCTCTTCATGTATTAGCATAGGGATTTCATTAATGCATACTCATCAAATTCATTTATCTAATGTAAGATCACTTTTTTGAAATCATGTTCATGTAATTGCTCTGTTTTGCAGGCTCTGGGCTGCAGGGTGTTGGTGAATTCTAAGTGTGTGTCATACTTATACAGAGCTGAGGATCACTGGAGCAGAGCCACACTGTCAAACTGAAATGTAAACAGACGCAAACAGAGTAAAGCAATGTAAATAATTTAAATAAATTACATTAAAGCATTTTTTAAAGTGTGAGAAGTAATTGAATTTATTAAAACTAAGTATAAGCATTATACTTTGTCCATCTTTATGGTGTCTAAATGATAACCTTCCATCAAAATTATATGTTAAAATGCCATTCATTAGATTCCTGTAATTGTATTTAATTGTATCTTTTTCTCTGTATAAAATGGACACACTGTATAATAACATTGTATATACATCGATCAGCCATAACATTATGACCACCTGGGCACCCTGGCAGTCATAATGTTATGCAGCCCCATACGCAACAAACTGTGATGCACAGCCTGTACTGACACCTTTCTATCAGAACCAGCATTAACTTTTCATCTTTACTAGTTAAACTTTGTTAAAATAATTGGATTATCTGTGGGTCTCAAAGGCTACACCTACTTGCAACTTTTAAGCTGAAATGTTTTCTTGCATGTTACTCAATGCATGAGTTGACATCATTAATTAAACACATTCACCACACCTTGAGTAGCAACATGAGAACTTCAACCATTTCATTTGTTTTTATTGGCTCTCTTACATGGCATACACTTAAGTGATGATTGGATCTTCAAGAGCTCAAAGAAAAGTATATACATTTAGGATGTATAATGCAAACTGCGAATATTCTATTTCCTCATTAGGAGAAAATAAGTGTTGTTCTGGTTTACTCCAGCAGCACTACACATTGACTGACAATGAAAACTTGCTGTTAGAGATGCTGCTAACAATCAGTGATTAAACTTACTGATTGGAAAAAGTCATAGTTTAAAACCCACAAACTTTAGTTTTTTTTTTTCTCCCTCAAGTCATTGCAGTATTCAATATTTAGAAGGAGCCATTGCATTGTTAAGGTTATATTTCACTTGGAAAGTGGAAGCCAGTCATCCTAGCTAAAACCTGACTTTTCATGTTTGTTACTTTAACACCTGGCGAGTGCAGCTGTTGTATCCCCTAGGCAGAATGGAAGGTGTCTACCATTCTGAAGTTTTACTTCAATTTACTACTTCTAATCAGATTGTGTCATCAGTGGATACAGTGCATGTTTTATAGAACGTTCCTCCACACAGCTCCATCAATCTAAAAATACTAAAGCAATCACATTCTGTGCTACAGATCATAAGGTGTGAACAATATTAATTATTACCACAGTAACATCATTAGTTATGCAATGAAGGCTCCTCTGATATGCAGTGTTATGATTTTCATTCTTGTTTGATCCATGAGCAGAGAAGCAGACAGTTGAAAGCAGAGAAAGGATGAAAACTGAATTGAAAGATGAAAGTCTGTGTGGAAAAGCTGTATGCGGAGGAAACACTGGAGAATGTGGTGGCTTTGATCATTCTGCCATGAAGTCTGAGGTTTCTAGTTTGAAGGTGGTAAATTGGCGCTCTTGGCCAATTACTACCCAGTGCTGTGCTCTAAAGGCCGTTGCACATGGTCACTATTTTCCAAATTGTTTTTAGTTTCTTGATTATTTTTATGGGTTCATGCCATTGAACAGGTACATTTCAATTAAACCGGTCAATCAAGGACAAAATCCCCAAGACGCAGGTCATCGCAATGTGGCAATGTGTATGTGTATTGTATTTTTGTTTACATTCAAACCTCCTTTGTACACACTGTAAATTTGAATATTGTATCTATAACAATTATATGCAACAATCTGGTGCCATTTGATGTCATACAATGTAATTTGATACAGTTCTAGGCATTTATTTTCCATTTTAAATGTGTTTTTTAAATTAATTTTATCAGATTTTTTTTTAAATAATATCCTCAAAGTTCCTACATAGAAACACAGCAGTCTCCTAGTTAATGTAACAATGTCTTCATGGCCACCTGTTTGAATTATTTCTTCTACCCATGAACAGCCATAGCCATAGAGAAAAAGCCATGAAGTTGCCAAATTCATCCAAAATTTATGAAAGAAAGTGACCTGATTTAAGCTTCAAACTGTCAGTTTGATCTTTGGCTTCATTGGTGGAGCAGGAGTTCATAAATTATTATTTTAAAGGACCAGTGTGTTGGATTTAGTGACATCTAGTGGTGAGGTTTCCGATTTCAACCATCTAAATACTGCTCCCCTTCTAAGCGTGTAAGAGAAAGAACCACACTTTACCACGAAAGAACCAGAACTAGAACCAGTGGTTTGTCCTGAGCTACTGTAGAAACATGGCGGTTTAACATGGTGGACTCCTTAAAAGAGGACATGTTCCTTCTGTAAAAACGGCTCATTCTAAGGTAACTTTATGCATACAGTGTTGTATATTTGACTTATTATTGATATATTATTTGGTACTGATCATTCAGCTGAGGAAGTTTCAACCCTTGACTACAGGCTACAGAGAGAAGACATAGTGATACATAAACTACAGTATGCGTCAGAATTAACTACAACACAGTCCATATGCCTCTCATCCTACTAGGCTTGGAGTTGGTCATTAAACTGTGTCAGAAGGCCTTTTTACTGCTGCAATAATGTGCTTTGAATAGTATCTCAGCACAGAAGTAGAGCTTTTTATCTTCTGCTGTCTAGGTTGTCTGGGCCAATAGAGAGAAATTACTCTTCAAAAATAATTGACTGATCGGTACTTGGTGTACATGGTACATGGTGTTAATTCTTGGTGGTTTTTCCATGCTATTGCTGAAGGTGACCATGCATGAAATCCCATCGACACTGTCTAAAAGGGCAAGTAGCACTGCTGTTGCTAGGTGATTAAGTTTGGAACAAATGTGTCGATACTGCTTAATAAAGCTGAATGTTCACTGTCACCAGGAGTACTGGTCTGAGAGGCCACTCTGTTTCCTGCTCATTTAATTCTCCCATTATTCAGTGCTATTGTATTAGTGGATTATTGTATTAGGCCCAAAAAAATCTGCATTACAGATGTATTTGTGACTCAGGGGTGTCGGTAATGGGATGTTTTGATAAACAAATGTCCAATAGTGTAATGGATTCTATTACACTAGGAGTTGGCATCAAACAAATGTTCGATCTGTCCATTAATTGAAAGCTGGCCATAACTCATGAATCAGTAACGTGAATTAAACTAAGATCATTTCAATTGTTTGCTTCAGCGCAAATAAAGTCAGTATTGTCTTCACAATTTCAAGAACTGGTTGCTTGAGCCAGGGATTTAAAACGCTGACAAGCTGACGATTGAGTCAGAATGGAAAAAATGATCAAATCAAAAGCTGATTATGCAGTTCGTGCCATTTAATTTACATGCGGGGACCCCCACATCCAGAAAAACTGCAATTGAATTAAATGATTATGTTCATATAAATGTACATGAATCCTTAAAATCATGCATAGAGATGCCATCTACAAGAGAAACACATTGACTGCTTTTAAATATAAGGCCACTGAACGGGGAGATGAGGATAGTCACATGAACACATTAAGGAACTAAAAAACTTTGAATCACCAGGACAAAGTTGAAAAGTTTCATCCTTGGCTTGATAATAGAGCAAGGAGGGGAGTCCCTTTATGACTCACTTCTACTTACACAGAGAAGAGATGCATACAGATGGAAGAATCATAGAAATGTTCTTTCAAGGAATTACAGTTTGGACATACAAATTTGGTCTTGACTGTTGCCGTTTCATTTAACCTTTGAAGCTGTCATGCCTCAGAGAATATCTTTTTGCTTGTGTTGAAATCCCACATACGCTTTTTAACAGGTTTCAAGGAGACAATGTCCTAAACTGTATACACCACTGTGTGTCATGGTTTGGGGTTTGGTTTGGTGGTTTCCTATTTTGTAATTCTACTCCTCTAGTCTCTTGTTTTACTTAATTTCCTGTTTTTCCCTCCTGTTTGATTGTCTGTCACGCCCTGATTATTTTCACCTTTGTCTTGTTATCCTCTCCTTCACCTGTGTATTTAGCCTTTGAGTTTATGTTTCTTTGCTGGATTTATTTATTTTTTCTCCATTATGATTTTGATTTGACTGTTTTGGATTACCGCCTCATGGTCTTGTAAGTTTATGTTTCACCACCTTTTGCAATTAAATCAACTGAACTGCACCTGCTCTGCCATCAAGTCTATATTTGGGTTCAATTCCTCGTTTTCCATAAGGATAAAACAATATGACAAATTGTAATGTAACTAGAAACATGCCAGAAAGAGAACTTGGGAATTGATTCATTCATAATTTACAGGTACACCACTTTATTGTTTTTGTTAATTGCGTTGCAAAAATGCTTTCTGTATATGTATCCATATTAGCGTTGTTTACTGTGTATGGAGTTCTTAATAATTGCCAAACTTAAAAACATTTTTAATGAAGTATGTCAAAACAAATGACAAACAGCAGACCCTCTGGAAAAAAATCAGCAAGCTGTGGTCTACTCTGTCTTAGTAACATATGAATTTATGGGACAACAATTGAATCATCTCCACTTATGAAATCGTTGTGCGCTTACAACCCTCTCACACACACATACACACATACACACACACACACACACACACACACAAATGAAAACCAGCCTTTATTCATCTGCCTCGATTGTCCACACGTGAAAACAGCTGAACGAGCAAAAGGCAGTGGAAAAGGCATTACTTTCCTGCTCTAGCTCACTCATACTGTATGTGAGGCACATTGGGAATACAGATGGGTCTGTCTTCTCTATCTAGTCTCTCTAGTTAATCATATTTCCCAAGACCCATCGACACTACAACCCCTACACGCCAAAAAATACTGCAGGTACAGTGCTGACGGTCAGCTGTATAAAGATAAATTAAGAACGGATTAGCAACCCAGATCTAAGAAGTCAAGCCCATCTGTCTGGAATATCCCCTTGTAAGTAATCTAATAATATTAAAGAATGTGTGTGTGTGTTTGTGTGTGTCTTGTTACGGATGGCTGCACAAAGCAAATACAACAAATATGCTCTTGGTCAATTACATACGGTGTATTTCTGTTAAATTGATATAAAAAAAACAACATTCCATCATTGTGATCAACTTTGTGCGATCTAAGATAAATATGTACGGGAAGGATGGATGATATAAACAGAGCATGTTTGCATTGTCAGAGATGGATTATGCACAGATGTACCATCTGTGTTTACGGGTGTACGTTATGTTTGCAATTATGTGGTATGAAGATAAAGGATTATAGACAAAGTAAACCAATGGTTTACTGTATGTTTGCAGAGTTCCCACTGCGCTCTGACTGACTGGTGCATTATCCTAGATGCATGTGTCCACATAAAGAAAATGTGGTTGCATTCAGAAATATATAATTTAATAAGTTTGCAATAATACATTTCTGGCAATACACACAACATTTCCAGCCTTTTTTCAAAATGTTTGACTGATAAAGAGGCTTCTGGGGAAATAAGGTTCAGCAATGTTTGACTTTGTGGTTGTTTCCATTCTGGGTGGAGTCACAGTGATTGGCGATTGCATTCACTTTCCTGGCATCCTTTTTTCTTTTGTTTTTTTTTACACACTGATGATGGCCAGACAGCAGAAACCATTTTGTGTATTGCCAGACAGTAGTAGTTAGTAAACTTACTGAATAATCTAATTCTGAATGTAGCCCTTTATATGGCTGTATCTTTGCAAAACTGAGGTATGGATAAGTTACATGACATTTAACGGTTTGACATTTTGACAGAACTACGCAGATGTGGTGTTAAATATAATGTGCATTTTCAATAATGGTATGGTGGTGTAATGCTTTGTGCATGTTGATAATACTGTGAAGTTCGGTGTGTATTTGCAGGAACATACTTTGGAATAAAAGATGATATAAATGATGTGGTTGCATTGTTGGGGATCTACTCTGCACAGAGAGTAGTGTCAGTGTTTACTGTGAGTTGGCAAGGATTGCCAGGGTAACTGCAGTTGGCAACAGTTCTATTCTTGTCATGCGGCAGTGAGGTAAGAAATATCTCAGGGTAGCAAAGTATGGTCAACAGGGTACATTCTGTCTCCATGAGTTAATTGGGTGTGAAAAGACATGAATAAGAGTTAGATCCTTCACTTCAGCAGAGGATAAAAGAGGAGCTGGAAGGTATGATAATAAATGGAACCTTAACAGTGACAGGTGGGATTAGCACGCATCGGTGTGGTATAATACTGCACTGCATCATGTGGTGAAGTCTTATCTAGATCTACTCTACTATATTGTGCCAGCTTAAGAGTCACTATCAGCATCTGTTCGGTCGTGAAATGAAGTGATGCTGGTGTTTCACAGTAAGTCATCCTATAAAGATACCTAGGAGATAAGTAGTCTGTGCCACAGTAAAGAATGGCACAGATGTATTGTATGAAGGTCTAAAAGGCTTACCATGAGACACAAAAGTTTGCCAATTTGTAGATTTGTTTATTAAGAAGCCTATTTTTCCTGGGGTCCACACAGGTTACATGGTGACTACTATACAAAAATACACACTCAAACACAGAAAAATAAGTTTAAATCTTTTAAAAATTCCATGAGGGAAATCTAAATTGTGGAAGGCACTCAAACCAGACTGAAATGGAGGAAAAGAAGGTCACTGAACAACACAGAATCAGATTATCAGAAGGCATTGTCTTTCCAAAGTCTGTTTATTAGTTTAAAGGTGCCATTACACAGTTGTTTTAACATCTCTTAAAACAACTAGATTGTTCTCAGAGGAGAGTATGGAGAGTCAACAACATTTGAAGCCTAACCCCATGTCAGTGTCTGGTTTTCTATATAACGTACAATCTTTAACTTTTTATAAGAACCATTTAAGAGTGGATGCTGATTTATGAGGAGGTGACTAGAAAAAGTATGGTATCATAAAGTGGGTGCTCGCCATCATTTTTTTAAAACAGTGATGTTAAGATGTTTACAAGTAAAAATAAAGATGAATACGTGGGCTGCAGTTACTGTAAATAAAAATGAAGCCCCCATACATTTTGTCATTCATCACAGTGGAAAAAGTCACATTTAAACTAGTTACAAAATGAACTGCTAGCTACAAATTCTTGTTGCCAGTAGCTGAACATCTGCTGTATGTGTCATAGGTCAGTGACAATAATTACCGGACCTTTTACAGCCTATATTGTAAATAAATAGAACATAGTTTGTCAGGAGAAATACATTCATAACCAGGTTTAGCTTAGCAAGACAATGAATGACCTGTGACCTCCCTGTTGAAGGAGAGAAGAGAAAATTTTACTGTAAAGTTCACAAAGTACAAAAATACATTATTTAATACTGTATTAACCATTTACCGTTTCTAGTTACATGTGTATGTAGGAATTGTAGCTGCAATAAGTAATAAAAGACAGACAGAGAGACGCCCTGTCATTGGGTCAGTCATAATGATGGCTTTATCAGAATACATTTGGTAATACACTCACATGTCCTCTGGTTTATCGAGCTACAGTAGAGCCTTCTCATCAGATCAAAGGGCATTACTAAAGGTACACATAAAATACTGCGGCATAGCAAAGAAGCTTCTATGTCCATCCAGTTCAGAAACTCATTCTTGTCCAAAATAACAAAAATAATTGCAGCAAAACTGTGACCATGTGATGCTTGAAATGAAAAGAACACTGACATTTAAGTCAAGTAAACTGATTTAATCTTGATCTAATTTGGCCAAGGCAGCCATGCCATAGGGATCACAATTAAGGAGTATTTAATGTCCCTTTATCTAGAGAAGCCATCTCTAGAATTTGTTTGGAAGTATTTGGTAAAGAATCTTGCTTGGATAAATATGGGTTCATGTTGGGTATAAGATGAGTATAATTTAGATAAAATAATTACATTATGTATGACTTTTTGAAGCTTGAATAAGGGACGCTTTGATCCAACTCATCAACTCTGTAGATTAAGCACTGTACCTTTCAAAGTGAGACAGAATAATGGCATAATAAGAACACAGACTTGCAAATTGGTCTGTGGGACCAGGAGGGTTATCAGAGTATGATCCACAGTACAAAGGCCCTACAGGTGAAAACCAAAGGGAAGAGAATTGAAGACTCACGTGCAGATAAGCAGACTGAGAGGAATAGGACAGTGTGACATCTCTACTTCTTATTAATTGCTCACGCATTTTATTCTTGTATCTGTAAGGTCTATCAACTAGGTAAATGAATAATAATTGATCATGTAGGTGTTGAAACTTCAAAGTCTTCATGCAGTATACTCCATAACTTATAGTAAGAAGCTGATTGAGAAGTAAATGTAACACTGACCTAAGCACCATTAAAACCTAACCCAACTCTAAAATCAACCCTAACTTAGACATTAAATATCTATAGACTGCTTTTCACATCAATATGGCCATCTCTCAAATCTTAAGAATGTTCTATAACGAACCTTTAATATACCAAAGTGGTCTCATAGTCATGCAGATAAATCAATTATAAATTGTATGACTAAATAAATGCTTTTACTTTAATATCCCTTCTCTCCTTGCTCTGCCTGGGAGTGCCTGAAGAACATTTATGTTCTGTGGCCAGTGTTTTCATGCTCAAGAGCACCTTAAATATCCCTGGACTTACTGCATGTAAAACTGATGGAGCACTTGGCCTCTGCTACCTTTCAGCTATAATAATTTTTCTGTTGGGTTTAAGGCTTGTTGGCCTTGTTCTGCCAGAGGCCACAATTGGCTCTTGTGACGCCCAGCTGGTTACCTTTATCTGTATCAGTGCTTCCAGTTGTAGCTTTGCAATGTCAACACCAATACATTCTGTGTTAATGTTAATAAGGTGTTTAAAACAGAAATACAGTATGATTTGCTTATGATGTGACTGAGTTGATGATGATATTTGGACATCAAAGTCTTAGATGATGCATAGCGAAAGCATCTTGTTAATTAAATTAGCACTTACCATTCATGCAGGTTACAGTTCTACTCTCACGCATAGGAGTTTATATGGATGTATTTTCGGCCTTTCTACAACACCAGCCTCCAAGGTCATCAATCACCCATTCATTAGAACTGCAGGCACATTTTGTGAAAGTAGTCTCTGTTTAAACCAGTTTCCAAAGCTGTTAAATTAAAGTCATACTATACAGAATGAGTTCAGCTGTTTCAATAGACTTGTAACATTTTTTTCCAGTTTTACTAATTATCCAATGTGAAAACACATGCTCAGTTTCAGCATGGTGCTATTTAATTCATACCACAACACAATCATGCTGGATGGTGCTTAGTGGAAGAACTGTCCTCTAATGCTGGCCACTGAGTTCTGCTTGAGTAGACGTGCTCTGCTTTGGGGCATCTCCAAACTCCTATTTTTGTTAAAAGAGGGGTGACTGTTACTCAGATTTTCCCGGTCTTTCTGTGAAATTGACCACTGGCCTTCCAGTCACTTGTATTTTGTCCCAAACTTAAGCCCACCACTACCCTCACACATTAATCATAAGGCTACATTGTGGGTTATCAAGGCAAGCGTCCACTCTGCCAGCACTGATTCAAATCGCTTTAATGGCCATCTCATGTGGTGGAAATGCTCCTCAGAGGAAACAGTGGTGGCAGAAGCGATTGACCTACCTACCCTCCTGTGACGGCTGCGCATGAGAGAGGTCGACAGCATGAAGGGTAGCAGGCATTTGATTAAAGCTTCAGCCCTGTTTGTGGAAACATGAATAATTCTAGATGAGAGGACTTGAGGGTCAGAATCAAAAAACATCAGGAGCTTGGACTCTTGATCCAGGTAGAGAGCCACAGACATAAATCCCCCCCTGTGTTTCTCTACAGCTTGCAGCATTAAGGTTCCACCTTCTCTTTGCTGAGGCTCACATTTATCAAACAGCATTTTGTCATCTCACTGAGACCTCCACATGGTATTAATAACGTATACAAACACAGATGGTCCCAGTGGGAATCGACACCTTGACAACCACTGAATAAGGACTGGTTAACTGGGGAAAGTGCTCAAACTCCGTTTATTTTTCATCCATTTGTGTTAATACAGCCACTAAAACCGTTTGTTTGCCTGTCTGTCAGCTACATTTATCAAAATTTGACTGAAATCTTGTGCACAGGTAGCTCTTGGTGATAGGCCTATGGTGTTCAGCTATATTGGAAAAGTAACACAACATACCATCTAGAAAAGACTATTGGATTCTGTTTCTTCTTTAAAGAGAAAAGTGTGAATATATTTGAATGTGAGAAAATAAATAGACAAGGATTGTTGGAGAATAGCAGAATTTCAAATAGAAAATTCTCATAGAATGTGAGAAAACATATTCACCAAGTCTAGAAGAAATACATTAGTTTGTATTATTTTCTTTGATGAAGGACATTGACATAATAAAAATATTGCAGAAAGGGAGACACATAATGAACATTGTCTCTATTTCTCTACAGATAAATGAGTACGTTTCTAACTATCTGGGTTCATAAAGGGCTTTCCATCTAAAAGTCACATCCCTTTGTTGTATTTTTAAAGTACAGCCATTACTTCTTTTAGATTTTGAATAGCAAGATATTGAATAATACATTTTCAAACTGAGGTTCTCTCATCTAGTTACATTTTTGGCCTGACGCTCTTCCTGGCTTTATCTTAACCTTCTTCAGAAATAAATGGTGTACAGGATTTTGAGCGCCCATTTAACATCTAAGCAGTGAAAACTACTGTAAAACTTTTTTTTAAATGTACTTTATAATATTTGAGTTGGTGTGTAATCATTCATTTCCTGGTCACATTGATCTCTCATTTAATCATATTCCCTCCTTCCATATCTCATTAAAAGAAAAGTCTTTGCATTGGCTCATTGGCATTTATCTGCTTTCCTCTGACTCAGCTGAATTTCCATTTATTCTTGTCCCTTACCCTTTTGTCTGCCCACATTAGAATAATGTAATCTCATTTCATAATTTTCCTCCTGTCAGCCCCCTGTCATATTGGTTCCTGGTTACATTTGTATGACTCTGCCCTCACTTTGTCTCGGACCATAGACTTAGTCACTTAACAGCAGAGAAATGGTAATGTTGCTGCGCTCATAACAATGTGTCATTATTCCAGTGTCAAATGACATGATCGGGGAACAGCTTTTTTTCCAGTCAGTTCTCCTCAGAGGAGATGTGGAATATCGTGAATGCCTGAGGCTAGTAAGAGGACTACTGGTGTAATATGGAATAGAAATAAAAACCCAGGTGATTGTGTTTTTTTTAACCTGCCTCCTCTAAAAGCTGCCAACAAGCCTGAGCACGACATGGTGCATAGCATCAATTTTCCATCCCCAGTTTCTCATTTCAGAAACTATCAATATGGAAATCAAATTGCTCCACTTCCTGTTTGTGTTCCCCCAAAATGGGGCACCGCTTTGGTTACTCACCCTCTCATTGATAATCCCACCCGCCGACTTTAACTGCATCTGACATATTGAATCGCTCAAATGTTGCTAGTTTGGCCCCAGTGGCAATTTAAAGTGTTGACAGGCAGACACAATCCACAAGCAGATCCCTGGTATCCGATGTTACAGTCAGCCCTCCCTAGAGTATCCCAATCAATAAAGCAATGGGAGATGACTTTTTTTTAGACCAGGAGCCTATCGGAGGGGAGAGAAGTGGTGGGGTTAAAGACCCAGGGGGCTTTTTCTCCCCTACTGGAAGCCACCACTGGAAGAGCTTGATCCTTATGGGAATATTGGATAGCTTACCACGGCACTAACCGAAGAGAAAGGGAAACAGTGATCCACTTAGACTTGAAATGCAACTATCCAACACAAGGTCCCCTGTAGCCATGAGGTTGACCTTGTTCCTTACTGGCTAAGGAAATGTTTGTTATGTGAATTGACTGTGTTTCCTCTACAAAAAAATATTTTAAATCTCCTGGGGTTTTGTGTTAAAAAAAGAACACGTATATACTTATTGTTCCATATAAACTCATTGTTCATCTTAATATTATTATTGCATTATGTTAACTCACACTTTCACACTATTGTACATCAGAGAAAGAACATAATTATCAATCAAGTTGTTAAAACTGTCTATTACTATTAAACTACGCCCTCAAATCTACCACCTGCTGTCTCCATTGTGGTGCCACGAAGCCAGCTGTGAGTGAGTCTATCAACCCTTGACATTCTCCGTCGCCCTCTTTCCTGCACAGCCCAGCCACAGGTCAACCGGAACCATTACAGAAAAAATTATTGGACATAAACAAGATATTCCCCTCTGCCTGTAGGATAATTGTGTATTGATTGTAAATAATAGAATGGCTTTGTAGTAGATTATAATGAAGAGTGTACTGCAGCATTTTTCCTCTGACTGGACCTGCCGCAGCTCGGAGCTGAGGTTTGCAATGTAGGGAGTAAATAGAACATGTACAGCACTTCTATACTGTAAAAAGTTTCCAAAGCATTATAAAGTTCAACACATTAAATCCCTCAAAATAAACATTAACAATGCAAGAAAGTAATTTTCAAGGTATCCCTAAATATTGTAAAAAATTACCATATTAGTAAAGAAAAAGAAAAATACATAAATCTTCAACATTTACTACAGAGCTGCTGCTAAATACAGTTGCCCTAACCTGACTCTCATTTAACCTCAGTGTGTTTCATTAAATGGCCTTTCCCCACCTGGAGCGCTTCCCAACCCAAATGAGGATAAATGGAGTAAATTTAAGAGCTCCTCAAGACTCATGTTCAAGGGGAAGCAGTCCAGGATCAATCGTTAGGTAAAGAGTCAGGAGATTTAAGTATGTGTGCCCTTATGTTTTAGTCAGATAGTTAATATCTGAACTTGGAAAAAGGAGAGTAGTCTGTATTGCTATATTATTCTCTTACTTTTTCTTCTTTCTCCACCTACAGTAAGAGTCATTACAATCAATATACTGGCATTTTCCAACACCTCCTACACACACATACACACACACAGGACAGTAGCAAGAGCAAATTAGTGGCATAGAAAGGGCTTTCAGCTACATACAATTCAATGCTGCTTATTAAAAAGCACAGTTTATACAGCATAATGATATACAATATTAATGTAAATCTCTACCCTAAATAGAAATCTCATCACCACACTACCAACATAAAATGTTCTTCAATCAGTTAAAGGGGCCGTCAATCTAACACTTTAAAGTTAATTTATAAGTCACAATTACATTACAGTTACAATTACATTACAATCTAACAATCAGTTTTTAGAGCGTAACCCATATTGATAAGACAGGAGGAGTGTTGAGACTAACCTTGCGAGGCAGCTGGACTCACAAGATCACAAAATAATGCGAGAAACTTACCAGGCTTCAATATGCATTTGTGGCCGGTAGTAGTAGTATCAGGTATATCAGGACTGGAGAGTAATTCTTCATTAAAAGAAGAGCAATGAATGGCACTGAAGGCTTTTATTGATGGAAAAGATGTTTCCACTCCTCTTTAACGTTACAGTATATCGTTCATTGATCGGATTGGTTGAAGTGATAGACCTGTGATAGACAGATGGTTCATCCAGTCACCTGCTGAGTATTTTTTTAAAGTGCCTGTTCTTTTCCAAACAGTTTTCAACAATGACTACCTAGATGGTTCTGTGTAACAAACCATCTGGCACAGTCATGTTTGATTGAGACACCATTTGTGATCAGATCCCTGTGTTTCGCCAATTAAGTTGTCACTACTTGGCCTTGTACTATATGAGACCATCAGAGGCCAACATCATCTCATTCTCTCAGTTCCTCTTGTTTTGCTGTTTCTCTTGCTGAGACTCAACAGGGATATCAGACATCAGTAACAGATCTGGGCCCCTGGAGGTAATGGGGATTCAGTAAGCTGTTCCAGTTTAAAATCGACTCCCCTGAAGCACCGTGTCTTTAAGGAGATGAATACAATCTCCCATGAGTCTTCAATAGAGATGAAACAGGCCCATCCTCTTATTCTCTGGTTTCAGAATTAAAAGAGAAATACAGGGTGAAATAAACTATTGATCACATACATTAATTACTGATTTTTAATGAACATCATATCTGACATTAAAATGGTGTATGGAGTGATGCCATCAAAGGCTAATCTCATTCTTTCTGTTCTTGTTTACATGCAGTATAAATTCTTTTATTTTCTCTTGCCCACACTCCACAGGGAAGTCAGAGGTCAGTAACAGATCTGGGCCCCTGGAGCTGATGGGGATTCAGTTATTTGCTTGCAGTAGAAAAATGCTTGCCAATGCAGAACCCCACCCCTACCCTAAACCTGATCTCTAATCACTGCATAGTTAACTTTAACTGAATACAATACAACATAGTGTCTGATTGAGCATTTACAACAGGAGGTAGGAAAAACAGAAAGAAAACAGTTTGCGTTTAAAGCAAGTGGACTGCAAATTTGAGTCTCTTGACGTTGAATGACACTATAGCCGTACATTGCTCTCAGGAACCCCTACCCCACTCTTCCTCATCCTCTTCACAACCACCGCTTCTCCACTTTTGAAACCCCCTTTGCGGGATATCATCTGTATTTTTCATACGCCTCCTTCAGCAATATAAATTGCTGGCTACATCATTCGCTATCATACGTACCCTGGAGAGAGACTGAAGAGCAAGAACGATGGAGTGAACACACACTGAGAACAACCTTGTTGTGTGTCGGGAGAATATGTGTGTGCATCGGTGTGTTTGACTAGCACACTTACGTATGAGCAGAGTGGGTGTGTATATGTGTGCATGCATGCATCTGTGAGTGCATTGTGTGTGTATTTGTATGGCACAGGGTAGAAGAGAACAAGATTCCTCATCACGTGTCAGCAGTGGGTGTTTAAAGACACAAGGCCGTTTGATAGAGGGTGTTATCTCCTCTTAGGTGTTTTCCACCTCAAGAGCAAAAGGTACCAGCGCGGAAACTGAGAGCAAGTTGCTTTCATACAAGTCATAGTCCAGCCAAAGAAATGCCAAAGAAGAGACAGAGAAGAGGAAGGATATGAAAGCAAGATGGGGGCATGAGGAGAAGGAGTGTGTTCGCATGCGGAGGCGGCAGGCGGCTCATGCTGGCTGGTATTCTTGATGTAATTTGTGTGCGAATGTAATTGAATGTACAGTGAGATGAACAGGATGCCCAGCAGATCCACCTTCCTACACAAGCCAGGAGTTAGATATGATGGCGTGTGTGCTGGATGTGTGTCTCTATTGTGCATTTTCCTAATCAGTTGTGTGATTACACAGTAAATTACAAAATACAGCTTTGTCTTTGTGTATAGCCTAAATCTGATATCCGTCTCCTTCTTTCACCCATTTTGAGATAGTTTTTTCATTCCAAATGCTGTCTTAGTGCTGGTAGGATTTGCTTTTTATTTGCTTGAGATCCCTTTATGATATGGTTGACTTTATAGACAAATTTTGTTTATGCTATTTGCCTAATGTGTATGGTGAGACTAATGTTCAGTGGGATGATGTGGCTGGTGACAAGCTGGATGATGGATTACAGATGTATATAAGCTATACTGTAGGTAATCTGTTCCAGTTGAAAATCGACTCCCCCGAAGGATCACGTCTTTAAGTAGATGAATTCAAATTCCCATGAGTGTCCAATAGAGCTGAAACGTGCCCACCCTCTTAATCCCTGGTTCCAGTTCCAGTACAGTATTTATCACACATTAGTTACTGATTTTTAATGATCTTCTTCTTCACTTTCTTCTATAAAAAAGGCATCATGTCTGACATTAAAACCATGGTGGAGTGATGCCAATCCCTAGCAAAGGTTGCTAGCTCACTGACGTTACTTTATTGTGGCCTGGCTGCCAACTTGAACGTTTCTATGGCAACAACAGTATCTCCAGCGGGGGAGAACTCAGTAATGCTTGTGGGTAGTGTAGTTTTTCACAAGCAAACTCATAAATAAAACACAACAAATTGGAATCAGATTGACTAATGGCTTCTACAGGAGCATACAATATGTAGTTGTTGCACAAGCTGATAGCATAAGCCTAGTGTTGCTAATGGTCCTGTATCATTAAGTTTTAATGGGTTTATTTCCATGTATGGCGAGGCTCAGGGTGATACAAATGGTCTTCAATGGTCTTGTTTTGTAGAAACAGGTGATTTAGCTGGATAGGTATTTATTGAATTAATTTAAAAACTAAAGCTTACTCCATATTTCCTCGGCCGCTCAAAAGTCTCGACAGTTCTCTCTAAAAAACGGATAATTTGTTCCACATTTATACCTAAGTGACAGTAAGTAGAAAGACAGAGAAATGATTAAGTGCAGTGATCACTCACTCTCTTCCACTCTGCCAGTTCTCGCTCGGCGGTTGTGGTCTCACTCATTAGTGAGTCATATAAATGATATTTTCTTTCTGTTTTTTTTTTTTTTTACAATCTTTCCTCTCCACCTTTCATGTTTGTTCCCTGCTTAGACTGTGTTATAAAGTGGTGAGTATCACCATGGCAATGAACTCTCCGCTCTATGTGGCAGTCCTTGATGTTGCCCACAACATTAATAATTTCTAGCTGTATTTGACAATTATGCCCTGTGACCCTCCTGTCAGTTGAAAATGTGTAATTTTTTTTTGTGTATTCATTAACCTTAAGTCAGTGACAATGCTGGACGCTGATTGGTTCTTCTTTAATTCAAAGACGTACACCTGCTGACAGTGTTGTCCATGAACGTGTTCATGTTTTTGGTGAACTGAACGTATCTAATTGCAACTAATAAATGATAGTTATTAACTCCCATAAGAGAAACACTCAAGCCCTGTGTTTTACAGCACCTGGGATGCATGGCTAGTGTAACTGGCAATTCAGATGTTGCTACCAATACTGCTGAACAAATCAGTACACATTGCAATGGATAAAAATCTCACATTTCTATGCAAACTGAACCTGCCTGAAGTCAGGATGTCAGCCACATCGGCAACAAATTTGAAACAACACACTGAGTTGAAGCATCTGACCAGTCTTGGTAAATAACTGCAGGTGAATGATGAGCATAAGAGATCATTAAGAAAGTGTAAGACCATGACTTTATGCAAAATAGGTATTTTGTTAATTCTCTTTTTAGAGTACCTAACAGTATCTGAAAATAGTAAGTTGATTTTTTTATTTTTTTATTCCCAATCCCTGTTTTATTCATTATAACACTGTCCTCTAAAATGTTGTAATGATGAAACTCTTGATGAGATCACTGATGAGAAAAACTATTTCCCGAGCCAAATGTTTAAATTATACTTTAATTTAAAATGCAAGCGTTTTTCTTCAAGGTCCAAAAAATGAGACAGCGTTTGACTCTTAATGAAGCAAAGTATTGCTGTTTTTTTTTTATTAAGGCTTCACACATTCATAGAGGGGTTGTGTAAGTACTTATATCCAGCAACTTGCTGCTTACAAATCTGAATGAGGTAATTTGCCAATCTCCTCTTTCTTTCTTTGCACAGCACACAGCATGCCTACACTCTTATCTAGCTACCTGTCTCTCAATTCCCCACACACCACACACACACACACACACACACACACAAACCATTATCCCTGTACAGGAAAAAGGCTGACTCACTGCCGCTTCATTACTCAAGTGAGTTATGAGTGTGTTTACACACACACTGATTGATATTAACCCTCTTTGTTTAAATCTCCTACACCAACAGACAGCAGGCCAGGCAGCAGGCTGGTCCACTTTCAGGAATGTGTTTGGGGGGAAGGGGAGNNGAGAGGTGGGGAGGGGGGCGGGGGCAGAGCGATCTGACCAAAAAGCTCACAGTGCCCTCTGCTGATGACTGACAGTAAAATCATCTGAAATTATCTATGCACCCTAGCCCCCAACCCCCTTCCCTATTTTTTTCTCATAATTTTGAGTATTTATTCTTCCAATGCACTTGGGAAGTTGTATTTCCCAAAACAATTAAAAACATATGCAACACCTTTGATGAGGAATAAAAGCCTGCTTGAGAGGTACAGCACAGTCTGCACAGCCTGTCAATCATCAATAAGTTGGTGGTCATATAATTTTCCTCTTTCTTGTTGATAAAGTATGATGTTTTCTAGGAGGCTCTTTTCTTTGTTCAGCCATGGTGGTTACCATTGCTCATGCTCATTAATCAGTGCTTCATCTCCCTATGTCAAACAAAAGGAAATCTTTCCCTTCTTGTTTGCAGCACTATTTTCCAAAGCAAAGAGCTACTGGACTTCTTAAGATTAGCAAATCTAGATGTTTTGATAAAATTAGCATAGGTTGTGTTATATTATATGTATATAATATTGTGGATTACTTATTTTATAAGTGATAGTATTTTTTACTGTAGCATTAAGCCACAATACATCCAAGCAGCCCAACTTCACCATTTTCTCTCAAATAGCAGATTATCTTATTTCATGACACTTCATATCAGTATTGAATGAAATATTGTTTCATTGTATTTACAGCTGAATCTTTTCACCTAGCATTAAGCTTTTTTTTTTTTAAAAAAAGGGGGGGCCTTTACTTGAGTTTTGCTTTCATTTCCAGCAGTCATGTTAAAAGCTACATTTTTGAAATGGTATTTAACTAATTTCAGATTGAAGGCATTTATCTTTCTCTAGCAGATTTTCCCTTTCACATTATATTAATGGAACAATATTAAACACC
>NW_023339674.1:9922751-9923963 GCF_004916995.1 Morone saxatilis | reverse complement strand
AGAAGAGCTGCACATGATGAAACGGTATGGTGTCATTTTTAATCAGCTAAAGGGAAAATAGGTGTTCGGGAAGTCCCTCCCTATCGATGTCAGCCGGAACCTGGTGGTAGCAGGACATTTGATGACCTCTTGACCCTAGACCTTCTCAATTTAATGGGGCCAGTGAGAGGCAGAGGTGGAGCCAATGGGCAATAAATTGTGATTCTGATTGCCCTCAGTAAGCAAGGTGAAAAGCCACAGTCAATGAGAAGGTCATGAAGGTACAGGTTCAGAGGAGGACAGAGAGCATGTATTTCAGTGTCAGAGTCAGTCAATCATCTGTTTTGTATATAATCGACAGCCTTTGAAACCTCATGAGTTTAGGGTGGGGAGTTATCAGTTATAGAAAGAAGAAAATGAACAACAAAGCCAGGAGTGGAATATATGATTATTGTGATAAAGTTTCTTAAGTTTTCTTGGTTGTCAGTTTGTGTCAGTTTTTCCTCAAATGTGCAAGATTTTAAAAACATTGTGAAAAGCATGGACGTGTTTTTGCTTTTCAGTATCGCATGGAGGCTGTAACTGAAAGGAGTGTCCGCAGGCTGAAGATCATTTCACAAGAGAAACACACTCTTGCTCTTGACTATTTGACACAATGACCATTAAAGCTATAAAACAATTTTTTTCTGTCTTTGTCTTAGGCAAGGAAATGTCAAACATAGTAAGGCAGTCAGAAGTTATAGTTAGTTTTTTTTTTTCAAGTTTGTTAAAAGTTTACTGCTGTTTACTCAAAAGGTTTGTTCAAACAAAGAAAGGTAATCCCATCACACACACATATCACACACTCAAGAATTGCATGCAGTATTAGAAAACCAATGCAGACAAGCTGGCTTCTCCAGGGTTTCTGACATAACAGCATACACAGCATTTATATAGACTGTGATTCTTCCTCCTAACATCTTCGCAACCCTTACATCTCTATTACAGGATGGGAACTATTAATATGTTCAACAGCGAAAAGGGCAAATTATTAAAGGTCAAAAAATGTCATATTTGGTCACCTTTGGTGGTTCTTGCAGTACAATGGAAAAAAATGTGAACTATAAAAGAGAGTAGCATAGGATTGTAGCACCATTCCTTGTAAAACATCTAACAAACAATATCATCTTTAAGATATATTGAAATATATGAATTACTGGTTTAATTAGATAATCTGTTAAAAGGTCTATGTGT
>NW_023339674.1:9907404-9922721 GCF_004916995.1 Morone saxatilis | reverse complement strand
TTCCTTTGGATTGTGGAGTGTGTAAAATGCCTATTTAATGTGCACTGATGTAATAGGTGGGTGTGGCCAACTAAGCCTATAACCCACACCTGAGTAAGATTAGCTAATTAAATGAATGATTGAATGAACACAGCCTATATAAGCTTTGCTTGCATTTGCTTGTCATGTCAGAGACCCTTATGAAGGAAGCTTGTCCTTGGGTGTGCAATTGTGTGTCTTTGAAAGTGTCTTTTTAACATTGCTGCAAGTTCACAAATTATTGGTTAGGTAGCAGCCGGGTTTAGCATTTACCTTCCAGGGCCAGCACGTAAAAAGAGGGACATAGGTATGTGTTCATTAACCTCACTGACTATATTTCCAAACAGAAAATATTCTGAATGCTCCACAATCTGACATATTTAATATCTTCATTAGGAAATACATCATTCGGAATGAGATTAAATTATGAATATCCACATATGCCGGAGTATTGTCATATTAATATTAGTGTAATCTAATGAAATGTTCTTCAGCAGTGCACCAAACTCTTAAACATCCGTGGGATACGAGCAACCAATTCAAATGCATATAAAAACATGATTAATAAAAATTGAGGGCTTTTTTCCATCAATTAGAAAATAACCACATCCATCGGTAAAGAGGCAATCATGCTACTGTATAAGCACATCCACAAGTGTCTACACGAGTGAGTATGTGTCTGAGTACCACTCACCTATGATGTGATTTTACCGTGAAGGGTGCTTCGGTCAAATGCTGCTCATTCCCAATGCTCGACTCACTCAGAGCCTCATTTGACTGAACTCTTGGCTGCCTAAACAGGTGGCAACATCGAAAGCCAAACCAACCATGTAACCCTCCACTGGGCCTCCCGCCATGCTTCTACAGGAGCACATGGAGGATATGCTGTACTACAATGCCATGTGGTAGCCTAGACATTAGAGAAGCAGGCTTATCACCGCTTTCAAAATTAGATTGGATTTGAAAAGTGTGTTTGAGTGTGTGCCCAGGCTCAGACTACTGTAGTTCTCTTTATTCACACCTCATTCAAATTACCCTCTTTTGTCTGCAGATTATCCAGATTGTTGCTTTCTTTCTGGTGCCTACATTGCCCAAATGTTGCCTCACTGTGCATGTTGTCTCACTGTGCATGTTGTCGTGTGATTTCAAATTCATTTCTCATTATATGTTTTTGTTAAATCATAAAACTGAGAATTTATCATGTAATCTCTTGTTAGATTTAAAATGTAAGGGGAGGGTCAGTAATTGTATGTTACTGCAGATATTAAAACAAAACTTGCTTAATATTTGCAAGTGGAAAATGTATAACAAAAAAATGTTTGTTTGAAAAGCTTCCCTTGAATATATTGAATATTATTAATATAAATTTGCTGTGATTACTGTGTTTTATTTTTTTATTTTTTGTGACTTTATCATACATTAAAAGAAACAGGAGAGCGCACAATGCAGTGCAGCTATTAAATCTAATAGCTAGTCCATCTTCCCGTCTACAAACTAATGAAGGGAATTAATTGAAACTACACCTAAGCTTAAACCTAGCTCCTTCACTACAGACGCATATGGTCTATTTGTGAAGTCAGTGGTTAAATTAAGGCTTATAACTAAAGTCACTATGGAGAGCAGTATGAGATACATTTTCTAGAAATGGTGGGGGGAAAACAGTAAGTGCATTTGCATTCTACAAAACAAACACTAAATACTACACAGTGGACCGTTTTTAAGTCTAACTATATATCAAAGTGGGAACAGACCCGAATCGATGTGTCTAACTGCTAATATTAGAATAACAGTGAGGTTGGAAATGTGCTTTATTTGCTATTTTTTGAGTGAGCAAAAGAGGTTGAATGACCCTTTCATTTTGTTTTTTATTTCTTTACACAGCTTTTAGATGTCTTTAAACGCAAACTGAATCTGTTGTTAAATTGTTGTGGATAAGTTATAATCTTTTTAGGATGTACAGAATAACTAGAATAAGTTAAGATTGTATACTGTGTGTGTGTGTGTGTATGATCGATGTGTGCGTGTTTTGGTAAAGTGGGAAATCTAAAGGATTATAGCAGACCACCTCACCAGTGAACACAGCTGCACAAAGGCAGGCACTGCATCTGCCTTTTGTGGAGAGTAAATTACTTCAAAAAAGGTCATGGGTTGACATTTATCAAGAAAAACTATATAAACAGAGCCTGACACCATGAAAACCGGACCTGGTTTTATCAGTAAGGATCTAAAGAAGAAGCAGAGCTTTGAACTTAAGCTTTGGCGTCTTTGTTCTGTCGCTACTTGATTAAACACAAATGTTCCCTAGACTTGTAGAGAAAATAACTGTCTTTTGTACCTGACGGGCCAGCTCACTGTGTGTGTGTGTGTGTGTGTTTCTGTGTGTGTGTGTGTGCTGTCATTTTGTCCAGACAAAACACTGGCACAGTGGCAACTGTTGGGTAATTGATGTTTTTGACAAAATGATGGAAGTCATTTGAGTCATCATTCAAAGTCAAACACCTGCGCAGAGTCTTCAAAAATGACAGGATAAGAGTATTTATAGTATTCATAAGAGCATTCATTCAGTGCATAATTTGGCTTTGAGCATTTGGGTAAAATTAGCATTTTATTCAAGCATGAATGACCAGAATATGAATCTACCTCACCTTGGATTGTGACTCTGAAAACATTGGCACGTCTGCCTGTTTGATACCTGTGTAGCATTCAGCCTGTCTGAATCACACACACAATTATTCATCTGTTCGATTCATAAAACATTAAATGATATAATTTCACAGTCTCTATTATCTCAAGATTAGACTATTACCTGCTCATTCTGTTTTGTATCAGCCCTGCCATGCAAAAATTGTCCATCTGTACAACTCAGTTATTATCCATTGCTTCTCAATGTTGTATTTTCCATTAAAATAGTGACAATTCAACTGATTGACTGTTAATTGTAGTTTCACTTGTTTTCAGACTTTATTTACAAAAAGGTCTTAAAATCTTAAAACAAGGCACAATTTGGCAGATCACTCCAGATCACTGCTGAGATGAAAATGTAATTTGCTCTGAAAAATAAAATTCTGTCACTCCAAAGATGATTTACTCATTAGTAATATAATAGTAGTGATGCTGTTTAGTGCCAGTGCCCCCTAAAATGCTAAATAAATTGTTTGTTTTGATCTTTTTGTTGAAACGAAGAAGATACAATTATGTCTCGTAAGCAAGATAATGAAACTCATTACATGGATTCAACTTTTAATTTAAATTTGGAGACTTTTGGTTTAGTTCAGTGTGATACAGTATCTGTCACTTGAGCAGGTGTTTCTGAACTAGGAACTGCTTGCCTGCCTGCCATCACTAACATTGCTGATAACTTACAGCAAATGATGATATACCGAATAATATATCTAGAACAATGTTTTGTGTTTATTTGTACAACACGGTGTAATTAGTGTAATTTTCAAAATGAATTAAATAAAAACATTTACATCTAAGAAACCTGTTCTGTTCACTTTTATTTATGAATTTAGTTCCAAAATTGCTACTTTTGTACAAACTTGTGTCCTTACTGCCGTAGTAAAGAAAGATGTTAAGTACTGCCACATCACTGAACACAACAGTAATCTAAGTCTTGTGGATGAACATTGGTTTGAGAAACTTGTAGAAAACTTGTTGTGATGTGCAAACATCGTCCCCAACACAGAGAAATGAACAAATTCAGTCTGTTTGATGCTCCTTACTGTTTGTTGTTGCTTCCAAACAGCAACTAAAAAGTTCAAACTGAGAAATTAAAGATGAAGTCAGTCTTGTGTGAGAAGGTCTTAAGCCTGTGGTTGTGTGTACGTGCGTACTTTGTGTATGTGTGTGCCACAGCCAACCAAGCAGAGCAGCGGTGGTCAGACTTTTTCCTGGAATCACAAAGCCGAAAGCAGATAAAGGAGCAACTCAATTCCACAACAGCACTCGGCCCCAAGCCAAACGACGGCTTCCAGGAGACTCTTAAGCTTCTTACAGGACTGGCTTCCCTCCCTTCCCTATCGGAGTTTTTATTTTTTCTTTCCCGCTCCCATCAAACCCTCCTTCATTCGTCCATCTCTACGCTGAGACAGTGTCGACAGCAAGGGCGGCGAACATCAACACAGTTAGTCAAGCATGATAGAGATGGTGGATTTACAAGATGAAATTGCTGAAAATCAATCAAATAAAACTTTACAGAGGTAGAGGAGGAAGAAGTACGGGAGGCCCATGGGTATGCCCGAATATAATTGTATGTGAGAAATAAAAACTATAAACATAAAAAAGCAAGCTGTGCCGCTCAGACAAATACACACAAGGTAGTGGATAGGGAATTGGCAGTGATGAGTGAACTTGTTCGCCTTGGATTTTACCAAGTTGTTTCTTCAGGGAGATTCTAGCTGCCTGTGATCATTTCAGGGACAAGTACGCAGCTCACACTTGGCAGTATCACAGCTTTCTGCTGTTGAGTGAAGCAACAAGCAGTCAGACATGTAAGAGGAGAGGCGCGCGTGTGTTTGCGTGCATTACTGCATGTGTTTGTCTTCCTTTTTATGAAACACACAGGCTTTTCCCCGTGCTTGAATCCTGTTTGAGATTTAGGTGCCACGAGTGTCTTGTGTTTTTTCTTGTCAGCAGCTGGCAGAGATTGCAGGCCTCCATCCACCCAGGCAGACAGAGTGATTGCTTTGCCACCGCCTGTCTTCACATAGCGGGCCCAGATCCAAGCCCTGAGCAGCCACAGGCCTTGTCACAGTTAATAACATTGGCCCCAAAGATTTTCAGCCGAGTATGCCTGCCATAAATTCTCCCCCCAATAATTATTGATTAAATGCTTTCTCTTTAATAATGAAAAGGCATAAATCTCCTTCTTCTTAAAAGACAAGGAATGTAATCTAATCAGAGACTTACATACCTGCATCCCTGATGGCTGTTTCAGAAATAACAGTGATTTCAATCAGAGGAGATGTATAACAGGAGATGGAAGAGGGGGGAGGGGAGGGGAGAGATGTGGGGGAGAAAGTTACAATGAGATGTGAAGTAATATGCAAAGCAGGAGTGAGGGAGGGAACATGGTGGAGAGGAGAGAGGGAGGTGATACAATCCACATTGCTGGTTACTGAGTAATTAACCTGCTGATTACTATCAGCAGAGTACTTTATTGATTCCATGCTTCTGTTTTTCTTCAAGAAACATTGTGAAATAGAAGAATCCACATTCATATATAACATATTGTGATAGAATGACAGTCTTTATGCATGTCATTTGTGAAGATCTGCCAGGCATAATTAGTCTATATTCCAAAAATGCTATGTTGACTTCTGTCTAATATTGTATATCAGCTAGTTGTGTCATTCATCTCACACATTCATAGCTGCAGGGGAAAAAAAGTTACAGATTATCAAATAAATAAAACAAGTAAAACTTTGCTTTATGATATTATATTTTCACATGATATGCCCTCACTCGTTATTTCTGTTGCTCCTGGGACAAATTATACCTTTACTGTTCTTAAGCTTGGGACAAACCTGAACACTATCTTCAAAAACTGGACAAACCGCACATTTTTGTTTCCACCAACTTCAACAGGTTATTTCCCTGTCAGTCAGGAAGGAGCATAAACCCTTACGAACTGAGTAAACACACAACACACTGAACGTGTGGAGCTCTGGAGGTAGTCAGTTGTGAGAATGATTTTGGATATTATGTGCTTACTGACATGGAGCAGAACCAGGGCAATAGTGTAGAGGAAACTACGGTGGCTGCGTTAAAAAAAAAAAAAGAGAGAGGCTCTATCCAGAGCCAGTGTTTTGTTTGTCTGTTCTGGGCTAATCCAGTAACAAAGCAGTTCAACATGGCGGACCCCGTAGAAGAGGACCCTCTCCCATGTAGGTAAAACCGACTCATTCTAAGATAAAGAAAACATTTTCAGGTAACTATATACTGATGGAAACATACCTATATTCCATTTTAAAGGCCAAAATTTTGACCATCAAAATTACACATACAATCACATATATAGTTGAAGATTTTAACTTGGAAATTAAAAATTGTGATTACTTAAAAAGCCTACTTACTACTTTGTTTACAGTTGTCTTTGCAAACATTGTTGATGGAAGTTTTTAAAATTCTGTTTTATATGATTTTCCACCCTGACAACAATTAAATCAATTACAAATTGAAATCAAAATACAGGCAGCTAGAATCCAAAAACATTTCTCATGAGTCTTTGGAAACCTACACACTCCCTCATTCTGTATACATCAATGACCATATGGTCAGATGCTACCATGTTCAATCATTCATGTGCCTGAAAATGATGTTCATATCGCTCTGGTTCGGTAACATCTAACAAATTTAAACTACACAACACAAATCATGTGGAGTAGCTGTAACCCTGAGAGCCTCTCAAACAGCTAGTTTAGATAGAGCTGTCTTCTCCAATCACACACAAACACCAGGCATGATATACAGCACAGTGTTACAAGTAATTACATTGGTGGTGGATGCAGGTGTTCATATCTGGCACAAATACATGGGATTTTATTAAAATCACCTCACTTAATCAGGGCAGATGGATTGCTAACTCTGAATGTTGGGAGATTGCAATTTTAAACCATATTTTCTCACTGTGTGTGTGTGTGTGTGTGTGTTTTTCTTCCTCCTTTCATGTTATTGGTAGAAGAGGTGTCCTCTTTATGATTCAGGGTGAAATGTGTATCCACAAATTGGAATAACAGGGTAATGAGGTGGAGATATGAGTAAGCCCTCAATCTTTGAGCTGTAATACGCTGTGGTCCCCTGATCATCTGACTCTCTACAGTAAGTGGCCCACAGCAATCATCTTAACTTGTTCGACCGTCTAAGAGTCCATATTGCAGGACGCCTCCAACCACACGACCACTGTGTCCTTGAAGGATGGCGATCAATGAGACCTTGCGGGATGTTGGGAGGCACTGTGGATGGAGGGGAAGGAAAAGAAAAAGAAAGATGGCAAGGTCAGAAATGAGCCTAAGGGATGTGGCTGCTGGAGAGCTGAGAGATCAATGAGTGATCATCAGCCATTAGGTTTTCTCCAACCCCCAGCTGACAACCTCACCCCTTCAACCCTCCCTCCCATCATGCTTAGATATAATGTCCAAGAGATTTAATCCTGCACTGAGTGTGTAAAATCACGTCGCACATTAAGTCCAAATCTTTGAGACGTTTTTTTTTTTATTGTTTTTCCATTTATGTTTCAGCAGTTGCTGAGGTGTTTCTGATCAACAATCACGAACGTAAACAGTTTTCACATTAATTTGGTGTTGAAATAAAGTTTCTCTAGGTGGATGTGTACTCTCAGATCTTCTGTTTGTTCATCATTTTGCACCTTTTTCCCATGAAAGGCCAATACCTAATGTTAAATTAAAAAAAACAAAATACATCCCATATTTCAAAATATGTATAAGTTATATTGCTTTGAAGAACACCTATTACTTCAGCTATTTTGTATTTTACCTGACTTGTTGAGGAGCAAAAGTACATTTTATGACCCAAGGCAGATCAGTAACACAGTTCTCTGCTGACCTGTATTACGTGTTTTGTTGCCACAGAGAAAATAAACAATAGAAACTGTCTGCTGGTGTCTTTTCCACAGATATGGTCCATACAGAGTCATCTATCAAGTGGCTACAAAACATGGTGTCACAGCATGTCATGTTAGAGGATGTTGAGCCCAAAAGATACTGTCTATAAACCAATTGCTTTCAATAGCTGGACAGGAGAGTATGTGAGTACTGAAAAAACAGAATGAAGGTATCTTTATCACCAGCTGAAAGCTTTGGTTAATGCATATTCTTAACTGTTATGTTTTATATGTATGTATGTATATTTTTTTGTAATTGATTTCATGTGTTTTAACTTCTCAAAAATGCTAAATATGATATATCCACCCACCTTGATTTATTCAGTGTTTCTTATGTTTTAAATTCTTTACCCAGACACAGGTGTTTCAAAATGGGGTCAGTCTGGGCCAGTACATTATTTGGAGACTTTCTGTACCCACACACCATTTCGAAGTGAAACTGTTCTTGTCATCATTCATTTGATCATACTAAAGCTGTGAAAATGTTTCTGTCTTGAGCAAGCAAACTTTTTAACCTCTTACCCTCTCGTTACTGGGGAAAATAATGTATCACTATGAAGCATGAATTGGCAAAAACAAATGAGTTCAGCTGTTAAATTTAATTTAGCTAAAATCATAACAGAATCCCACAAGCAATGTACCTAAGTAAATTTGATTATGTCTTTTCCCTCATTGTGCTGTCAACCTGGTGATAAAGAGTTATGCAGAGGCAGGTGAAGCAATCAAGAAATATTTGTTGCTGTTTATGTTTATGTATAATTCTGTATCTGCAGCACCTGTTTTTTCTAGTACCATTGTGTCAGTTTTACAATTCAGATATAAAGCATGCGAAACACACAGGTTTTCACACAGGTTAAATGCTGCAAGGGCTACATTGCTGGTTTTCAGTACTGTCAACACTATTTTAAATCAAAGATTTATGATGCTAGTCATAAGCACAGAAGAACTAGTACACAGAAGAAATAGTAGATGTCAGGAATGATACAGATACTTTATCATCATTACCATTATAATTTCAGTATTAGCACAGAGAAGTATTGGTGCTGTGGAAAAACCTTCTAAGAAACACCTAGCAACACATTACCATAACTTCCTTAATAATTCATTATACAAACAAAAAAAAGAAAAGAAGTGACACCAAAAAAAAGGAAGGAGGGGACAGGAAATCAAAGCAATGATGGATTGAAGTTCTTAAGGGTTTATGTTACTTTTCCCCCCCTTTCCAAGCCAGGCTTTATGAAAGGCTTGATTTTTGCTAGCTCTTTGAAATAACTCAATATATATTTACAGTATTTCTTCCTCCTTTCAGAGAGAGGAATTAAATCACATGAATTGTGGCATTATCCCCATAGGATGCTCCAGTCACTCCAGGAGATCCCCAAGCAGACCTCCTCTTCCTCCGGAGGAGTGATTTTGCCCACTGAGTGGATCCCCGTGGTCCGCTAGCCTTTGAGCCTCTGATGAAAAGAAACTGGTGCAGCTGGGCCAACACACACATATACTGTATAGCGTGTGTGTGTCTCTATCTACGGAGACAGATGTAGTTACATAAACACATATAGTATGTTTAAATTCAACTGTATTTCATGGTGTAATGCTGTATTGTACACACACACAAGGACAATCAAACACAGTCAACCACATTAACATTATACCGCCCACTACACAGACCAACAATAGCCAATCCTACAACACAGAAAACACAGACAGAGAGATTTCCCAGGCAGCAAGAACCATGTTAACAGCACTGAAGATCCTCAGCCATCAATAAGCAGCATCAAAAGAGACCCGCTGTTCTGTGCAGATCAGCAGAGGTGAAATAGATGGAGACTAAATTGGATCAATACTGCACATGTTGGATTAACAACATATACAGTCAGTTGCCAGTTTATTATGTACACCTAGCCAAAACTAATGCAGTCTAATCTAAATCTAACCTTATTCAGTTTTTGCTTGAAACCCTTTTTGAGAGGTTTAACTTGATTGTGATTGTGTCACTGTGGACAAGTGTTTCTGTTAGCCTTTAAAAAAATTATAGAAACTGCTGTAGCTGTAGCCTGGTGTACCAAATAAACTGGCAACTGGCTGTAGCTTTCATATAACATACAAACAAGACAGATACACTAAAAGTGTACTGTTCAATCCAGAGATATTTTATTATCTTAACCCTTTTTTCTTCATTTGATCCAAATATTAGTTCTATAACTTTATTTGGTTGCACCTTGTATCTGTCATCCCAATCAATTCTATAGACAGTGAGGAGTCAAAACAAATTGGATTCTAGTCCCTATAACGAGTAATGTTCAGTATATGAATGAACAAATCTTTAAACTGAACTGACTACAGTGAATCAGCATCAACGCTGAAGGAAGTGAAATTAGTACTCCATTTAAACCAGTATCAGCCCAGCCTGCAGTTTCTGCTTTTTGGCTCTGCTCCTTGTTTGGATCACATTGTTGTAATACAAAGAACAGAGGCCTGTATTTTCAGCCATCTTGGCACAGAAATGCATTTGCTACCTGATATTTTGCATGATGCTGTTCTCACCTTGTCAAAATCCAGAGCTGAAATAAGCACTTAGGAGATCACAGTGTTCATACTGTGTATATGTGATCTGCTTTGTATTGCAGATGAATATAATGATATTCATTATAGAAAATGTACCAAATGTGCCTAATGGGTTTCCACACTTTACCGATACATTTCCTGCTCATACCTTAACAAATGGATGCACATAGAGCGTATACAAATAACAGAGAGCTAGAAAACACCAAATACTTATTTTCTTTCCCAAGACTTCCATCATGTAGAGCTCTTCACATCTATGACTCACCCTTGTAATAAGCAAATCATTTTCCCTGATGTAGCAAAATTTTACACACTGAAAAGCAACCTTCACTAGCTATAGTCAAGTCCATCATTCCTTTGATGCCCCATGTTCACGTCACACATCGAACATTTGAACAAGCTCTGTTCTCTCCAGGGAAAAAATTACATGTGGCTGGATAAAACCAATTTGATACAGTGACTGTGTGGTCCCCAAACTGTCTATAATCCCCTTTCCCTTCGCCACACAGTCGCTTTCTCCTCACTGCAGTATTGAGTTCAAATGATTGACATCATAATAGGCTCAGCTAAATTATGATAGAGGTCAAATTAGAATTTAATCATCTCCCTTTTACCCCCTCTCCCCTGAGGGCAAAATGAATAAACATGATTTTGTACGAGACTGATGGGCTGGTTATGCAAAAACTGTGATAACTCTCTCAATTTTTCTCTTTTGTTACAGCTTCAAAGAGTGAATGAGAGAGAAGGAAGGGGAGTTAGTAATAAGAAAGTCAGAGATAGGGAGATGACGTTAGTGTGAGAGAGATACTGCAGTCGTCCAGCACTTCTGTTCCACATCCAGCTGGACAGGATTTTGTCAGTCATCATTTCCAATAAAGTTTTACAATTCTGTTAAGACATTCTGGCCTTGAATCGTGGATAACTACTTCTCCAACAGTCCTATAGGGCTACATCCCAAAATCAATCCTAACCCAGTGGGTGTTTGGTGAGGACACTGGTCCAATAGGTTTCAACTTATCCATGACCTGAGAACTTACACATACTATTAAAATTCCTATTTAAGTTGCTCTGTAACATTGGCAATCACCCAAATTTGAGGTGAAACACTCTTGACCTAGAAAACTGTTCTCAAAGTAGTAGTCAAGGTTGGCTTACACATTTTTTTATAAAGCTTTCAACTGCATCTTCATCATCTCAGCCTTCATCAGCAGATGAGAGTGGGAAGTTATCACGGAGTTGAACTGAACTTAATCCTGACACTTGCGAAGTCAGATATGACTTTACATTTTTGCATTTGTATATTATTGCTGCTAGCATTAGATATCACTAAATGGGATCTTGTATTTTACAAAACTGTTCTGTACTTTTTTTCTATACACCAGACCTTCTCTTCTCAAACTCTGTTAATAAAGCATTCACTAATAAAGACCACGCCAACGAGGATATGGAATTAAAAGGGTTTATTGCACATAATGTATAAAGGTGAACCAATATGATTAACTGTAGGAGGGATGAAGGGAAAGGGTTGAGGGATGAAGGGATGAGAGTTGAGGGATGGAGGATGAGGGATAGAGGGATAAGGGTTGAGGGTTGAGTGATGAAAGGTTATGGGAAGGAAGGCTGAGGGATAAATGGATGGGGGAGAAATCAGGTTTGTGGATGGATGGAGGAGTTTGGGCGAGATGGCGGGAGGGAACCGAGTGGGTATTGAGACTGAGTGGGTGAGCTGTCTCCTCTTACCTTTTATTTAGACCCCCAGTGGTTCCTTTATGTAAATAGGAGAGAGAGAAGGGTAGAAAAAAGAAAAGCAAATGTTTGGCGGGGAGGGATGTGAAAACTGAGTCAAAGAGGGAGTGAACGGATAAGGTATGGTTTAATACTTTCTGTGTGAAAATAAGATGAGTTTAAGGCGTGGTCTTTGTTCCCAAATCTAATTGAAATCAATTACTTCGCTTTGTTTCAGTCATCTGAACCAACACCCACATTTTGTGCAGGAATAGCCTCTGTTCAACTACCCTCAGCAAGACAATGTATTTTCTCATGGAGGGTTTCTTTCATCAGTCTTTCCAAATAGCTGTAATAACAATAATAAGGCCGCAGGAGGAATTATGATGCAGCAAAACAACAGACTTTTTCTTTGCCTGAGGAGCACATATATTCAATATTGACTGTTGCTGTTCTCTGTAAACTTGCTTTACTTTATGCTAACTGTATTTTGGCCAATGCAGCCTCTGAATTAACTGAAAATTGTGTCAAAAACACAAACCATAGCTAATAAAAAGTCTATGTTAAAATTAATTAATTAATTCATATTTATCTGTTAAGAAAACGATTTCTGGACGAATCTGGTTTTCAAAAACAAATCTTGCCTTCCCTGTTAATGTTGCTTTCATTAGGAGTGAAATTAAACATAAACATAAAATGTGTTTTAAAATAATAATAAAAGAGCACACACAAATACACAAGTAGTATCATATAGTACTACAGTTGTGCAAAGTCACTGGTCTCCTGTGCAAAATCTATACTGGGCAAACACAAAACAATCTGAGTCTGATAATAACAGTCTTCTATTTTTCCATTCTACCCCCAACAGACGTCTGGATGCAATAAGGATTATGGAGCGGAGGACATACTTGTTTTGTTGTCGAGGCTCCTCTATTTGGAGGATGAGTATTTGTCTGCAGTGTCGTCAGATCCACTTAGAGGTGGGAAACAAATACAGGCAATATATTTAATACCCCCCGAGATCATGTCGCAGCAGGCCTGAGGCACCCAATCGTTCATAGGGGCTCACAGCCAGCAAAGGAAAATAAATAAATAATTCAATATCAAAAAGGAGTGGAGCATTATGCTTTAGTGGGCAATAAAACATGTGGCGTGTCAGGGATGGTGGCTGCTGCCCACAAAAAGAAGAATACCCATACTGCTATGTGTGCGGTGGGGAAGGGAGAACACCAGGAGCCAAGGAAAAGGGAGATATAAATTTTCACGGCAAATGAACTCCCCATCTTGCCTTGCTGAGTGCACAAAAGGCCACTGAGATGATTATTTCTAGGCTCCACCTCGGACCCTTGTAGTTGGAACGGTGTAAAAGACATGTCCTCTTTAGTGGCTACAGCCTCTGAAGGACAGAAGCCTGAATGGAGGCAATGTCACACCCAAGTCAAGTCATTTAGGTTGAATAATGCTGCAATGTAACTACGGTGAGTGACACTGGTTTTCAGAGATGACAAAGTAGCAACTGAAACTGCAGCTATCATACAAGTTATTATAATATATGTATGGAAAGATACTATGGTTAGAACCTTGAAACATGGGATATAAAATTATCTATTTATTAACTCTATGTGGTTACAATAATTACCAGTAGATTATTTTACTCAAAATGCATGGACTTTTATCATGGAGCAGAGCAACAGTGAGACAGCTGGGCACAAAAAGTAGTGTGTATACATCTATATACTGTTTGTGTGTGTGTATGTATATGTGCACTTATGTGCATATACATTCACTCATTAGTGCACAAATGCAGGAGCAATGCAATCCAATACTCATTACGCCCATTATGAAGCTTCCAGATGGTTGCTTGATTAAAAAAAGAGCCAATCAGAACTGCTGTTAGGTCCACTGGTGTGATGCTGCAAGTGTACACACTGCATGATATAAAACCACTTTCATGTGAGAAGGAAAAAGAATGAAGAGACATCCAATTATATAACAAACTACAGCTTGCAAGAACAAAAGGGAATGTACCAGCTTGACCTCACTGGAGATAAGCCTATTTATAGATGAAGGGCTCATGAGTCAAGGTGAAAGAGAAGCCTGGTAACGAAATTGACTGGTGAAAATAAACAAGTCGCCCACAACAACACTCTAAAGACAACCTTGTGTTCATGAGGAGTAACATCTTGGTATTTCCTCATTGGTGAAAAATAAAATTCAAACTATGCTTAAAGGACCAGTGTGTAGGATTTAGTGGCAAAACGGATTATGTCAGGTTCGTATTAAGGGTTGAAGTTAGTTTGTCTGGGTTTAGATTTAAACTAGAATTAAACTTCAGTTAGTTTAGCACCGGACATACCTGAATGTAGTCAATTATATATTTTCCCAAGTACAATATGATTAACACTTACAAACACTTGACAGCTTTACAAATTAAATAACACTCTGTTATAACAATCTGTCCACATATCCTTTAAAGACAGACCCCCATTAGATTCGCTCATTTTAAGAGTGCTAGCTAAATGACTAAAATGTAAATTTTCAAAATGTGCTGAATGTCTGATGATAAACGGGATTGTAGCCTATTCTCTAAACTGAATGAAGCAGTTTGACCTCAGCGAAGATAAACCTATTTATAGAGAAAGCAATATCAAGACTTGAAGAAGGAGCTTAGCAACAGGCGCTCCAAGCAACTTTTTAGTTGCTATGGCTATATAATCAAGGTAACTGACACAGCTCTCATGAGGGATGAATCCAACTAGGATTAATACGAGTATACAAAAGACTGCAAATCAACAGTGACCACTTAACTGTGTAAAGATAAACAGGACCCAGTTAACATAATACATTCTACATAATAGGATCAGAAAACTTTGGTAATCCACCATCATTTTAATTTGTCCAATACTTTAGCTACAACATTAATCAAACATGTGTTGTTGAGTGGAGGTAGAGCTGGACCTAAGTTTGTGAGGCGGAATAATATCAGATGGATTTTCAGTTGTGACCAAGATGAGAAATCAGTTGACTACTGCACCCTGAGGCACAGGTGTCCAGACCAGGTGGAGCCATCACTATCTGGAGGTATGGATACACTGTGCTGTTGGTTGCTAGAAAAACACTTGTGTTTTGAGTTGGAACAATATGAGGGTAAAGAGAGAGTTATATAGGAGAATGTAGGGAGGTTGAAGATGAGCCTTGCTGCAGGGATCTGGATAACAGAGTCAAAATTAGAATTCATGAAGGACAGCACTGAGAAATAGCACAAGACAGGGGTTTGAATCAGGAGTTGTGCATATTCTATGCGAACACAGAGTTTTGTACATTTGTACAGGATGGAGTATTCGCATTGCTGTGCGACTATTCTGTTAAGTTCTTAGTCTAG
>NW_023339674.1:9904082-9907304 GCF_004916995.1 Morone saxatilis | reverse complement strand
CAACCACCACCAGGGACCAGCAAAAGGACAAACTGACCCAACTGAGGCCTGTTATACTGCACCTGGGCAGGGGGAGGAGCTAAGGGAGGAGTTTTGTTGGACTACCGGGGCTGCGTTCACAACCCCTCACTGTGGTTCACTACATTTACAACATTCTCTGCCCTTAGACCCTTATTGCAAGTTACCATCCTGACATCAAAACATTTTGCAGCACGATATACTGTACACTAAACATGAGCAGTATACTTCCTTCCTGCACTCACTAAATAAATGTTGGCATTATGCATGTGCTGCAATTTTGTCCAATATAACTATAATTCCCTTTTGGTTGAAATATGGAGAGATGAAGGATTTGATAAGTCTTCCATCTCCCTTAGATTTTCTACAGCGGTAGGTACCCCACCGTGTAGCAGCTTGTCTCTGACATGGATTAAAGGCAGGTAAAATTTGGAAACCCTGGTGATTTTACCTTGCCCTCACACCCACTTCCCTCCCCTCATCTCCTTGTGCTTTATCACCTCATTAGTGCACAGCCCTGGAGGATTCTTCAATGTGTCGTAGGTGTAACACATCCAGATAGATATTTCTAACACTGCCATTTTATTTGTTCCATGCTGTTTATGGATCCTCCATGCACTGTTGTGGTACACTGGAGCTACAGTGTACAGCCACGTGAGACACCGTATGACTTACAGTGCAATATTTTTAACACAGGTTGTGTAGGAAGAAAAGCTAGAAGGTTTCAAACAAAAACTGTCTCCCATGCCCCACTGTGACTCTTGAATCCCCTCTTAGGAGGATGTGCCCCTTCTACTTATATTCAAACACAACAAAACACCGGGGGACCTGAGTTAAGAAGCTGTGTACAGAGCAGTGGTTTGACAGCAGGAACTGTCAGATGGCATCTTTATTACGTTCCATGAGGAGTCCTGGAGGACCGCACAAGCATCTGTTTCCCCTCTTTGCTGCCACTACAGTCATATAGAAATCAACCAACTTCACCCATTTGACAGAAGAGGACATGATTTAGACTAACAATGCAGCCCAGACAAATGTATTTCAAGGAGTAAATGGAGGGAAATGCATTTTAAATGTGTCATTGGAGTGCTGTGATTCATGTAGTTGGCTTTGCTGTTGCATAAGTACATTCATTAAAGTACTATCCTGAAGTTTAGTTATTTTACATACAAAATTAACTTATAAAATATGATGCAGTGTTATAGATTAAATGCCGTTCATACTCTTACACCGATGTTTTCAGTTATGTGGCTGATTAGACCTATTCAGTTTGGAGGGGTATCTGTCCAACAATAATGGCTATATTCAACAATGGCAAGATAAATAAAAAAATCAAAGAATTAAATTATTAGTTTCCAAATTCAAGTTGCTGTTACATAAAAATCCAGCTGGCTTCTCTGTGATTACCTAAACTAACACCAATTCCTGTATGTACTTGCACTTGCATAGACTATACACTTAATATATTCAAATGTTACAGCTAATTCCTTTTGAAAATAAATGCTACTCAGACTGCATGCAGTTTCTTATATTCACAAATGTTTATAGAGTTTAAATTGAAAACTTTTCCTCTTTAGCCTTAAACGTATCTCAAAGGTTTATATCACAAATCTCTCTCTTTTAAGTCCATCAAAACGCAGGGTTGGTGTGGGAGGAGATGCGGGCTCGCAGTGTTTCAAATTGAACGAAATAATATACATACATGTGACTCATAAAGGGCACCTGCTCTTGGGTTCCTGCTGGGAGTGTTTTCCCAGCAGTTGGTTGAAGATCAGGGCTCAAAAGGGAGCAGGGGATCAGTGGGGGTCCACATCTGGAGTTTGCGGACATGAAGGCCGAGAACTGATGCTTTAGGTCCTAATTTAGCAGCTGTGGGGGGAATAAGCTGTGGGCAAGAAGACTGAAGCACCACCAGCTGTGATTCCCTCAGAAATGAAGAAATTCATTTCAAAACATCATATATACTTTAAAAAGCTCTACAAGGTTTAGTATTTTGTGACATATTACGAGTTTATGTCACCAAATTAACTTAAATCATGTCAGAGCTCACTGGACGTCTCTATTTCATGCCAGGGATAACCAACTTTTTAGTGTTGCTACCTTTTGTACTCGAGGAAATTCCTTTTGTACTTTGGAAGAAATTGTCAAGGTAGCTGTCTGAAACTCAATTCTATTTTGTTTTTCTTAACTGTTGTGACTTGCCTCTGCAGGGGGAAAAAAGTTATAGATTTTTCTGATATTGCGTTTATGGACAAATAGCGACAACATCAAAACAAACAAATACAACTTGGAGCCACTACTGCCAGACAACTACTTCAGAATTGATTTGATGTTGTGTCACTGTAAAAGACTCAAGCCGAACAATATGTATTTTAGTGTTTCTGTTTTATGAAGTTCAACAAAAAGAAAATGCACAACAAGCCCTTTCTATTTTGTTGGTTAAAGCTGTATATTTGTATGGTTTGGTTTTACATTTAGGACATATTTTTTGACTGACTTTATATTCAGGCTAACATAAAATCATGGAGGGAGAGATACTGGTGCCTTACATAAAGCACTAGGCCCCCAGTTATACTGCAACTGTTAGGATAAACAGATGGATGGATGTCCTCTTCTGTACTCGAGAACTGATAAATGACTGATGCAAGCCCCAATGCAAAATGAATTCCATTAGACAATGTTGTCTAACTATGAATTACTTCTTTATTCAATGTGGTTAAAATATTGGACATTACACTGTAGGCTATATATAATATGTCACTAATTGGTGATGTCAAGAATTTTAGGTTGTTGGCGTTGTTTTGTTCAATAAATAACACCTTAATCACACAGATGCTTGAAATTATAACTTTTTGGAGCATTAGTACTAAATAATTATGTAGTGATTCAACTTTCAACTTAAAATATGACTTAAGGACAAAAACAAAATTGCAGACAGTTTAGACAGGAAGCTTAAATAAAGCTGCAAAGACTTTCAGTTAAGATATTATTTACCTTTTGCCTCCCATCTTAATCTGTTATTGCTGCACGCAATATCTTCAGTTATTAGCTATTCTCCGCTATCAACTTATTTTCTAGGAAGCCTTGTCCCCTAAACATGTGCTTTAATACCCAATTTACAGCTGTACCATCCCACAGTGTTATTGTGATCCTGTACAATAGAATATCTATCCCCTGAATATGTTATGGTTTGGCTTAGTTTGT
>NW_023339674.1:9897204-9903982 GCF_004916995.1 Morone saxatilis | reverse complement strand
TCCGCCCACAAAGCTACTTGCGTTTTGACATTTGCGTTTCAGATCGGCAAGATAGGGCCCATAATCTTATGTCCTGTAGGTTTATTTTGTTTCCTTGGGTTAACGTGTTACAATAAAACTACACTGAACTGTAAATTTCAGTGAAATCTGTTATGTCACAGCACATAGAGTAGTGGAGAAATAATTCGTTTTTGTGTCCAGGATAATTAATACTAAACCTTGCAAGTATACTCTTTTGCAGGACACTGTCTTGTGTTTTGTTTCATTCCTTCAGCAAATTTTTTTTGAGAGGGTCACATTATTGAAGGTCCACATTCTCTGGTGTTTGGCACCTAATCAATAGAAGAATACACCACTGATTAAGTATGTCATTTATAGATATCTGTTGTGTATAATCTTTTAGGAATCTTGTAGACATTTCAAAAACATCTAACTTATACCTTCAGTAATAGTGCTTTCTTTCTTTACCTCCTAGTTTTGCAGCACTGCTGCCTGTATCTCTTCATTACCTTCTGTGCTTCTCGGTTTAGCGGCAGTATGGTCTTTATCTCTTTAGATTTTTCAATTAATCAGGCATGCTTCATGGCTCATTGGCCAGCTCTGGGACCCATAACATTTATCTGAGTTGAAGGGAAGTGAGACAATCCACAACACCAACAAAGGATAAGATATAATCAGCAGAAAAGATGCACTATTATCAGTGTTATGGTACAATGGCACTATTATAAGTGCTATGAAGCTGAAACTCTGAAACAATGGCACTGTATTCATGAGTGTAAATTTGTTGCCAGGATTTGGATATCCATATCCTTAACAAAATGGACTTTTCTAATCCTTTGCTTAATGACCTGATCCAAAGCAAGGACACTTCAGCCAAGACACTAATGGTTCCATTGTCATTTACAAACACATGTTCACAAGTGCAGAGAGGTCACACCCCTGATTTAATATTGCATCATATACTACATGGTACTGATGACTTTTCTTGGCCATAGTGAGAGATTATTCTCTCCACTATTTCCTCTGAAACAATAGGACATTCACAGTTGGTGGTTCAGCAGAGAGTAAAATCACATTTAGAGACAAACTGGGTCAAAGATACAACAAGTGAAAGATGGAATAGGGAAAATCTATTGTGTTTGTTAGTGGGGAAGTACTGGGCAGCCCCTGTTTCCTGCTCAGCCATCGATCGGTGGTGTGATTAATGAAGCTGTTGCCTGAAGAAGGGATCCATAAGTGTCTTCTTTTTCCCCATTGTGTCCCTCAATGGCCATGCACTTGTTGATGTAGCCTTCAGTCATGTAGCATTGTGGCTACATTTCTTTTTTATTTATTGGAGATTGAACAATGGAGAAACATGGGCTATTTAGGAGAGAAATCGAAATATTGCGCAGGTTCTGGAGGTGGATGACGTGACAAACGTCTGGACGAACATGAAACTCATGTTGACTTGCAGTACATCTAATTTAGATTTTGTATAATTGGTTACAAAAATCATACATACAGTATATATCATTGCTGGTTTCATAATCCATATTTGTGCCATAATAGGTGCAATAATAAATGGTCGCATTTATATATCGCCTTCATCCATAGCTCACACACACATTCACACAGCATTTATAGCAGGCTAGCATGCAAAATTCTGATCACAAGGAGCAATTCAGTGTCTTGCCCCAGGACACTTCGACATTTTGTCTATAATGAGAACAAAACAGCTATGATAAAATAACATCTATAACTGCTTACAAGGGAGACAACTAATAGGTTGAATAATGCCACTGTCATTCCCACTCTGCGCCCTGTACGCCTGTTCTTGCACAATGCATGTGGCTCTGGTTCGGGAGAAGTGCAAAAGTCACACACCACCGACTATGTCACTTATTTTGGTGAAACTGGATCATATTTGATTGAAAAATAGTTTTCTGGTATTCCTTGATGTGCTCTGTCTCAACTGTTAGCTATTTACAGAGTATGGACAGAAAGCTTTAGTTGCTAAAGTAAGTTAACTGCTAAGCTAGTTATCTCACTTTGTGCTGCACAGACTGGGAGCTCAAAGCATTGGGGAACTATTGGTATATTAACACCAGTAGCAAAAGAGCTTTGGAGCCTGTGGGGAATGCTGACGGGGAACGGTGCCAGTGTCGTGCCAGAACCGGAGCTGGGCGAGCAAGCAATGTAACTTGGCTCAGCAGCCACTGCAGATATAGCAAGGGCAAAGACACTGAGGAGGATGTTGACAGAAGAAGGTAAGAATCGAAAGGGGAGTTAACGAAAGAAGAAACTGCTGGACCATTTGGGGTGGCTTTTAGTCATTGGCAAGAGCTTTGTGAAATAAAAGGCTGCAAGACAGATAGCGATCTGACCTTCTTGCTGTTAGGGCTAGTAAGTAATATAAACTGGTTTGCTGTGTCTTATGTTGTTGCATTTGCTTGATGTTTGGCTCTGTTAGCAAAGTTGTCAATAAGTAATGTAATCACAAATCCACGTGTACAGTTGTCAATATACAACAGTGGCATTGCACTCGGAATCGGCCCTAAATCACAATAGCAAATCTTACATAGTGTTGCTTTAAGATAAAACTATGAAAGCACAGCAGGAATGTGTTATGTGTGACCTTCAAAATGTGTGGGTACGGGTTGTGCAGACAGAACCTGAAGCCAAAACAATTCCTTATCCATAACATCTGTGGTTACACATTTAGTTAGTGTTTATTATACAGTACTGTTGTCGTAATGTTTACTACAGTGCAGTGGGATTACAGGAATTGCACCACTGAACACACACGTTTTGAGCAAAACTAATCATACCTGACCAATTAAAAACATATCTAATTATAAACATGATTTTTACAGTGGTCACTACATGTTGAAGCAGAAACTAGCTATCTATACTATATTTAATCAGCCACAATTACTAGTGTTGACATTTACTTACTCTTTAAATAATGAGACATTGTCTGTCCTTTAAAAATAAAACCCATTTGTTCTACACTTGGAAGACAGAATTTACCAATGTCTTCTCTGGAGAAACATTTATTGCGCACATGATATCAGTCACAACCAAACTGGAACAGAGAAAATCTTAGGTGAAAGGATAGAGTCCTCTTTGAAGCCGGCTTTTCCTTTGACACATTTCTTGGAGGCTTGATCATATTGCTTCTAGTTTGTGCAAAAGTGAAGCTGGCTCCCTCTCCCTATGGTTTCCTCGTTCCATTTACATGCAAAGCATTTCCAGAATGGAAAGTGGTTCATTATGTTTAAGATATTGGGAATATCCTTTCTTAACCAGAGTGACCTTCCTGATGTGAAATTGTCTCTATAACTTCCATGCCATTCTGCTGCCAGTCTCAGGTTCATGTTAAAGGCAAATGTGGTCAGTACTGGATCAACTGAAATCCATCCTGAACCCACCAGTTGCTTACAGAAAGAAAGGGAAGACGGCACCATCTGGGCATGTTCTCAAAACTCTCTCAAGCATAACACACAGCACATGGCACTCAGACACATTGAGCGAGTCAGCAAGTATCTTAACACCAATCCCTGCATACGTGACAGACACCCTCATGAGATGATATCCCAGCACAGAGTTCTTATCCTTTGCTGTAACTTTCCAAACACATGCCTTAGTTGTAGTTAAGAAAAGTTTTTAGCCAAACTCCTCCAACTCCTGTAGCTTCATCCCCTGAGGAATGCCAGCGAACAAGAAAGAGCTAAAGGATCATTGTGCATGAGCAAGAAAAAATGCATCTAAGCGAAAGAGTCTAAAGCTAAAAGGCAATGCAGCTCAGGCTAAAAATAGACAGTAACTACCAACCTTCACCTCAGAAGAAAGTAGAAGAAAACAGGAGAGAAGGAGAAAAGGAGGAGAGAGCTCATTCGATCAGATTGGTCTTGAAAAAGTAGCAGTAAAACTGAGTATGCAGTAGATGAGGCAAAGTTTTTGTGTGAAACACTAAGAGTGAAGCTCTTCCACTGGGATACAGTTGCTGTTTGAGGATTTTGCTGGGAAAAAATGCTGGCTGCTCTATTATGAAAAGTATACTTTACAGGACTGGGAGACTGCTGTGCACATGGACACCTAAGCACAAACTCAGATAATGTGTGTGAAAACACTTTTTTGACATGCAACGTTCTGACAGGAGTACTCAATTTTTGATTAAAGCTAATTAGAAGAAGAAATTAACTTCAATGATGATTCTGTTTGGTGTACATCGCTATCCAATATCTTTTTTTTAATTTAGTCAGTTCACTTCCTATTACTCTCTATTATGCCATGGACTAGGGAACTAAAAGAGACTCACAATAATGTTGTTTCAAATGCTTAAGATTTTTACAGTACAATGGTACCAGTTGAGCCGATGAAGTATGACACCTATATGGTTTCAACTACCACTGTAATACTATTGACTCTTTTTCATGTATTATTGCTGTACTTGAGGCTGGGGATATTGGCATACAAAAAAAGTAAAAAATAAATAAAAAAACAAAGCTAAAAACAGATAAATGCCAACCTTAAAATGAATAAACCAACAACGTTTTGACTTGATAGTCCTTTGAGTGAAAAAAAAATCAGTGTATCAAAAAAATGTGATTTAGGAAAATTTTACATTTTTGAGATATCTTATTGTAATATCGCGACACCAGTTTGATTGACATTCCTTGGAGTGGAAAAAGTCATGATTTAGAAAAAATGTACACTGGAATAAATGCACAAAAATACAGTAACCTGGCAATTCCGCGCTGTCGCTGTTTGGCTCTGCGATCCACGCATTTTCTGATCCCAGAGTGTCTTCAGAGCGTGTTACCTGCCATATGCTGTATACGTGTATTTTGTCTTTAAAAAAGAAACAAAACAGTGTGTTTCTCAACTTAAAATCTCCTCTAACCTGCCTCTGATTGATTGACTTCTGGTCTGGTGCCACAATGTTGATGTAGCGTGAATTCTGTATTATTTTTCTTTTTATATGATGTGATATCATATTATACAATATGACATATTACGGCGAGATCATTTTCAGAGCAGATAACTTTTTTTTTTTTTACACTGATTAAAGAAAATGTATTAATTGAAACAACCCATATTTTTCTGAATACAATTACCTGAACTGTAATATTTATTTTTCATCAAATCATTCGAGTGACTGATCTCATATGTAAAAATAAATATGGCTACATTCATGCCAATCCATGGATCCTTGTCCCCCCCATTTCGAGCACTACAAATTACCACACGACTTGGCTGGATGATCAATGAATGAATTCAGTTAAAGACACAAATTAAATGATTTCTTAATTTGCTACAAATGATTGTGTAAAGGCAAGTAATTCTGATGTTTCATATACTCAGCTTAAGGGACCATAGAATTTCTGTTCTTGATGAAGCTAACTAAGAAGAAGCACAACGTTACTATGGAAACGGGATGGCTGACAAGGGGGTAAGTGTGGCACAAAGCAGATATCACAAAATCATGACAACTTGCAGGAATGTCAAGACCTGTATCTTCAATAATATGTCTTTATCCGTGCTACATAATGAAAATCCCAAGAACGAGAAGACTTAAAGACTTGCCAATTCATCAGCAATACGGTGACAATCCTTCTACAACAGAGTGCTTCACAACTGGCTTGTGTGTTTATTGGCTGATGAGTTAGACAACTCAGGGGCTCCCTCTGAAATGGAAGACACAAGACAGACGCATTTGTCAAAGCAGCAAAGTAGGTTGAGGGGGGGGGGGTAATGAGTCTGGATGGCACTAGCTCATTGGCAAGGCTGCCTGTCACAGCGATGCCACACAGCAGTTCCCAGCCTGCCGTCTGCTGTTGAGATAAAGAACAAAACTAGACTGACATGGCGGAGGCCTTTCAACATAGCATGTTTCACTTCAATTTATTACGTGTCACCAATCACTAAAAGGAAGTCATGATATCAGTTCAAGACCAGGTGAGAGATGTGACAACAAGCTAGTGAAATATAACACTCAAGCCTGCAACGTGAAATACACCAAGCTTATAGCATAAACGGGACATCTCTCTGAGTTGGAGCTAGATGATGAGGCAGTGGTTGTCAAACCTTTCCTGGCTTGCACCCCTTCAGAACTCAAAACAAATTCACATCCCACCACCCCACAATTTTTATCAAACATTAACAATGATGGGAATGTTTGATAAAAGCAATTAGGGAAAAAAAAATAGTAAAAAGAGATACACGTTGAATTTTAACATTTACTTTATTAATCCCCCAATTGGGACTTTACATTCATAGGCCTAAAATACAATACATACAGGACTGTGGGAGTTGTGGTGGGAGAATGTGTGACTTACATAAATACATATAACAATTAAATTGCCAGGTTGTGAGCCCCACAATTAAAACAAATTCTTTACACATTTACTGGTCTTGCTCTCTGTACTGGTGAGACATAGCTGAAAGTATGTTTGAACTACAGTAGCGATGGCTGTGGCATGACAAATTAGATGGAAGTTATCTGCTAACCTAAAACAGCCTTTCCAAAACAAATCCTACTAGTCAGTCCATTTTCACTCCCTGCTCATCAAATACAACAGCTTGGTCAATGACCCTACGGTTCAAACTCGCTGTAGGTGCCCCTTCAGCATTATTTTAGCCCAGACCTCAATCTTTCCCTAAACCAAAGTAGTGTTTGTGCCTAAACCTACCCTAACCAACCGTTTAAACTCATAAAACGGGAAATGTTTCTCAGCAAGCTTTATTTTGAAAGTCTAACCGAACGTTGTATATTTATTGGAAGCTAGTTTGT
>NW_023339674.1:9888096-9897194 GCF_004916995.1 Morone saxatilis | reverse complement strand
AGTACCTCCAACCCCCGCTGACTAAGACTGGTTTTAATTCAACCAAACTTATATTGTTTATCTTAAATTTCACATGTACAGTTTAGTTTTTAGCATCATGGTTTGAAGCATAAGGCCACTGACCAAGTGGCCATATTTGAGTTGGTAGAGAAAATGTGTTGCACTAGAAATGTTTGACATACTGGGTTCATGCTATTGATTTGAATGCACAAATTAATTAAAATAGAAACACAGTGACAAGATATTCTCCTAAGTTTCCACAGTTGCTTGGCTGCTGCCATTGTCAACCAGAACATGAATATGACTTGTAAATTTTAATAGTTCTGAATAGGATAATAATATTATCTCCATTCACGTAAATGTGTAATTTTTGTGTTTAAGCATGAAGTAAAATAGTTATAATATTGATAAAATCTATTATACAAGCTTTGTGAAGGACTTCTGGTTTGTCATTTGCCTTTTTAGGTTCTTCAGAGGATCCTCTCTATGGACTGGCTGACCCCTGCTTTGCATAGTGTGGACTGCATACTTACATTAGTGCAAAGAGTTGTAAAAAATGTGTTCAGGGTAAACATGACCCAAAAGCAGACTCTCTAGGTAAGTATAGTTTAAAGGGTCTTTATTCAAAAGTCAAGTAAAGGTCTGGATCACAGTCATAAACCAGGGAAGCATGCAGTATTTTGTTTTATTACTGTTAAATAATCAGAATAAGACCTCAATAAAGTAGAAATGTGTGGCATGACAGTCTGAAAAGGAAACAAACGGTGAAAATATAGCACACAGACTAGAGACACTCAATGACAGAAGAGAAAGAGCAGGCGCCATCCTGAGAGTTGTTTGTCTTCTGTGAGAGGAAATGCCAACTGAGGACACCCCTGTGAGAATATTTTCTTGAATATTTCCTTTTGATATCAGTGTGGAAAAAATAACCTTTAGTGTAGCATGAATGCTGTCTGGCTCACTACATAAAACAGCCTCAGGTTGAAGTGCGGTCTAGTGGTAGCAAGACCAGCTTGGATGTGAGCCTAAACTCAATCCCTGATGTGAAAATGTAACAATTCTTTAGTGGATTTTTTACTTACTAGACAGCATATCCAAATCTCCAGTGAACTCCCCTTGGGGCTTAAAAGGCTAATTTAATTTCAAGTTCACTCAAAATGTAGAAAGAGCAATTAACCAATTAACCAAAGCTCTTGGTCTTTAGAACTCATTTAATCAAAGCTAAAAGGTCCATTGTTTCACAGGTAATATCCCAGCCTTTGTGCTGAAGGGAGCTGGAATATTGTAATTCCTCATTTTGAAAATGTGAGGACTTCATTAATGTTGAAACATATCTTTCAGGACTTTCAGATGAGGTTAGATGAGATATCACAGCCTGGAGTTATTGTTTTAAATGGCATGGAAAAAATGTGTTACATTTTGAAAGTTATAGAGATTATCCAATTATATGTGTTTAATAATATTTCTATTACAAGAAGAGATAAAATTAATTAATACAAAATTATTTCTGCTTCTAGCTTCTTGCGGAAGGCAGTTTGTTATCTGTTTTGGTGGCGAACAAGATGAATTTGAGCTGCAACAGAAATAAAACTCTACTCCAAATAAAAACTAAATGGTATAATAATTATCCAACTTTGTAAAATATTTCTAAAACAACTATCTACTCAACAAAATACAAAGCAGATCTAGTAAAGATAAAGCAGAATATGAAAATCTTATAAAGATGTTTTGTCACAGTTATTAGTTGGAGGTAGCGTCTGTTGTTCCCTCCAAATCTGGGACAAACTGTTCTGTTTTCTGGACACTTGATGTGGTTACTGCAACCTAACAATCCCTCTTTCTCACTCTCTTCTTCCCCTTCTCTCTTTCACACATTCAACCCGCTGATTCGACTTGCTGACAGCTGGGATTTAATCTCTCTACACTGTGCATCTTCCTTACCTCACTAAAATTGTGGAAACAAACACACTACGGAAATATTGATCTCAACCAGGGCTATGGACAGAACAATTGTAAACAGAACATAGGGTTTTGTTTGGGCATAAGATTAAAAATGGGTATGTTTAGGTATAAGATAGGCAAGTTAGGTTTATGTTTAGGTTAAAAATGGAAAGGATTAAGATAAATGACAAAGACAAATGTGCCAGATCTACATCATTCTGCTGAAAGTTTTTTATAAAGTATTTGTGCAGCATCCTGAACTGAAAACACACATTAAATTGTATGGCTAATGAGCCAACCAGAAGCTCTCTACAAACAGTAAATGAACCACTGAAATTGCCAAAGCAGCACAGTCACTGTAGGTCAGCCATATAGATAGCTTACTTCAACTTTCTTCAGTGCACTCAATGGCAAATCTTCATCAACCACCACACAACTGTAACACTATTAATGATTATAATATCCAGCAAGTAAACATGTAATTTAGTTTAGGGGGGGGGGCATTACTATATTTATCCAGTTAAGTATTTCATCAGATTTTGGTCAAATGTACTTTTTATTTATTTATTATCCAGTTTGTAGTAATATAAAAATCTGCATCACTAAACACAATGTTGTGTTTCATCATCACAAAGGGGGGGAGCATAAATGATACTGTAAAAACAGGCACAAAATACAAATCCTCCAAATCCAGATGTGATTAAACAAATACGTGGCCTTCTCTGTTGCCTGGATGATAAAAATCCTATATTGTGCACTCGTAGTGTGACATTCAGGTGTCAGCATGGCACACTGGTTTATTTATAGCTACTGTGCAGCTGAGATGGCTTCTCCACAGCAGCTGGGTGGAACAACAGAGAACCAGTTAGAACTTTAAAAGAAAATCCAGCAATATTCACAGTCTGACTGTATGTTTCTTAACCCAAGCAAGCCTTTCAATCTTGTTTTGATGCTTCATGAAATGTTTTATGTCACTACATAACTTTACCCTCAAATAGCCCTGTCAACAACATGAGAAGAAAAGAGGAAAAACACAAAGGAATGCACAAGAAAGAATGCAGACTTACCTTATGCAGCCTACATTTCAAATTTAGCCTTGGTTTTACACATTCATATTAACCTGACGCTCCAGGTGGTTTGTTAAACAGAACCGCCTGGGACTGTTTTTACTGTGTTTTTTTTAAAGGCAGGCAGTTTTAAAAGAAACATGGTAGGATGAACCATCTGTCTTTCACTATCAGAGCTAACTTTCCACTTTAACTTTACTTACTAAATAGGGCTGTTCGCATTTTTTGCACGTTTCACAACCACCATAGTTTCTCCTTCGCAATTAGTCTAATGCTAGAAAGGTTAGGGTGAAATGAGGAAGCTGCAATCTGCAAGTACACCACTAGCAGAAGCTGAGGATGACTATGCTACTCATTCGTTTACCTTTCTCTCCTTCTCTTTTCCCGCTTTCTCTGTAATCAGCTGACTATGGGTGTTACCCCATTCACCTCCAGTTCCATCACTTCCATCGCCCAGGCCTGAACTCACCCGAATCACTTTCCTCTTCGCATCCCTCAGATGTCAACGTTCTCCTCATCCATCACCACATCCACTATCTAAACTTCGTCAGGGGGGTATCACAGCTTACCACAGCTTGACTGACCCCTTAAAATATGATGACGTCATGATTGGGTCTAATCGCCAAAGACTGTTCACATTTCTCATCTTTATGGTGCTAAATAAATATTATTCACTTTTAAGTTTCTCCTGTAATAAACTATTGTTATATTATTACACCAGTAAGGAAGCAATGGGACTCCAGTGCAGTAAGACTCTCAAGCAGCTCCTCAAATAGCACAGTTGAATAATAACTGGGAAACCTTGACTAGTTACATGGTATTTACCCTGTTTTATACCTGATTTAATACAAAAACACTTGTTTCCTTGTAAATAAAAACTCTGAGATACTCATCGCAATGGGAGAGCAGAAGGCCTGAGCTCTATGCTGTAATCTCTTTCTATGACCTTTCTCCTCTCTCTTTCACTATCGTCTGATGTGACTTCAAAGCCCATGGTCCCTAGTAGGAGTCAGTAACCTCTGACACTTATCTCCTCTGACCTGATGGTATGGCTTACAATGGTGTGCTGAATCAAAGGAGTCCCAAAGCATAGCATTATTGATCATTTGAATCCATGAAACATTTCAGAGGAAAGTGTCGGAGAGTTGTTATAGCCCAGTAATAAGAGGAGGCTGTGTTCATAGTTGTAGGTTTGACTTTTTTCCAGTGCAGAGTAACGGCTCCCTCATCAACTAATGTCAGTGTGTGCATGAGCAAAGCAGTTATTCTTCTTCAACTCAATAGTCACTAGACAGCTGTGGTGTTGCTGGGCACCTACCATGTATTGACTTCTGTCACTGAGTTAGGAGCTGGGTTTCCATTAGGGAAATCATTCAGGCTGAGAATTAAGCTCTCCCCCAGGCCACTCTGCACACGCAGACCACAAGGGCACTGTTATTATAACCTTTTATATTACTGCTCTTTCCTTAAGCTCATCAAGAGCTAACCAGAGTATGCATTCATGTATTTAATACTTTAACACTTTTGGATTATAAAACTTGCACCTGCTATGTCCTTAATATTCTCACAGGCCAAATCCAGGTCCTGAACCGGGGAGAACACTTGTATTGTGAAAATGTGCACAACTTAATTGTTAGTATTCATTTTTTCAGAAGCATGATGCAAATAGATTGTTTTGTTTGGTTATAAAGTCAGTTAGGGAATTTGAATTTTATCATTTTACCCATTCCTCATTGTAAAAAACCAAAAATGCAGACAAGGGATTTTTCTTATTCTATTGATTTCTGGTTTAATAAATACAAAAAAGAAATATTTCAAAACACAGACCAAGCAGTCATCCTTCTGTCAGATCAGGTACGTAGTTGAAAATGTGATCCCTAGCTAAATAGTAAAATGTTAAAATGGCATTTAATATTATAACCTGCCTTGGATAGTTTGGGTTTTTTGAAGTGGGGCTGTGTGAGATAATATTTTCAGCGTTTTACCTTGCCATCAGACAGCCCTTTCCGACAGGAAAACATTTATATCGCTCTCTCCAAAGCCACCAGAGAGTAATTTTACCTCACAGCACACAGGAGTTACTGGTCGACTGCTGTCTCGATCCACAGCAACTAATGTTAGTTTAGATCCAAACTACTGTGTTAAAACACAAGTCACACAATAACACAAACAAACAAACCGATCAAGGTAGTGGTGGACCAGCAGCTCCTGTGTTTTGTGAGGTAAAATCTTGTCTGGTTGCTTTGAAGAAAGCATACGTCGATATAAACACTTCAGTTTCCTTTTGGAAAGTACTGTCTGACAGCAAGGTAAAGCAGTGAAAATATTATAAATATAGCATACAATTACTTTTTTTTTAGGTGGGCCTTTTTTTATGTGCCTAAAATATGGTTTGCTGCTGCCCCGGTCCAAAGCAGTGCATTGTTCTGCTTCTGTGTCCAAACTGGGGGGTGTACTGATTACCATCTTATAGTAATACACTGACTATGGGTAAATATCTCTCAAAACCCCACTTCAAAAACCAGAACTATCCCTTTAGAGGACTTTCTTTTTTATTTACCACCTTTCAGTCTTTATGACTGATTATCCTGCTGTTTGGAAATTTCTGAATACAATCGTTAAAAAAACAAACAACAATGGCTATAATTGTATTGTAAGTTTTTGTTGTTATTGAGTATATGAAAACATGGTAGGCAAACAGGTCTAGATATATAAGTCATATCAGGTAACAAGAAGGTTACTTCACAATTGGATGGCAGTATTGCCAGTGAGTTAATTGTGTTTTAATGTTTGTACATACATTCCTCTTATACAACAGCCACTACGGAAGGTTGATTTCCTTCTGTTTCTTGACCCCCCTTGTCTTTCACATTCTTATTTTTGCTTGTGTTATCTTGTTTGATAGAGATGCCCACACAGTTTCCATGGCAACAAAAAAAAAAGGAATCTTTGACAGAGGCGTTGCCTGACAGGGGAACCAAGACAGAGTGAAGGGAGGAAAGAAGCACAGCCCAAGCATCAACTTTTAAACCAATCCAGTGTGTTATCAGTGTACCTGGACTTTTAAAAACATTAATAAAAAATGAGCTGCGAGGAGCTGATCACAGTTGAATGATTCTTCACTTCATTTCACTGACCTGAGAGAGAGAGAGAGAGAGAGCATGTGTGTTTGTGCATGTGGGTCCACCTGTGGGGCACTGGAAGGAGAGGCATTAAAAGATTGCATCTGACCCCACTGAGTAATAACTTCTCAGTGGCCGCAACTGTGCGTCAGGGAGGAGGACTAGCTTTATCTTTGTCTGACAGTCTTTCTTTCATTCCCTCTCACTCTCTTCCTCACTCTGCTTCTTCGTTTTGCTCCTCTTTCTGTTGTCAGCAGTTTAAGTAGAGCCGGATCACATCTCCCTCTACCTCATGTCTTCTATCTGTACTTTCACATTTTCCTGATTACATTTTCTCTCTTGCTTTATTTTTGCCCAGATGACTGTAGAAAGTGCAGGGACGTTTGTTGTGCCATAATTATGACACACTTATGCATTCATTACTATTAGCCTAGTTAATGTGCCATGGCTGGCCATGTTTCTAGGTTTCCATATCAACCACAACTGATTCAAACTAAATATTAGTATTAGAGATAATATTATTATTATTATCAAAATCAAGTATTTCAAGTGCTTTAGATGAAGGGGAAACACATGTAGGAATGCAAGTTCATATCTGATATGTGCAAATTGTTGAAATTAAATATAAAAGCTAGTGCATTAGCTGGCTAATACATAGTTGAGGTGAGTCTTATCATAGAACTAGTCATATTATTATATTTATATTTATATTTATTTAGAGACAAGAAGTCAGTTGCTCATAAACTCTTTCCAGATAGACTGAATAGGAAAGCAGAAAACAAAATGTTTGACAGTAATAATCTGCATAGTTTTAGCAGTGCCAACATTCTACATAGTACAAAGTATTTGATTTTAAAAACCCTTGACAATTTGTCAAAATATTTGGCCAATGTGTTTTTTAAACATGTGATTTGGAGCACAATGACTTGATGTAATTGTAATAATTGACCGGTAATACTGGTAAAATGGTTTGTTGTAAGGTCCATACAGTGTTATTTTTGACAGCAAATTTGTACTTAGTTCTAGTCAGTCTTTTGACTAAAATGTCCTTCAGTCATATTTTAGTCATCTGAATTGAAGTTTTTCACAGCAGCCATTTGACATGAAATAGTAGGGTAAACACAGGTGTTGCTGATGATACTAATTAAGGTTCTGTTCTGCTACTGTGCACGTTGACTCCCTGGAAACACTCTGCTACACTAAATGGAACAAACTACTATTCAGGTCAAAATGGCTGCTTTAAAAAAAGGTCTATAGTTTTATCTATATATATATATATAATGAATAAATGATTAATTTCAATAANNTTATTGAAATTAATCATTTATTCACTGTGATATAATCTATTCGTAAAGGTCTTTTGAAGAAAGAATACATTTGGTCTGGATGGTTGATTTTGAAATAAATTACTTTTTAAACCAAATATAGGTTAAAATTAAAAAGTTAAGAATCCAATTATGATACTTGCTGAAAGATTAACAAGTCATTGATGTATAAAATAACTATTATTATCTCAACTTTCTGGGTTATTGAGAAGCTTGATAAACAGCTGAAGTAACTCAACCCTTTATTAATGTACCCTCTGAAAACCTTTATATTTAATGAGTCTTTATTACTCTCTTTTAATTGCACATCATTATGCAGACTACTTCATATTATTTATTCAAGCACTAATATTTAATAATTGTGACTACATTTTTAATGGTGGTTGCTTTTGTTTTTCCAATCATCTGCTACACGCCAAATCAGTTTTTCCTCTATTGATATGAGTGTGTGGCCTGGAGCTGAGAGAGGGATGCTGGAGACCACACACACACATGCACACACCCAAGCAACTAACTTCCTTTGTCTCCTCTGTTTTCCCCTTACATCATCATTAGCAACAATGAGATGAAGCCCAGCTCAAATTAAGGGGAGGTACAGGAGGAAATGCTACAGTACAGCAAGCTGTTAGGCATAATGGCTTTTCAGTGTGTCTGTAATTATGCTGTTTCTTATGGGAGTTAAAGGCATGAGAAATGAACCAAATAAAGGAAACGACAGTGTTATTCTGGTCTCTGGCTCTGAAACAAGAGAAAGATAAGCTCCTGTATCATTCAAGGTGATCACCAGACCTTGCTGTGGCCTGGTGGGGCTCTTCTGTCTCCAACATGAGGAGGATTTCTTGGCGAAAGGTATCCAGTGGTGACACACATACACACACTTGTGGGGCAGTCACAGTGAGGATAATAGGAGCCATTTTACCCTGTTGTGTGAAAACCTCAGCAGCATTCTCCCCCACTGTTTAACCCACACATAAGCTGCAGGCACACTTGCAGATACACAAGGACACACAACTGTCTGGATAACAGTTATAAATTCACATACCACAACGCATGGGCCACTGTCTGTTCTGTAGATATCAAACACAATTAAAACTTGGTTCTGTATAGTACACTTTGATACGTCTATTCAGAGTAGGCTTTTGTGCCGGTATTTGTTTATTAGCATGTACAGTTCAGGCTGAGGTATTTGGTCATAAACCAAACTACTGAACAAAGTGTAATTTTGACCTGAAGCTAGCACTATATGAAAAGTTGAAATATCACAAACCTATTACAATACAGCCTGAAGGGGACATACATTTGTGTCCCCTTCAATGTCCATCCAATAATTGTCAGGACATTTCACTCAAAACCACTAATGTGAACCTCATGGTGGAGGAAAAGTAAGGGAATCACCAAAGTCAGTAAGATTAAACCTCTGGGAACAATGAATATGTAGAAAATATGGTGCAAATCCATCACACACATATATATATAACATATATTAACATATATTAAACATGTTAAAAAAGATTTTAAAACGTGGATGAGGGACAGGGAAGAAGAGCATCAGGGTTTTATTCTTCTCAACTGAATCTCTTAAATGTTAAAATAGAAGCTTTTTATATATATATATATATATATAAAAACTTCCCTCTCACCCT
>NW_023339674.1:9878507-9887996 GCF_004916995.1 Morone saxatilis | reverse complement strand
GTCTATGTATATATGTCTATGGTAACTGCAGACTCTCTGCACTAGAAAAATAGGAAGTCTGCTGGTACTTTTTACAGTCACTTGAAGCACATTTATGGACCTTTGAGAGAATTACTGTTGGGTACCTGTGTTGCAGCTGGGCTAGTGGTTGTACTACGAGAGGCTCACTGGTGTGTGTGTGTGTGTGTGTGTCTGTGGGGGGAGTGCTAGTACCTGTAGCCCTGTTGTGTATCGTGATGTTAGTCTGATCTAAATATCTTGTTAAGCTTTGAATATAGCACAGTTATTGGCAGGCCTGTGTGTTGTGTTTATTCATTCAGTCATGTACAATGTCTCTCTCTCAGTCAGTGTTCCTTGGAATGGTAGCTGCTACCACAGTTGAGGGGGGTCAACGTATGAAACAGACCTATGGGGTCTTGCTGATATGTCACAGTTAGGGAAGGGCCACAAAACTGTGTATTGTTGTAAAACAAATTGTGCTGATAACAATGTTGTCCTTCACAAGTTCACTTGATTTCTAGTTTTAAATTAGTGTAGCCCTAGTGTAGACCCGAACCCAAACTGATATTTTAATCTTGCCATGGGTCTCAGGTCTGTGTGTCAATATGTCTAATATGTGATTCCCCAAATTATGCATTTTTATAGCACACTTGGTTGCAGTTTAGCTATGCCAAAGCTATTCGTGGACTGATCATGCAGCTGTGTGTTTAACCACTAAAAATACTGAACCTAAACAGCTCCTCAGCTCAGGTAGTCAAATACTAACTGACAGAGCTACAGCCCCACTGTGTGAGTCAGAAATAAAATATTTTCTCATTAACATGTTACACAAAAGACTGGCACTCTCAACTCTAAGCCTAATGAATATGAAAAAGGTGCAGACTCGTGGATATTATAGAGGGTGTCTGCACTTGCAAAAGCATGATTTAATGCTTCTTTATGTGCACAGCAGCAGTCAACAATGGGCATGTTTTAGTGCTAAGTCCATCCCCATAAGAGTGTAAATACTGGTGACAGCTTAGTGCTGAAATATGCCTTGTTGACTGCTGCTGTGCACATACAGAAGCATAAATTCCGAATTGTGGACGTCCTTTTTCAATCGTCTTACTCATTAAATTGTTTCCTTTGTACTAATGGACCAATGTGCCAGTGTTTCGTATATATTCCATAATCTGAAATGAAACCCTGGTCTACTTAGTACACGGGTGATTTTAATGTAAAACACGTATTAACATAAGCGCTATTGTAATATACAGTAGCTCATTCGGGACTGCAGGGAGGGTTACTGTACTGTAAATTAGTTTTTTTGTGTTCTTTTTGAGTATTTTTACAAATCTGTAATTTCACTTCTACTCAAGTACGTTTTATCGCCAGTATTCTACTTTGGTTCAATTCAAGTGGCATCCATTACAGAGTAAAAACAAAAGTCATATAAAAAGAACAAGGAAAGGAAAAGAAAGTAGGTAGAGTGACCTGCTTTTTTTAAGTACATTTCTACATAACAAATTTTAAATTGAGTATTATATTCTAGTGCTCTTTCCATCTCTGCAGGACAGTGCAAGGTATACAATACCCTGCACATAACTACATATTTATATTGGGCAGTTTTTACACACTTAATACACTCAACAAGATAGCACATCATACAACATCGGTTGACAATCCTAGCCCTTTTGGACTGCTGCTGGTTTTCAATCCTACTGGGAAGCTAATAGCATTCACCTGGCTTCCCAGGAGTAATTCATTCCCTGATTAGATGGTTTGAATGGAAAGCAGCAGGGCTTTGTGAGAGTTGCATTCAACATGCCATACATGGGGAAACATATTGATTTTTTAGAAATATCAAGAAGGTCTGGGTCTGTATTTACAAAACATTTTATCTTATAAATGCAAAGCTGAAGAAGTTTAAAAAGTGCCCAGTACATATGACAAAGATTTTTGTAATTAATGGTTCGGTCTGGTTGTTGCTTCCATGAATGTCTGTATCCTTTATTGGAGACACAACCAAGCAAGTCAGAGCTGTTGCTGGTGTTTGCTGGCCAGTTGACTGGAACTTGATAGGTCTTTAGTTAAATGGCTTTTCCTTGCGAAAAATCCCTTGCACTGCAAAAATATGAGAAAATATAAGACTCACAGTGGGAGATAGGCAGTAGGAATAAGTAGGCTAATTTAGATAGCTTGCTAGCAAATATAATACAGATAAGACAGACACTGTACTACATGAACACTTATCACAGTCACTTTTTGCACTTACATTTAATACACTACTTGCACTATTAGTACTATTAGTACTGTACAGTTCACTTACATATTTAGATCTATTTATAGATTATATTTTTCTGCTATATAAATATATATTTTTTTGTTTGTTTTTGTTCTGTGCAATTATTTATTTTTATCACCATGCCACTATACCTCCTGCTGTTACCTGTGCTATATTCCATATCAATCACATCAGTATGAAAGCTATATATAGTTGTATATAGTGTATATACAATTCTTATTTCATTTTACTATTTTTATTTATTATTCTGTGTTTTTTCTATTCTATTTTTTATTTAATGGGTAATTTCTTATCTGTTGGGCTGTATCTGGAGCTGCTGTAGCAAGTAAATAACCCTAGTGTGGGATCAATAAAGTCTATCTTATCTTATTTTATCTTATCTTATCTTATGAAACCTGTTTTCAGAATCATAACTAACCAGCTAAATCTTGAAATGCTGACCCCCAAGTGGTTTGTGTGTGTAAGATTAAGTGAGGACAATATTAATCCTGCAGTTTACATACCAAACCTAGCCAGACTTTAGCAATACCCTCAGGCCCTTTAGATCTCAAGTTGCACAACTAACCTGAACCCCTGTAGTCCTCTTTGGCATATTATTACTCAGCCTAAATGTTGATGAACTGGTCCTAAATCCCGTTGATTAATGTGTCCTTCCCTTTAGGTGGAACAGCTTTTTAAGACTTGTATAGGTATTTTGAATGTCACTGATATTCCTCACAAATGTTTTATTTTAAAGCCAAATTCAGAAAGTATACCAACCGACATGTTACCCAGCAACACTGCAAAATGATCCTGTTTTATACCTGGCAGATTAAATGCACACGTCCACTTCCGTGCCTCACATGCTTGATGTGGCCAATTCAAGACAGGAAATAAATACCTCAAGGAAGCTCTGATCTTCCTCTTCCACTACTGCCATCGTGTCTCTGCTCGTGTCCCTGCTCATTCCCTGGTCGAGACTGATGTTCCAATGTGCTGCGTGACCTCCTTGTTAAATGTGCCCACAGTAAAGGCTTACCGGTCACCGGTCACCAGGCTTGGATATATTCAGCTTGGGGCTGAGATATTTCCTGCCAAACTTTTGACAGTGGGAGTGTTTAACGCAGCCAATGAAAGAGAGTGCCACTGCCGTTTTGCTTTGCCCATGTTAGCTTTCTTACTTAATTATTACTGCCATAGGCAATAAGGTGTGGGGGAGCTAAATTATTATTCATTTATGCTAAGCTCAATTTGTCTTCACCATTCAGTGATTTTTTTATTGGTCCAGTGTGTAACATTTAAGAGGATCTATTGGCAGAAATGAAATATATTTATAGGTATGTTTTCATTAGTGTATAATATAAACTGAATATAAGAATTGTTATGTTTTTGTTACCTTAGAATGAGCCGTTGTATCTACAGAGGGAGCAGGTCCTTTTCCATGGAGTCCATTGTGTTGGACCATTTCTAAAGTAGTTCAGAACCGACAAATTTAATGTAGTGTATTATTTGGGTGAAAGTCTAAAGGTGGGCTTAGTCGATAGTTTGGCCTGTAACAAGACCTTATTCCTGTTTGGTTACACATACGACAAGAATAGAACAACTTGTTCTGTTACAGAACTGTAGTTGTTCTTGGCAGTTTGCTTGTGATAGTACAGCAATAAATGATATGTCACTTTACAATGGAGATCTCATACATAGTATTTAGTGCAGTACTGTGCTTCAGTTAAACCATTAAGCAAGAAGGGGAGAAAAATCCACAGATGCATGACACATAATAAAAGCTGGAACAGTGCCTCGGCCCATTAACGATAAAGGGGGAAGTGGGGGGTGATAGGCACGCTAATGCATATTAAGCACAACAGTATTGCTGGCAACTACCATCACTAGTCTTTATGTGAAAGAGGCTTTAATGGATAATTGATTAAGCCATAAATTAGCACCCCACAAACAAGCAAATCAAAAGAGTGAAGACAGGCAATTTTTCACTGGTGCCGGATGTCGCCAATGGAAATGGAGGAGGCAATGAGAGGAGTGTATGGAGAGGCGCTTGATTTGTGATATTGGTAGTGTGTAATAAAAATAATTTCCACACAGCTGTATTCACTTGTTCATTTCCATCTGTCCGTATAGTATATTTGTTTGTCCTTCCATCAACACCCCCATTAGTTTATTCAGTCACATCCTGTCCATCATGTATGCATGAATTAGCCAATCCTTCTCTCTCTCTCCTCTCTTTCATATATCACTTCACTTTTAAAAAAATAATGCAGCTGTCGTATTCACAACATATTTATTCATCCATTAATAGTCCATGCATCAATCCATTAACTTTACCATTAATTTATCCCTTAAATTCTGTTCATCCAACAATGCATCCATCTTTCCTCATAATCATTCACCATAAATCCATCATTTGTCCATTTATGTAACCCTATCCCTCCACTACATAGTTATTCATCCTGCTATCTGCCCATTCATTAGCCTTCTCTTTAGCTACTGTATCCATCTGTCAGTCATTCCACTGATTCATTCTTTCACTGTTCTGTCAACCATCCTTTTATCCACTCTTTTGTCTATCTATCCATCAATCATTTGCCCATCCATCTATCAATTATTTCACTGTTTTGAACCATCTAGTACTCCTGTCCATTTGTCAGTCAATAATTTATGACTTCCTCCCTTAACCCTTTCATTCACCCATCCATTTATTTCTTACTTAATCCATTCATACCATATTAGCAATGGTTTTGTTCAAAGTCACCAACAAGTGTGACCTTGGACCGCCACACTCACCCTGTCCAGGACCCTCTTCCCTGGAGAGAACATTTCAGCTGGAGAAATACAACGGACACAGCCAGCAGGCATTTGACATTTCTCTGACATTTCCGTCCCCCCCTCTCTATTCTTTGTACATGCACCTACTTGTAAACAGTATGATGGCTTTACACAAAAGCTTGGATTTTTTTAACAATGGGCGACTGGGAAGCACATAACCTTTTACAAGGCGCACGGTGCAAAATTCAAGACCTCAGACTCTCTCGTCCTTTAGATCTCACTCCCTGCTTCTCCCCACCTTATACTGTAAAAGTGAAATACATATAGGAATGTGTGTGTGAGGAAAGAGAAAAATATATGCACATAAGATATTAAATAGCTTGTTATGTGTTTATATTTCATGTACATTTTACATGACATACACACTCTGGTATACCAAACTGCCAGACTTTCAATTTGAAAATGACAACAATAAAGCCACAGATTTTCTGAACCATGCTGCCCCCTCTGTCCTTCTCTTCAAATAAAACTGTCCTACTTAACCTATTGTAAGTAGTGTGAACCAATTTCCCATTGCTTTACACTTTCAAGGTTATGTCCTTCCCTGACATCTTCAATTTCAAACAGGAAATAAATCAAATTAAGGAGGTAAGATGCCATTTTATTGGGAGATTAGTCAGCATTTAGCTTCTTCAAGTTTTTATTATCTCAGTTTCAATGCCAGTGAGAAACACTATCAAACAACAGTGCTCATAATGCATTCATCTGCAATAGACACATGAATTTTGTGTCAGTGCTTCTCATTTTAAACAAGTAAGTTGTCCAACAGACCAGTCTCCTAAACGTGTGGTGCTTCCCTTTAATTTTCTTTTTCGACAGTGGTGGGTGGGTGCATCATGTAATCATTGCTTCAGTCTTCACATCTCCCTCTCACTTGCATTCACAAGAACATGTAGACTACTAACAGCCACACACAAGCTTAAACACAGTGTACAAATCACATACACATTTGCGCAGCTATGCACCACCCAAACAAAAACCTCTCAAATTAATTTCCTTATATTTATATTAGCAAGTGGAATTTCTACCACATGCCGACGTATTGTACACATTTATATACACATACTGTACACACTCCATTAATTAATCATTGCCTGAAATCTGTACCACTGCAGTCATAATTATGCCATCATTCAACATTGCATGAGTAACAGAGTCTGAATGGAAATGAAGCTATTGCTGTAGCAGTGTCTTGGCAACATTCAAATTGCTGTCTTACCCAGCCCTTAAAGGTCATCTCAGTCCTTAGCAGCGGTATGATCAGAGAAGCAAAATACATGCATTTTTGTCCTAATCCTTGAAAAAGGCTGACTTGTATTCCAGACATGTTCTCTGCTGCTAGACTATGTTTCTGCCTGGATCATCGTACATTCATTATAATAATGTTCTAATACACAGAGCTGGAAAAGGTTCTGGCAAGCAACACGCAGTAGACATTAAATAAGTTAGTAGAATGATAAATAAATACTGTATACCCATCTAATATGTCAATACATTAATTAATGTATGACTCCTTCATCTTTTCTGTAATGTTTTAATATTGTGTGTGCATTGTAAGCATTGAATTATTACAACGCTATAACTTCTGCAGCTGAAGACACCTAATTACCTCCCCTGGGATGCACTGAGTATGTCTGCATGTAAAGTCTCCATTTAAATGTTGAATTAAGTATAAATTGTGTAAATTAATCATATTAGAGGGTTAGTTTCTCTGCCATATGACATTAATGTGAATGAAAGTATATTTCTGCATACCTTAAATATATGCTGCTGATCTTTTCCATATTGCCATTTGTTATACTCTTTATACAATTACATGCTGCCAAGTTTGATAAGGCAGAAATCCTATATAATCTTTGTTTTATAAATTATTAATCTAATCCTGTTCCAGTTTGATTTTTGTTTACATATTTTTTTACTTAATGTGACTGACTCACTCATGTTTTCATAACATCCATTTTCTTCTTTTCTTATCTCATGCTCTACTCTTCTTTGCTCATCTTCTTTCTTGTTACTTGCTGCTGCAACAGCAGTTTCCCCACAGGGATCATTAAAGCTGCATAACTTCACACACTGGCAGGTCCAAATAGTAGTGAAAGAGAAACATGTTTGGAAACTTTTTACTTTGCTACTTAAATATCTTGTAAGGTGATACAAGTAAGCTGCACACAGCAAGGTCATGGAAACCACAGTGCCTAGAAATTCGTCTTTATGTGACCCAGCATGCAAGTCGAGCAGTGTCCACTGCACAGGCTTGCCAGTAGTATTGAAGTGTCGCAGCACACTGCAGTGAGTTATTTATTGCAAAGGGAAAAACATGTGTCACCACCCACACTGCTAAAAGTAAGCCTCAGTTTGTCACAGTAACTCAGACAGTGTAGACTGAGTTTGTAACACTGAATTAAAGTCGTTTTGCTTCCTTTGCAATGATTAGCAATGTGTAGTTTGCCTGGTATTTTAAGAGTATGCAGATCCAGGAAAGCTGTTGTCAGACTCAGAGGTTGTTTTACTTGAAGCACTATTGCCACTGTGGATCCAGCACAAATTAAGGTAAAAAAAAGTGTCTGTACATACAGCCTTGTACCAAAGGATAACAAATGCACAAGGGTAAAACATCTGACCTTTCATTTGCTCATTGCCATTAGGAAGACAATTTGTATTTTGTACTTTAGTTGCACTTCTCTTTTTTACTGTCTGCAGAGAAATGTATACCTGAATAACATTTGAGAAAATATGGATTCTGTTAGTAGGAATGCTTGTGTCAATTGCAATGTATTTAAAGAGATATCTATATTTTGCACACAGATATTGTACTTTAGAGTTTCATCACATCTTTTCTGTAATAAAATATACGGACAGTAAAAGCATCTTCTTAACAAAAATACTTAATTACTGCATCACTGATGCTATATCACTGCATTTACCCTAACTCAATTGAGCACCAGGCCTACAGTTCCCAAATCCACATTGCTCACCAAACCATAGCAAATTGTCCTGATTGGCCGACATGGAGAGGAAGTCAGGGCGCTTGGGTTCCTGCCTGATGCGATTTATTACCCTGCACACAACAGACTAATGGCCCATTGGCTGCAAACAGGGAGCAAAAAAGAGGCTGCTGCTGCTAATAAGGACTGTCTGTGAGAAGACGGTAGAGAGAGGAAGACCAGAAAAGAGGTGAAGACAGAGAGAGAGAAGCATAGAAACAACACAGACTGAAAGGGAGGGGGATGGCAGATGGAGTGAAGGGGTGAGAGCGAGAGACAGAGATGGTGACAATAAGCGGAAGAAGTGACAGAGACAGAAGTGGAGACTGGGAGGAGACAACGAGTGAAAAAAGGAGAAAAGGAGAGACAAGAGAGGGACAGCCGCACCGTGAGGTATAGAGAGAAATAGCAGTAGTTCATAATAAGGATTACTGATATAATAATGCAATTACTAAATGTAGGCATATGTTATAACAACTCAGATTGAAATTCAAAAATTAAAACAGTCACACTAATGATTACTTTGACATTTTGGGGGTCAGCTCGTTTGGTGCCATACCAGGAATTATATGTGAGTATCTGTGTGCTCAGTGTAGAGACAGGTGTGGGACCTCTTAGTGTAGCTTGCTGCACAAAACAAAATTTGGGAGGCCAAAATACCTATCCCTATATCCCAGAATCACCTGCATTAGGACTTCTGAAGAGTGTGTCACCAGGGCTAAGCTAGCTGTTTATGGTTAGTAAATCGTTCTAAACAACAGTATGACGGGTTGTTGAACCACAATGTCTTGTTTTCTATGTCTACACGTGTATAATACAGATGTGATGTGTGGGTGTAGGAGTTGCTGGAAGGTGACTTTGACAGATTTTACATAACTAAAATGATGTTAATTGTCAGTAATAACAGGCAATGACTAAACAGTAAAATTTGTCAAGTTATTCGCCAAACACTGAAAAACAGATATGAAAATGGACTAACCGACAAGGAAGAGTGCATGGACAGTGGAAGACGAGAGAGAGATGGCAATAAACAAACAGGCAAAGTGAAGAAGTGGAAAGGGAAACTGAAGAAGTGAGAAAAATTACAAAGAAGGATCTCGTAGCATTAGAGCAGTGTGCACTCACTCCTGACAGCTCCCAATTAAATCACAGAGGGCACAAGGCAAGCACCAGTCTAACACACAAGCATAAGGACATGTCCGTGCTGGTTCAAACATGTATACTACATACACTGGTACATGTGCGCACGCACATTTAGTGGTGTCGTTTGTGCACACTGTGGTAGCCATAGAGAACAATGGGTTTGTGACCAGGGGGTTTCCAGTTCAAATCCTTGCCTTTCCTTCAGGGATGAAAGTGCTTTGCCCACCTGCAGCACAGTGCTTTTGTAAGGAATTTGATTTC
>NW_023339674.1:9877037-9878450 GCF_004916995.1 Morone saxatilis | reverse complement strand
CATTTGGTATCGGAAAAGGTGTCCATATAATAGGATTCACTTTGGTAGTTTTAAGGAGGTGGTCAGTATGTTTCTACCAGAACGAAGAAAAAGATTGAAGATAACAACCTAAATGCTCATTTTATTCTTCAGTATTTGTTGAATGTGTGCATGATGATGAAATGATCTGTTTCTGATGTTTCTGTGAGGTATTTAACTAAGTGTCCAGTCAAAAAACACACATGGCCATGTCCCACTCAAGCACATTAGGTGCTCAAATATGAAAGTACTGTCATGGGGACAACTGCCCTGTCCTCCTTTCTTCCTTTCTCTGTTTCAGCGAGTTTTCATTGAATTCTCCTTGTCATTCTCCACCCGTCCACTAGAGTCCCGTGCCAGTCGTGTGACCCTGCCTCCTCCAAACATATCTATCGCTGCCCCCTTTCCCACTTTCATTTTCCAGACAAAAGTCAATGTGGCTTAAAGGCCATCGGGATTCAGCTATTCCAGCCTGTACCTTGTTCCCCTCGCAGTTCCTGTTCTAGAAAACTGTCTAAGCTGTTATCTGTTCCTGCTGACTGTCTGTGACTGGACTCTGAATTGTTGCATTTCTTTACATATTTAGACTGAAATGGAAATAATTCAATACATTTTTAAAACTTGAGCTTGGTATCGTATTTCCTAATGCTGCCTTATTAAAAAGGCTGGGGTTGAGTGAGGACACTGAAACAACTATCTGGTTCAGATAATACACTTTCTCGAATATGAGTATCGTCACAGTAAAATGTTTTAATCTTGACAACGAATGACTGGAGCTTGCTGTTTGCTGTCTTTGAACTGAGAAGTACCTGATTCAGTTGCACTTTGCTGAAAGATGTGTGGAGAATCCTGTTGCTACTAAAATGTTAATATCCATAAAAATAATGTAAATAGTTTTCTAATAAATATAGCAACTTCTTATCAACCCATATACATTTTAGGTTTAAATGAACAACGTCTGGTTTAAGCACCACTCATGACTGGTTTAAGTCCCATTTTGAGTACAGATACGAATACAGATACTTTAGTTGGTTGAACAGATACAGATAATGGTGTATTCGTTCATCCTTAATAATGCCACGTTTCATTTATGTCTTTGTGTTCGTCAAGACAAACCGTGTTCGTCAAAACAAACCGGGCAGAGCCACTTTTGTGGCCAATGCGGTTTCAAACACTGACCAAAATAATTCGACCAAAATTACCTGACTTAAGTCAATGATTGATGTTACTGATTTTCATGTTTCAGGTTAATTTGAATAATTACATGCTACTCTATTAGTGTTGTACTTGGGCTTGAAAGATCCTTTTGAAATGCTTTGCATTGACTTAAAAAATACTTTAACATGACAACATTGAAATGAAGGATCATACCCCCATATTTTGGCTGAAAAGCAT
>NW_023339674.1:9876533-9877020 GCF_004916995.1 Morone saxatilis | reverse complement strand
CTTTCACTGCCTTTTCTGGTTTCAGTCAGGTTTAAACCTCTGATGCTGGGTGTGGACAGATATTTGCTGTGTGGAGTACACCTGTACACCTCTGCATCAATGTGCTAAACCAATGGAGAGCAAAAATGCAGACAGAGAAAAGAGTGACGTGAAGTGGCTGTCTTTCTAGGCAGTCAAGCAAAAGGCTGTTTAGCTTCAAGTGGCCACATTAAATTCAGCAGCGCCGTTAGCCAACAACCTTGATGAACCTAAATGAGTGTGTGTCAAAAGAAAGGAAGCAACTCTGCTCCGGTTCCCTGACAAGTAAATTACATTTCAAGTAGTTTCCTTTAGTATACTAAACAAGTTGAGCCACACACCTTCAGCCTTCCCTCTTTAACGCTTGCATGGATAATGGGAGCAGTGCCAAACATCTTTTAGAGCAATCTTACAACAGACTAATGATGTTTTACATCACATATGCATGGGCTCAAATTTGACAAACAGA
>NW_023339674.1:9865554-9876433 GCF_004916995.1 Morone saxatilis | reverse complement strand
ACTTGATTTGATTTGATTTGACATATGAGGAGTGGAGGTGTGTTATGATCAAGATCTTTTTGATTTGCAGCCTCCTCTTCTGATGTTATGACCCTGTATCTGAGCTGAATGCAGAGTCTGAGACACTCATCACACTCATTTTCCTGCTTTCCCCCTTTCTTGCTCCAAACTCACACTTCCTCCTCCCATACACCCACACCTCTGCAAGCTGCAACAAGCTGTTAGCAGAACCAAAGACTTACATTTATCGGTCCATCTGTAAGAATCCATCAGCAGGAGCCACAGAGTATATATCTGTTTTGTGTGTATATATAACATCTTCCTACTTTCCCTTTCTGACTTAACTGGCTGTGCCCTGCAGTGGAAGGTCTCCAGGGTGTTAGGGTCCACGCAGGGAGTTATTCCCACAGCAGTGCTGCAGAGCGAGCTGTCACTGGCTCAGCAAACAGGAGGCACAGAGGCTAAACGCCTGTTCCTGCCAAGGGAAAAAGGAAGCACAGGAGAAAAACGGTGGACGGGAGCAAACAACACATCACTGCCTCCATTTAAGTTCAGGGAAAAGATGGATTTTTACAACCCTTTATTAAAGAAGTGCTGAAAAGGTAGATACTGTATAAGCCTTATATTCCTGCATGTATCCTACATCTGTCCTGTCTATACAGAGCCATTGCAAATCTCCATCTCCATTTAATTTTTTTATCTTTAAACAACCCTGCATTAGTGCTTTAGCAGATTCAGAACTCAATTTACCACTATCCCTGTAAAGTAAAAAAAAAAGACAAATTATTCTTATCAATTTTTCTTTGATTGAGCCGCAGTGCAATATTATTTCAGTTTATTTAAAAAATAATTGAAAATCCAACAATAGTCTTTGCATGCGTAGATATAGCAGTACAGTTTGTGTGTGCAGAAACAGTACAAATTGTTAGTTTGGGTTTAACAATGCCACAGAATTGTTGTTACTGTAAGAAAGCTATAATAAAGATGCTGCATTTACAGTAATGTGTAATGATTAGGAGGTGGTCTTGGTGCTGTGAATCTCAAAGCCAAGATTGGAGAGCGACACCCAGTGGCCACCTGTAAAACTCTCTGCCACACCAAAGCTACATAGGGATCTGTGAGTTTTTACAGCCTCGTACCTGACGGCCCAATCACAGTGTAATCCCATCTGTCAAGCCAGAATGATAGTTAAAAGATGCATAAATATATAAGAGAGATTAGTTTCAAAGTCTGATCAGCCCAGCGCCGGCCCTTACAAAACCGTCTGTGTCCTCATGTGTTCATAATTTAGTCATGCTGGAATCCTTTTTTGCTCGTTCTTTTCATTTGCCAGCTATTTTCATCACTACCACTCTGACGCAACAGTGCAGCATCCATCTCGTCAGTTATTACCATCAGGAGTAACACAAAAATCGAAATCGATGCAGTCGAATTCCTTGCTTTGATCTATTATTTCTAACCTTAACTCGAGCTCACATCACTTAAGATCATTTATGCATGTTGCATGTGACTAGAATCTTAACTTATTTGGCTGAAAGTACAAGTGGTATATAGAAGATCAGCCTGCCAGACTGTTTGTATCCGTGAATGTAAATGACCTTGGAATAATAGTTTCACAGCTGTTCAAACAGAAGGGGGGGAAAGACACAGTTCAGTGCATCATGTCTGTTTGAGGTTTGTAATAGTGTGCTGACTAATAATCTAATAAAGGTTTATGATAAATAATTTTACATTACAAAAATGGTGTTTCAGATAACATAGGCTCAAAACAAACCAAGGACATTCCAGTCTGTTTCTGGCAGCATTTTGGTTTTCAGTAAAGGGAGAAACAAGCAAAAAGGCAGCTTAACAGAAAAAGACTGTGTGCGAGAAGAGACAGGGCAACTTGCTTTAGAGTAAACAACACGTCACATGTTTTAGGAATATTAAAATTGCAGCTTTGTTTCTCTTTTTTTCTCTTCTTTTATTGAGAACTCTCCCTGGTTTCACATTCTGTAAACTTTATTTTTCAACGTGTGAAACAGAACTTTCAGAAATTTGTTTGAAATTTGCATTCATAAAAAGGGACTTTTAGATTTTGCTTCAGATATTGTGAATCTTGTATCCGAATCCTACCCCGTATTATTTCATTCCCAACAGACAGAATGAAGGTCAAAACAATGTCACAGACATGTCTGTTGGCCAATAAAAACAAAATCTTACAACAAATGGGAGACAGCAGGGTACCTGTGCATGTATCGATGATCCTTACAATATTTTATTAGATATTCATGAGTTTAGGTTAAATAAACAATACAAAATTCTTTATTTTTAAAAGAGAAACAAGTACAAGGTTTCACGTTTACCCTGGAGTGGTGCCAGGAGCACAGCGGCACAGTGCTTGTACTGTTGAGACTGTTATTCTACTGCTATTCTATTTTTTTTATATCATTTCAGTAAGTGAATATGATACAGCAATTTGAAGAAAAGTCTAGTATAAATAATATTTGTCCTCACATATCTCATCTTTTATAGGTTATCCCAGTTTGCTTTTACTTTATCTTTCCTTTTTCCATCTAGATAGATTTTTTGCATCAAAAACATTTTTTTCCAGTTTATCAGCTTAACCTTTTTTCAGCTCTTTCTTTGTGTCTCTTTCTTGCCTCTATATATCTTTTTCCCTCCGTCTTGTACATTTTATGAGCCCATCATTTCAATGAGCCTTATATATAACACTCAGTTCCATTACTATATTCTACAGTCTTAAGTTTGATCATACAATCAAATGCAGGTGTACTGTACCATGAAACGCAGTGACAGAGTTGCAGGCTGTTGAAATTGTTGCAATTCCTGCTCTAACCCTTTCTCTATAGAGGAATGTACAGTTTCATGCCATATTTGATTTGCAATGACAAAGTGAAATAAAATCTTTAGATTTTTTTTCTTTTCCATTTCTGTCTGCTTGTATCTTACTTTTGCATACCCCCCTCCCTCTCTGACCTTCCAACCATGAAGAAACCTAGAAGCCATACCTCCTCTCAGGCACAGTGGAAGCCATCTGACACGCTCCATTACGTTGTGCTTGTTCCAATTAAAGCTGACACCATTTGCTGTCAAGAGCATGGTGATACCCTGCAGAAAGGTAACCCACCCCTGCAACACCCACTGCCCAGGGGGTTTAAGTGTTTCTAGATGTATATTATGTTGTTACAAGAAGATCTATACTGTCAGGTGGCGATCCAAAGGTTGGACCTCCAAAGCACTCTCCCTGTGGGTAAATGTGTGCTCGTCATATGTGTTCACCAATTAGGTTTTAAACCAAAATGAGAAACTGATGATTTGAAAGCCACCTAATTTCGTACAAAATGAACTGCTACTTTAAAAACTTGCAGGTTCAAAATACATGCTGAGCTGCCTTATTGAAATTAATTATAAGAATTTCATCCCAAAATAAAGGTCACTATTAAGAAAACCATTTGAGGGATCTGACTTCTCAGTGGTAAACTGTAACTGTATTTAAAGCCAGACATATCTCCCAATCTGGAATGGCCAGTGCCATTTGTGCTGATCCTTTACTGGCTTCCCACTCACAAAATACAAGTTCAACATGATGTTCTACAAATTGAAGATTGATTAAAAATGACATAATAAATAAAGAAAAATCCTTCAGACAAAACAACTGTGGATGAACAATATATAGTGAGAAGCAATCAGACAAAAGGTCCACTTTCTTTATGTTTAATTCTAACTTATACATCACAAGACATCAAGAAGAGGATATCGGGTCATGTCTGAGGCTGTGGCACTAAAGGGAACTGCATAGAAGCTTTAGTTGTTTTAGCCAATGCAAAACATGTGATATATTCTTCATACCTATGTATGTAAATGATGATAAATGTGAAGCCCTGACTTGACCCCAACGCTTTACTGAATTCATGCTGTACACAAATTGTTTGTACAACTTTTTTTGGAATATTAGAGACAATTCATCACTTTTTTCTCACCACGTGGTGGAAGACTTATGTGAAGGCCTGAAACAGAAGACTGACCAAAAAGAATCTGTTTGGCTCTCAAAGCAATGAGGCTGAGCAAAAGTTCATCAGCAGCCTTTGACTAAAACTAAAAACCCTGAGCCAGCAGACTAGACAGTCAGCCTGTGTTCCATCTGAGCCCTTGATATTTAGATAAACTGTTAACTAAATATAATACATGTTGTACTTCATGTCATATTACCTGTATCAACTTTGAGACTTTCACTGTATTTTGTTTGTTGTTTTTCAGAGAGGCTACTTTTAGAAAATCCATCCATGATGAATGTTTACATAATTTGCTATGACTGGAACATTTCTCTGAACGTCTCATCAAGCAGAGTAATGTTAATGTACAGAATCAGGGGACAGTAGAGCCCCCATGAAAACTATCTGTTTGGCACTCAAAGCAATGAGGCTGAGAGAAAGTTAATCAGAAGGCCCCTCCTTTGATGAAATGACCCCAAGTAAAGTTGTGGAGAAGCTCAATATGTTTCCTCTGCAGCGGGCTGCAGTCCACCGACCACCCAGAACCAATCTGAGGCTTATGACGGTGGCAGGGGAGAAGATACATTAGGCCTCCCTCCAGTGGGTAATGAATGGAACTAATAGGAATAGGCAATCCCAGTCCACACTACTAATATATGTAGAAAAATACTAGATGCAGCCTCTGTTGTTGGTTCCTAAAGCACACTATGATGCCTGTTTTGAACACCACTTTCTCGTGCCAAAATGTTTTGATCATTTTGATCTTAATAGAAATTGGTGTAACTGAAACTTAATTTAAAGTGTAGCTGTTTTTACATGTTTTGAATAATGAATAAGATTCTTTCTAGCCATGCTAGCATTGACGTTCTGGGGATGACAGTATTGTTCGGTTGGTCCACCACCTAGTGAAATATCTCAACTATCTCAGATGACTGGCATGGCAGATTGCCATGAAAGTTGATACAGACATTCATGCTCCCCAGAGGATAAGCTGTTATATATATATATTGTAATGTACTTATCTTATCATGAACTAGCATCATCATCAGGTACAAAATTTAATGGATATAAAAATGTACTTTAAATTATTACGTTTGGGCTTTATTGTGCTCTGTTTAATGTAATAACATACCAAGATGTTGGCTTAGTCCATCATCTCTGCACAGGGCCAGGTATTTTTAAATTCTGAACTTGATTATCTAATTTAGACAACTAAATTTTTTTTAATCTGACGAGCATGTCAGTTCCATATTTAAAAAATGGACACCCTGATTGTCATTACATTTACATATTCGTGTGTGGTATCTGTCTCCAACTCCAAGCTACATTACATTGCTGGAGATGCAATTTACTGGACATTTTAATCAAAATCTGTAGTAGGACCACGTATGGCCTATTAAGTCACGCAGGCCATTGTATCAGATGGGATTTTGAATGATCATGTGGACAGGTATCTTACTATACTAAGATACATTATGTTTATTAAGGCTATTGGAGTAGACACATGAAATATCCACCCAATAGGTAATTAATCCCACCCAGCTCAGGTATGTGGTTCTGAAACAGACCCCAACCTCTGACCTTCCTGGAGGGTGGTTTGGAATGTGGGTGTATAAGATTAATACTCCACAAAGATCAATAAACTATCACATTATTCTAATTTAATAGAGCCAGAACAACTAATAAACCAAGTCCATGATGCAGAACTGGCCATAAGTGATTTAATCAAATATTGGCTTCTAAGTCATTATTTTTCTTTCTTTCTTTTTATCTTCAAACTGTACATGTGTTTTCTTCATTATTTTATACTGAAATAATTAACATAAGCTTAATGTTACTAAAGAATTCTACCATATTTCCACATTAAAAACAAAATGATGTGATTTATCCTGACACAACCCTTGTCTACTTTGTGTAACTATTTAAAACAAGACTAAAATATTAAGGCTGAGGAATATTTCCCCTATAATGTGGAATTCAGTTGCATAGGCTTGCATCTAACAAATTTCTTTTCCTAGAGCCTTAACTGCATGTGAGAGTGATGTAACAGGTCTGTATGTCAGGCAATTCAGTATCCACTATTTATGAAGGCTCATAAAAGGGAATATAGAAGTGTCAGTGACCATTTGCGTAGATATTTTGATAGTTGACTGACTCTTGCCTTTGACATATTTATTCATGAAGCTCTTTTATGAAGGCCATGTGCTTTTTAGAGAAGTGTATGAAGTTCATGAACACAGATAAGACAGAAAAAAACAAGATAAACAACTCGGAAAAGATTGGCTCTTTGCTTTTCTGTTTCCAAAGGGACCTTTTGACCAATGCAACGGCTATCTGTGCAAATTCTGGAATACAATTTTAAATATGAAACGTGTGAAAGTCAAAGTTTGTAGGGATGCTTCCAGCCGAAGCAGGGCCAATCTCCACACTCCCTCCGAGCAACCATTCACAGGTGATTTCATATAAAGATGTGTACTTCAGTGCTTAATAACCAGAATATATTTATTCCATTAATGATCAATTACTTCAGGGGTCATTTGGGTGGCTCCGCTCGGAGTCATGCACGGGTCCAGTTTTGCAAACCTGCAGCCGCCCACACACGCAGAGCTCAGAACCGGTTACCTGCAATTATCAAATCTGGACCTGACCCGACCTAATAATACAAGACCTGCAACCCAACCCGTGATGTGTGCTGCACACACATATTTTTACTTGTGCATAAAGCATAACAGATAGAAACAAGACTTAAAATCATAGTTTAGGTAAAATTCATAGTCATAATATCAACATTTTGGAATAAAAACTCAATCAAGACACCAACACAGTTACTACCACTACATTTCTTTCCTCAAAGATGAAACAGTATTAAAACTAAAAAGTCTTAAAATACCTTTATTTCTCCACAGAGAAAAGCATATAAAGCAGCATTAGGTCCAAAAATTTTCTTAATAATTCCTCTGACATTAAACCAAAATGTAACACTTCATGTGTAGTGGGCCACTTTGAAACAACATTTTCTTACATTTGCTGAGGTGGCAGAACAGTCAACATAGTGAACCACAGAAACAGAGACAGTGGGGAAATCAATTTGAATGACTAGGCTCACAAACAAAACCTCATCAGTGGAGAAAATGGCTTTTTACAACCACTGCAAATTGTAAGCTTTTATAAATTTTGCAAACAAGACAAGGGTAATGTTGGTCGTAAACATTTAGCTCAGCATAACTGCTATTTGGAGATGCAGTTTGAGTGTGGTGTCGGTCTGATAAGTGTGTGTGTGTGTGTGTTTGTGTTTTGAATGTTGCGGGAAAAACTTTCTGTTGTGGGTTTCTGTATTCAATTTACATTCACTTTAACGACTTTCTTATTACACTTCCAATATCCCCATAAATTAAAATGATACCACATAATTGATTTTATTTTTCTCTCATATTTCATTCATTTTATTACTGATATTTAATATGTATTTATAAATATTAAATAACTGCTCAGAGTTGAGCAGCATCTCTGTAGTGTACTGAGTATCATCCAAGTCTCCTTGATATACAGTATATGTGTATATATACATACACATGAGTTTGGCTACTGTTATATAACCAGATATTGTGTTGCATTTTCAAATGCCATTTCAATATGTTTTTGTTACTTTCACAGATTTGTAACTAACTAAACTACTACTACTACTACTAAAGTAAATAATTACTTTCTTAAACACTGGTAGGCAAACTCTCAGTGGAATAAACCATTATTTTTGGTTCAGATCCTGTGTAGTGACTAGTGACATTATTGTTCCTCCACAGGCTTTACAGGAATTTAAACTGCTCCAAATGTATGATGTCAGTTTTATTTTGTTTGCTGGTCAGTGACATGTATTATGTGGAGGACTGACTGGTCAACTGTGGACGTATCATCTTCCAAGAAAATCCGTTAGAGCAATTAATGCCCTGCAACGCCTGAAAGAAGAGCTCGTCAGTAAAACATGGACAGCATCCTTAAGGCCAGAGGCTGAATAATGCAAGGCCACGGCATCCATCAAAACCAGCTTTAATTGCATTTTTTTTACCCATTTTCTTGGTGTTGATGTGTCTGTGTGAATTCACATGTGTGCAAGTATACCTGAGGGCAAGTGTGAGTCTTTGTGTTACGAGCCTATACTGGCCAATAGGCTACAGATAAAGGCTCCATAGCATCTATCTGTCAACCGAATGAAAGAACAGGAAACTGACAGCTGATAAGATGGCCCCCGTTTTTTATTCACATTACTTGCATTGCCACAAAGCAATCCCTCGGCACACTTTCTGCTGACTGGCTAGTTCTCTGAGCAGTAGTGGATAAAAAAAGGGGGGTGAGGAGAAATTGGTCCTCTGAGCAGTTTCTGTAGTCCTTCTACTTCTCTAAGTCCCAGACTCCTGCCCTCTGTTTCCATGCAGAATGACTGCGCTTTATAGCTGATGTAATTTGTGCCTGCCACAGCCGTTGCCTTTTAAGCAGACAAATGAGTTACGGTAGGTGCCACTTATGATAATGTCTACAGCCATCTACGACCAAGGGAAGAAACTGGAGTGTTTCTCCCATTTCTGCAGAAACTGGGGGAAACACACGTTGCTGCTGAATTGCTACTTTCCCATTATACCCACTGGAGATGTGAGTGAGGATTGGTAGTCAAAGTTGAATTTGAGTTGGGGAGCATGAGTGGTTGTTTTAGCCGCCTGACTGTATGTTGTAAAATAAGTTATTTGATGCTTGAACAAGAAATTGAGGCCACATACGGTGAATTGCTGATGATAGAACCTTGGTTCTTATCGACATGGAAGACAATATCAGTCCACCACTTTGGTCAACAGCTATCAGATGCACATTTATGTTCCCTACAGAATAAATCCTACTGACTTTGGTGATACCCTGATTTTTCCTCTAGCGCATTCATGGGGTTGACATTTGTGGTTTGTAGTAAAATGTATTAATAAGTATTGGATGGATTGCTATCAAACTTTGTACAGACATTCATTCACCCCAGAAGATAAATCCTGGTGACTTTGGTTATTCCTTGGCTTTTTATCTAGCAGTACCAGCAGGTTTTCACTTAGCCAGTGAAACATCTCAAATTGTGCAGACATTTATGAATTCCAGATGATGTAAGGACGGTAATGATTGTGCCAACATGAAACCACAATAGTGGGTCTGAGTGAAATGTCTCAACAACAATTAGATGTTCATGAAATTTTGTACAAGCATTTTTGTCCCCCATACAGATTAATTGTCAATTTTTGGTGATTAATACAATCTTTAGGTCAGTTTTAGCAATACGCTGATTTATGACAAAAAAACATGCAAAAGTAATGACATTACCATCTGTTATTCTAACACACTAATTTAAGAGAATGAACATGGTAAACAATATACCTGCAACATCATCATGTTAGCATTCTGACATCAGCATTATGCTTAGGCACAGCTGTGCCTAATAAGGTTAATATAATGTCCTAGCAATGAAGTGATGACACAAGCCTATTCATTCAGGTTTCTAAAATATAAGCATTAGAGGGAGCATTTCCATTAGCCAGACATGTAAAAAAATAAATAAATGAATACATATGTTTAATTTGGTGCCTGAAGTGGACTGAGCACCAATAACAGTCTAATAATTAACTCTCAAAAAGCACCTAATACTCAAACATTAGAGGACTATGGTTGAACTGAGTGAATGCCAAGCTGGGGGTTAGTTTAAAAAATCATTCCTGCATCCTTGACAGACACAGAGACATAATCCTGCCCTAAGGGGTGTCAGTCCTTCAATGCATCGCCGTTTATGAGAACATTCGCAATCATTTCCCTGTGTTTGCCATTGCTGAGCGAACCCTCACTTGACATCTTAAACTGAGCACAGTGAAAGCAGGGATCAGCATAATGCAAACACTTATGAGGAAAATAATGATCCAAACAGTAAAGAGTGATCCCCACTGAGAGGAGAATTACAACTCAGTGTCACAAGTACAAGCTGATCGAGCTCTCGCTTTCCACTACATTACAGCTCTCACCTCATAACAAGAGAAACACTTGAAATATGAATTGACTCCAGTGGTGTTCTCTTCATCTAGCCAATAGCAACAATATTTGAGTTACAAGAGACGTAATAGTTTATTGAGTCGTGCAATCTTCTCATTAAATGTGACAATGGGACAACTAGCAAGGCAGAGGTTAAAATCAATGGAGACAAAATCTGAATAAAAGTTTAAATAAGTTATATAATTGTTTCTACAACAACCACAAAGACTGTTACAGATAAAGCAAGAAAAAATAACAGCCATAATAACATATAACATATTGAAAGCTGGAAAAAATACACTGTGATATGCATGAAACCATAGAATTTATTTATTTGAATTGCTTTGCACCTTAGCAGCACAAAATAGAATACCATATTGTGTTTCCCAAAACTACAGCAGACAAATCCTTTACATTGTTGGAAATGTGATTTAACAACATGTGATTTCCTAATCCAAAATACGAAACAAGGGTAAATTGAGGGAAAAGGCATTCTAAGGGAAACCAGGTCTCAGAGAATCTCTAAGCATATCTGGTGAAGAAGCCAGTGTGTGTGTGTGTCTGAATACATGAGAGCAGATGAGCAGCACTTCTTGGCACCTATGGATCAGGGCACTTCCAAGAAATATGACTCAACTGGGCGGATGATGAGTGTTTTCATGTGATGCAATCCACATAACCTGGCTCAGAAAGCAGACACTTTTCACAGACACACATACACGCAAGGGTGGAAAAATCTGTTGGTTATGGCCATGTGCTGCACAAAATTAGTTTAAATTCAAACTTCTTATATTTCAGTGAGTGTGCTAATGAGAACAGTAAAAAGGTTACAATCCTTA
>NW_023339674.1:9864841-9865537 GCF_004916995.1 Morone saxatilis | reverse complement strand
CGCCAAATTGTTGCCTAAATCTAATGACTATCTTGTTTATCTTGGTTATTGCTACTTATTTTAAAAATCCAATCATTATGTATTTTTTTATGGTGAAAATTTTACATGCATGACTTAAATGTATTGACACCCCTAAGGATGCATGCACTCCCTATCACCTTCGATTTTAAATTCAAAACTTCTCTGCTATAATTTTAAGCTTGACGTCTGAGGTCGACCAGCCACTGTGTCCAGAAAGACAAAACATTACCGTTCCCTGTTTTGCTTACAACCATCCCACAGGGCGTGTAAAAGTCCCGCTGGTGGAAAATGTGGTGGTGATGTAGTGCCGAGGCTGATTATTCACAGTCACACTTCACTGGCTTCCCTCACTAAGTGAGAGTGATCACATCAATACCACATCTCCCAGGTTGTCGATGTGCTCCTCTTCCCCAACACTTTGCACCTCAAGTGAAACACGGTAAAAAATGTCCGTTTCAACAAGAAGGAATAAACTGATGAGTTAGTAGTTAGTTAGTTAATGAGTTTGTTAATTCATTAAAAAATGTGCTAAGGAGAACGCTGGGTTTAAATCACAAATTCGTACCACACAAGAGAAAAGCAATTCCTCAAATTCAATTCAATTCAATTCAATTTTATTTGTATAGCGCCAATTCATAACAGAAGTTATCCTCAGGACACTTTTCAAATAGAGCA
>NW_023339674.1:9802327-9864816 GCF_004916995.1 Morone saxatilis | reverse complement strand
GAAAAGGCTTTGTAGGTGGAGGACGGAGAATTTTAAATTCCTATTTATCTAATCTTTTAAGCAGGAGCCCAGTGCAGGAGGAAGCTAGCAAGCAGCGAAGATGTGATTCTCTTTTCCGGTTAGTTCCTGCTCAGTACTCTGCTGCCAGCGTTTTTGAGATTATTGGAGCGTTTGTTAATTGACCTTATTTAGCGGAAACCTGCATAATAAAAGTTGCAGTAATCCAGCCTAGAAGTAACTGAGATGCTGTGTCAAGTCTCAAGTCTTCTTAATAGTTCAGACTTTCAATAATATGTCTATTTCTAGAAAGTAGAGTAGTGTTCTCTAAGCACCATGAGACACGTGTGCAAACTGTTTTAAGAGGATATCGTGAAAATGTTGATTCACTAGTTAGCTCATCAGTCACACAGTCTCACAGATACCTGAAATACAGCTGAATGTTCAGCAGCTTTGCATTTTTTCTCACAACTTAGCAAATACTATCACTTCTATAGGAAAGAAGCAAACAAGTGGTCAACACATCTGACAGCAGGAACAACAGTGGCACTGACTCAAGTATAATTCTTAATGTTTTTTTTTTTTATTTCATTGTTGTTCTTTTACCAATAATTGTGTGTAAGTTTAAATTTAACCCAGTTATATAACATAACAACTGCTCAAAACAGCAGTTCCTTAATGGCCACTTGAGGCGGTCTCCAAAGTGAGTCAATGTCCATAAGCCCCCATATTAAAATGCCAAACTACCCATGTACAGCCTGGTTCAAAAACTGATGCGATCTCCTGTTCATGATAACTGTGGTTCAGTGGAACTAAAGGTGGCATGTTATCATTATAAAGGAAAAACAGACACTTTTGTAAGCTCAGAAAAATGTAATTTACTTTACTTACATGGTCTTTGTCAGGTAAACAATTTCTTACACAGAAATCAGGCTATACATACAGACAACAAATGACAGCTCCACTTCACAGTACAAAATGACAGCCATCCAAACTACTGTATGTACACAAAAACCCAGATTATGAGAAGAATTATGCCAAAAATCTAAATGAACAGTCACATTAACGTCTCTGAACAACACCTGTGCACAGTTGTTTCTGTGTAGAGAAGCATGTCGCAGCCTTAACAGGCTTCACTGGAGTAGATGACTTGTTCAAGGGCAACTTGATAGAGATTGGTGGGGAATGGAGGCAAGTTTCTCAATCACTCACCCTGCATACGAGGCATTCAGTGAACCAAGTCACTAGTTACACAAGTTACTAAACCTAATGGCAGAAGTCAAACTTTCATTATCCAATACTAAATTAGTCTGTTTGAAGAGAAACATTTTTTTTTTTACAGCGTAGGTCCTGGTCTGAACCAGCACCTACATCAGATCATCTTCAGCTCTTGTTGTAAACCAGTGGAGCACAAACGATGCTCTTAGTGCTAAGATGTTTTTCAGAGGGTAAAAAAGCTGGTCCCCGCTGCTGTGTCGCTCGCAGCAGACAGAGACCAGAACAAACCCGTGGTGACATGGACACATTTAGCACCAGGTAAAATGAGGTTGATGCTGACATCGTGCCACAGCAGCGGGGAAAGCCATTAATGGTGTTTGCTTGTTATATGTCTCTGTGTTTCTAATCCCGCGGGTGTAATGTCCTTACCTGCTTCTGAATACGTGTGGCTGTGGGTGTGTGTGCCCTTTTATTTCTCTTGTGAAATTCAAACGTCTCTCTGCCCTATTGTCCTCACATGGATATAAAGATGAGCAATATTTTATTTATTTATATTTACACTATTTCAAACCAATCTTTATAGGACTTGAGGGTTACGGTTAGGAGTATATGTGACAGTGAATGTGGAGACAGACGCAGGCGCCAGGTTTTGACAAGGAAGAAGAATGTGTTGAATATAAAAGACACTATCTCTGGTTCTGCTGCATCAATTTTGATCTTTTTTTGTATAAAAACCAGTAGAGTGGAAGCAGTGGAGTACTCTTTTAGAATTGGCGTGCTGCCTGGGCTGCATCTTTCTTTTTCACTCTGTGTCACACCCACAACAAAAGGATACAAAATAAAAGTAGGCCATCAATATGCGAGGACATCATCCCATTAACACCCACTTAGATAGAGAGTTTTGAGAGAGCTTGAGAGTTTCATCTGAGGAGGTAGGGAAAAATTAAAGGCCTGAGGCGTGTGTAGGCAGGTGCAGTTACAAAGACCAGGGAGGAAAAAATAAACTTCATTTATAAACCACCAAAATAGCTCGTAATGCCCCCACTTCATTTATATATAAACCAGTGTTCACACTACACCGCACACTTCGCACAAAATTGGCTGCTGACCTGCAGTGGCCAGCTGACCTGTGACTCTGGCAGTTTGACAATGACAGCAGCTGGCAGCACCTGCACAGATAGGTCAAGTCCACTTCAGCAGTGACATAGTACATTATTTTATGATGTGATGCTGAGTTTAAACTAGAATATTGGTTATTAAGTTATTTAGGTATGAAAATAATAGGGAAAAGAGGGAGTATTTACACATTGAATTGCAATCTTAAACAATCTGCTTCTGTTCTTTGTTTTAAATCCATTGTTAATATAGAATAATAACAGATCTCGTGTTGTGTGTTCTCCTATTGCGCCTGGTTTCTGGGCAGAGGAGATCACCCCGGCTAAAGGCAGCAAATGGTGAGAGAAAACCTTTTTTCTGGCTGTAACTTCAACCTCCCAAAACTTTGCTGCGGATGATCTCATTAGTGTCTTGGCAACTCGTGGGACAAATTGTCCAGATAAGTCGATCCCTAATGCCGAGGAGAGGCACCGTGAAGCATCACCAGACATTTTAAAAGGCTCCCGTCTCATCCGGGTGAGTGCTTCAACAAATAGGGAGGAGAGGAACGACAGGGGAAAGAGATGGAGGTGAAGACAGAGGTGGTAGAGGAGGGGGAATCAGCCGGGCGGAATGGAAACCCTGTCGAAGGTTAATGAGCAGAAAGATAATGTTTTAGCTCCAAATACGACCCTGTCAGTATCTGAAACCCTGGCAAGAGGGATTATGGAAGGAGTAGGGTATCAAGACAGTGAAGAAGTGTACGAATGTGTGTGTGTTTGGAAGTGAATACACCCCTGCGTGTGAGCGTTTACTGTTAAGTCATCTGGTTGAGTCTCTTATCCAGGCTTACTTGAAATGATAAAATCGCAACTGCACCTGCAGGTCCTTTAAAAAGGACTTAAAAACATTTTCAGTCACAAAGCATTAGTTTTTATTTTTTTGCACAATTTGATACAGGGTTATATTTATTGTTTGACAGCAATTTGAAGCAGACACACATTTTGACAAAAGTGCTGAAACATTACCAGAGATCCGAGAGATGAATTGTGTAGTTTCACCACAGGATGTGACTGGGAGCAACCAGTACTGTCAGTTTTATTTTATGTTTTACTACATTTCGGCACTTCCAGTTAGCCGCAGTAAATTCTATCAACAAGCTTGTGCACTCTCAGATTACCAGCCAGCAATAATACAACATGCCTGCCATATTTTGTTTTCTCTGCACCTGCCGTAGCAAATACAGTTGGGTATCGTGTTCCTAAACATTTATTCTGCTGTTGTCCTTTGTCTTACACTGTTGATTTGTCATTTCAGAGCTTTCATTAGCTTTGTTCAGTCAGAAACAGGTGCTTTGCAGCTGCGACACAAATCTCAGCTATGTCTGCTTTATCATGCAGATGCACTACAGAATTAACTGAGTGCAAATAAAACAGTGAAAGCTGAAAAAATATGGATGGAACTGAAAAAGCTAATGCCGTGGTGTTGCAAATGAGTTCACAAATTAATAAATTAATATATAATTATAATAATTAACAGGAGAGGAAGTATTCAGATCTTTTTCTTGAGTAAAAGTGAAATGTTACAATTGGAAAATACTGTTACTAAAATTCCCGCTTTCAAAATCTTACCCAAGACAGCAAAATGTACTTAATATATAAAGCAGAATGCCCCCCTTAACATTATATTATTACATATATTTATAGAATTATATAATTATTAATGAATTCTTGATTGATTACTGTGTAACAGTGTAAGCACTGTGTAATTGTAGTACTTGAACACTGAAGTGGCCTCCCCTGGGCTCCTCTGAGATGATAATACCAGCAGTGGCCCCAAGCCAGTTTGAGTTTGAGGCCCCTGCACTAAAATGTAGTGGAGCAGAAGTATGAAGTAGCATAAAATTGAACTACTAATATCAATAAATCAAGTTTGATAATAGCATTGGGATTCTGAACAGCCTCATATTGCCTTATAGCTATTCAAGTTAATATTCTCATCAGCACCAGATACCCAGGATGTTATTTAATGATGTTACTGACCACATTTAGCTGGACGGTTGGCGGACAAAGGATGTCCCAGAGGGGCTGTGAGAATGGCTGCTGCTAATGTTTGCTGGGCTTGTTTCTCTGATAAATTAAATTCCAGGCGTCAAGATCTAAAAAGTGTATGTGGCTTAAAACTGGATGAAAGGTCAAGTTATGATGACTTCTGCCGGACAACCAACCAAACACTGATGCATGTGCAAAGGGGATATGACGCCATTGACAAGCAACTAGTAAAACACACCGTTATCTTTATGAAAAGTACTGATTTCTCTTGGTTTGAACATTGTTTGGAAATAGGTGGGGTAATGTAAGTACACCACTCAACTAAACATATAAGGTTTAGTGTTTATAGACATTTTAATGCAGAAATGTTACATATTTTAGCTTGATGGAACAGTATTTGGCTCTTACACATTACACTCTTACAGTGTTTTCTTTTTGGAGCTGTCTTATAAATAGTTTTAGATTCTTAACCTTTGCCCTGAGTATTTCTGCTGGCCTTTCTTAGAAGCTCAGTTAAGGAGTTATTGAACTCCACTTTTTGTAGTTGTTCATTCCATTGTTGTGAGTGATATGAATATCATTGGTTTAGCCATTCCTTTCCACTTTTAGTCCTGTGTGCACATTAGATTATGTGTCACTGATAGTTTACAAACCTTTCAGAGAGCCATCTTTATATAAAATCCAGTTTAAACTTACAGTATGCAGTTTCTGCTGCCAGGAGGTCTCTCACATCAAAACAATAACAAAAGACTTAGTTTGATGACCATGTAAAGTAGTGTGGGATCATGGGAGTTGTTGTCTGCATTGTTAAATAATCACTATGGCTGATGAAAATCTATCTGACGTAACCCAGCCATAAATTGTTCACAGACGAGATAATGTATTAAAGTTTTATTCACGTTACATTTAGTCAACTTCCTTTCTCACTCTCTGATGTGAATAAACAACTCAACAAAATATAGGTCTAGCATTATATCTTTAACACAGATTATTGATCAGATAATGACCCCCTTTGTTCAAAACCTAACTATTGTTATTACATACATAAAAAGGGAAAAATCTGAATTAAATATCCAATGATTGTGGTGCTATAAAGATATTTTTAGTGTACAATGAAAGGGTACAATGGCATTTCTTGGACAGGCCTGTGTGGTGCCATAGACCTAAATTACAGAAACAAATTGGAAGAAAAGATGGGAGCGAGAGTAAAACAAGAAAAGATAACACCAAGCTAAGCCTTTGTGTTGCTCCTAATAGAAATGCTTACATTTAGCTTGCTGAAAGTAAAAGGTAATAGCAGAAGCCAGAGAACCACCAATTTGGAGTTATTTTTGCCAACCAATTTCAGCCGTCCACAGAGCAACAAGCCTCCAACTTCATAAAACGCTCATCCTCCAGAGACACAGAGCGAGAGAAAGGGTGAGGTGGAGGCAGACAGTGAGAAACAGGAGGCAGAAAGAAAGCCAGCAGAGGAGGAATAAGAGAAAGAATTGATCATGTGTTCAGGTGGAGTCGGCGGGGAGGGGAAGCAGGATATATGGAAACACAACAGAAAATGAGAGAATGGAAAATTGGACAATCAAACGCACACACAAACAGAAAGCAGACAATTTCAGAGGGTTGTACAGACGCCTAATCGATTTCATTTCTCTCATTCTCGGTTACAGCGGCACACACACACACACACACACACACACACTGGGAATGATAGCAGGGTACATTATGAATACTGTAATTGGAGGAAACATCTCAGATGGCTCCAGCATGTTAATATTGAATAATCACTCCCTCATTTTTTCTCTAGCTCTCCTTCCCTCACTCACACACACACACACACATTCTCTGACTCTCTGATTTATTGACGGAATGAAAATCAAGGCTGCTAAAAGAACAAATTAGGGGGTTGAAGAAGGAACACTTCCCCTGCGGGCGAGGGGACTTCAATTACAATGGAGAGCCATGTTTGGCAAAAAAAACGAAATAAATAAATAATCATAATCATAATTCAAAAAAAATATACAATAAAAATTGTCTGGTGGATTTGCCGCTCGCCTCTCCCCAAGAATCAATTTGTCATATTCAGGGACGTACGTATATGAGAAGCAATCTATTTCACACTCTGAAAGAATTACTCATTTCCAATTTTCCTTGTTGACATTTGAGCCGTAGGGGTGGGGGCACTGTTTGTGTGTGCGCGTGTGGTTGTGTGTACATAGTTGTTGTAGTGTTGGGAACTTCACCTCCCCTCCGCAAATCCTTTTCTTCTATTTCCATTTGCTTTTTTCTCACATTGGGATACACCATCACAAACACAAACACACACACTTTTCTCCTTTCGTTGCCTCTGTCCACTGTAGACAATGTAAAAGAATTTTAAAAAAGACGAAAAGACTCATGACCAACTTCTTGGCATCTATTTAAACATGTTCTGCAAGTGTACCATGTAAGGAATGATTGTTCCTCACAAGTAAGCCTGATACTCAAAACATGTTCACTCATGCTGGAGTTTCACAGGGACAGTACATCAAGGACATTAAATATCGCAGAGGGTTATAGGCTACTATTTAGAATTCCAAAAAAGTAGAATAGAAATGAATTAATGCATTAATTATAAATGTTTTTTTGTCCAAACTACACACCATCCAATCATTTAATCATAACTTTCTCTGACATTTATTTTTTTACCTTACATATTCGTCTTCTATCTGTCTCTTCCTATCCCACATGCTCTCTGTCCCTCACTCCCCCCTCCCCTTGCTTGGTTGCACCACCAACTGGGGTCAATTAATCATCAAATACTATTTGCATATTTACAGTGGGGCTAAGCTAAGCTGATTACTAGTCCAATAGCCGCTGAATCAATGGGGCTTATGCTACGAAATAATGTGATGAGGATTTGGGGAAAACGGCTTTAGAGCGATCTGATTGGCTCTCATCCCTGAAAGCCTAAATAACAGAGGAGTGCAACATCAGTGACCTTCACAAAACACCTCTCCGTCATCTAAACCCCCACAACCGCAGAAATTGATTCCGTCCTCTAACCTTGAATTCTCTCTCTCTTGTTTTGTTTGTCCTTTCTGTCATTCTGAATGCCAGGATCATAGAGGAACACACATTCAGGTTTGGGGGGGGATTGGATGTGTTGTACGGTACACAGGAGACCAAAACACAGTCATGTCATTTGCTGTGAAGGTGTTTCCTGGTCCACCTGGTTCCTATTTAAATTATATTCAATCTAATCTTTTCTGAGGTGGCTCTATTGCTGCAAGTCTGAGGTCAAAGAGCGGACTCGCTATCAGATCTGATAATATGGTGTGTCATAATCATCACACGAGACAAATGTGCTTTTTGACAAAAGACAGAGAGTGTTAACTATGAAGTGTATGCATTGCTACTCTTTCCTCCACTGCTGCTCATTACAGTAATTGGTTGCGCTCCATGCTGTTGCCATGTTTGTGTTGTCTCTCTGTTTGGGTCTGTTCATTCTGGATCAAGTCTAATTATCCTCGGGTCTGTTTCAGACAAAGCTCAGACTGTCCTCAGGTCCCTATCGGGTTGTGTCTTTGTTTGAAAATTATTTTTAATGAATGTGAGGACCAAAAAGATGCTTTGGGTCGAAGTTTCATGTAAAATGCAATTGACTATACAGCTGTGGAATGGAGCCAGTCCTCGGTGCAGTGGAGGTGCCAACAAAGGGGGCTTGGGCAAAACAAGGCACTCATAGATTACTTTGTAACTTAAATGTTGTATTTCTACAGCTGATCCTCTCTGCGAGTGTTATGAAACGTTGTGCAGTATTTTGGCATCTGATATTACTATTTGTTCCTCAGACAGGTCACAGTAATTTGACTTTATGGGAACAAATAGTCTTCCTCTACAGTTTATGGTCTGAAGAATCATACATTTAAAAAAATGTTTACCATCACCCACCTCCTGTACTGCTGTACATAAAAACTAAAAGTTGCCCCAGTTGACTACAAATAACGATATTGTTCAAAATGAAATATGAGAAGCTTTTCCATTAGATTTGGTCCATACATTCAACTCTGGAAACAGTAAATCCTGATGACTGACTTTTCATCTTCTACCACAAAGCACATTTCTGCATGCTAAACATGCTAATGTAATCATGGCAACATGCTAACATTAGCATTTTATGTACATTTCATGTAAATCTGAATATTATTTCATTTGAAAATACCAAATTTGTACATATTTCAAGTAATTAATTTTCTATAAAGTCATTATTTATATGAACATTTAAAAAACAGTACTATACTCACATCTCTCTCCCTTTCTCCCTCTCACCCCAAACACCTCCTCACCCCTTGTGTTTACTCACCTCTCTACACCCACAAATCAGCGCCTCCTTTTCTAATTTCTCCCACCCTTCTCCACCCTCTTTCCCTGCTTTATAAAATGGGGCGGGGAGATGGGGGTAGTATTACGCTGGGATTAGGTCTCAGCCAGCTTTAATTCCACCTCCTGAAATGAGATCCATGCCGCAGCCAAGAGAAGGCTGCTCTCAGCCCTCACACACACACACACACACACAGAATCCAGTAACCTACTGTCCTCTATTTATATCTGTTTGTGTGTGAATAAACAATGGGTATGAAGAGAAAAGTGGTAGAAGATTAAACTATGGCATATTATTTTGTATCTAGACTTTTCAACCTGACATCAGACTATTATAGTCAAACTGTCAGAACATTTTAATTCACATTTTTTACTGTATTTTTTTTATAGACCAAAAATAAAAACTGGAGAATCAACACTAGGTAAGAAAACTAACAACTAGCTAAACAAACATATAGGCTTGTATAATACTGTTAGTAAATGCAAAAAAAAAATAGATTTGATGGTCTACCTATAGATGTTGTGCCAGTTGTGATAACCTATAATTAATCCCACCTGTGTATATTCCTTGTGAAATTGCCAGAATACACGCTGAAGAAAGGCATCTTGCCCGAAACGTCTGTGTGGCAACAGTAAAAAGTGTAATGGGAGTGCTGTCCTTTGCATTTATTATTTAACACATGTAGGACACAGCACCCAATCTTTATAGTGTTAAAGGGAGTTGAGTGCATTGTGCCTTTTTTCATATCGTCTACCTAGACCCAGGAAGCCAGAAAAAAACTCAGCAACATTTCACTCTTTTTGTTGCCACATAGCAAGCCCTTGGTTACAATACTTGTAACTTAGTAATGCAATTGTTTGTGAATATGATTTTACTGTCTATAATAATTTGCTCTTGCTTACAGAATTAACACCTAGTGGGCCATTTTTACCCTGGTTTCCCTTTAAAGACACTCACACAGATCCTGAGAAGAACTCACCTGACAACCCCCTGTTTTAAATGAGAAATGGCAGAACAGTCACTTCTGCAACCGAGACAGCTTTGCTTGGTTATGGTTTATGATTCAAATTCATATGAAGCCTTTAATATCATGTAGTGCGAAGTTAACTTGGTATAGAAACAGTAACACAGATTGAAACATTGAAAAAATCTAATGTAATTGTGTTATTTTAGACTCCAAAAATCAAAGTACTTACTCACTACTATATATTCACTGTGTGTATGTGTGAGGGAGAGAGAGAGAGGGAGTGAGAGTGGGTGTGGACACGGTAACGCAATGTTATCATGTGTGAACATGTGGAGTTTTACTGCCCCCTAGTGGCAACATATGGACAGAGAGTGGACCAGCTACTTTATGAAATGAGGGGCAGCCCTGTGTGTTAAAGAGAGAGAAAGACGGAGTGAGATAAATTCAGACAGAAGCACAAAAGGGGTGTGCTTGACAAACAGAGCAAGAAAAAAAGGAGAGAAAAAGGAGGTCGGTAGGTAGGTTCAGAGGAGAGGTAGAAGAAAGCTGACAGGCAGGGTACAGGCTCGGTCTGTGTGCAAATATTTGCTTCGATTCTCATTCATCGACAAATTCAAAAATGTGTTTTCCTTGTGGTTGGAAATAGTAAGTCCATCCAGTTTGAGAGACAGGCTGAGACTGACCTGTTGTTCAGGAAGTATTGATTGATTTTATCCTTGTATATAACTGCGTGCTGAGAGAAAACAAGCAGAAGCGGACATGCTGTATGGGTGGATGTCAGTGCAGACACATTGATAGACAAAGTCTATCAATTGTTCATTTTTGGCATACTCTACGTATGTCTGTTTCTGTTCTGTCTTCTTTCTGCCACCGCTTGCAATTACATTGATCCCTACCCTGAAGACAGAGCCAAACAAAATACGCATGAGGGAAAAAAAAATAGAAGAAAAGCAAGAAAAAAAGACAAAGTAAGCCAGAAAAAGGCAAAATTGAGTGGAAAAAGTCCATCTACACAAACCAACACATACAAGAAACTGTATATATATATATTGGAAGAGATAAGCATTGAGTGAGGGAGCAGGTGGATCATAATAGCATTTAGATTTTTTAATTTAAGGGTTTGAAACACTGTTGATAATCCTTTAACTTTGAGAGGATGAGCAACATACACACACATACAGTATTCACTCATTCATTCCTTTTTCTGGTTATTTGTGTTTAGGGCTCTCTGAAGCAGGAGCACTATTCACAGGTGCTAATTGAATGAGAGCAGGTGCAGACATTTTGTAGAGGTTTATGGTAAGGTGAAGCAAGTGTCAAAAAATTCTAAGTGTCGTGGTGAGGTGCCAAAAGAGGAGCTGAACTCATCTTTATGCAAATTTTTAAGTGCCTGCAGCAATTACACAGATACAGTAGCAAGTGTCTACTTGATTGATGTGAGTTCATGGAACATTATGTTCTGCTTGAGACCAACAAGTGTCTCTATACGGACACAAAGACATTAATAAGATCAGCTAAACGAGGAAAGCTCTCAAAATCATGGGACTGAGTGGTGGTTAAAACAAGGAAGGAATTGGGTGTCATGCCAGCCGGTTCCCCTATGGTTACTATCATAACTAGTCCTTCCTCCTTTTTTTATTGTCATACTGTGAGCAATTTGCGATTTACTTTATTTATATTGAGTTACGAAAGACTACTAAAAATGACCCTTCTCATGGAGTTGTGCTACATTATCACATGAATCTGTGCTCACTTCGCAAGACAGAAATATAACAACGCCCTATGAATTACACACATAATCAGTATTTTGCACAAAGAGATGATGATGACGATGACGATGACGATGACGATGACGACGACGACGATGACTGATTTTTACAGGAGGTGCTCAGGTATATGTTGCTGCTGGAGCTCAACAACGTAATGGTGATCTGAAACCTTAAAGGTCCAGTGTGTCAGAAATGGAATATAATACTAATAGGTATGTTTTCATTACATAATCACCTAAATATAAGAATCGCTGTCAGGGTGGCCACTGTAGTTTCTTCTACACATTTCACAGCCTGTTCTCATTTCCCATTGCAATTTCACCGCTAGATGCCAATAAAAAGGGTTCAGAGGTCAAACCCTGCCTCAGGTTTTGGAAAGCTGCTGGACACTTTGACAAGGATGGAGATACAGCCTTGGCAGTTGTGTCCGTCTAGTTTTGGATCAGCCTCTCTCTCCACTGGGGCTTTCTGCCATCATTCCTTGTCAAGCTTTTTGTCACGGTGGCGCAGCGGCCTGATTGGTGCGGAGGTTGCCAGGTTGAGTCGTGAAGTACAAAGCAGAGAGAAAAGCCAACAAACAACCTTTACTTACTGGGCCAAGAACCAGCTACAGCTCAGGGGCTTCCATGTTGGCAGGCGAGGAAGCCAAGCTGTCTGGTCTGGCTCTCTGGCTATTTGTTCACATGTCTAGATGTATGTGTTTCTTGCTCATTCATAGGCAAATGTCACCTCCAGTCACTCTAAGCAACTGTTAGATGTGTGATTTTAGATCTACAAAATTATTTCTGTAATTTCCAAGGTAAAAGCTACAATGTAAAAGGTGATTAGACTACATTGAAAAAGAAGAAGACTTATAATCAGACGCTCTCCTGAAGGCAGTAATTAGATGTTGGAACTTCTTCCTCTGCTGAATCTCCCGTAACAATGTGTGAATAAGAGAATACATTGTCAGGGCTAGTTGACTGAACCCAGGAGCAGACACACAGACAAGATGGACGGTTTAAGGGTCTTTATCACACACACACACACACACACACACACACACACAGGGGGGATGAGGGGCGGCCACGGCAGGAACAGGCAGGTGAAATGGCAAGAGTGACCGGAGACACAAGAGCACAAGGGAGAGCTGACTCTGGAAATTGAAACTGCACACGAATGTTCTGGAGCACAGTGGAGAAAGACGGAGTACTGCGCCAGGAAAATCACAAGTGACTACATATAGTTTAGAAAAGCTAAACACTGAAAAGTACCACGAAAGTTACCACTAAGCTGGCTGCAACAACAATCTGGCAAGATGAAACAGGCACATGACCGGGTCTTGAAGGCTGAGGGGACTATGAATGGTTGAGAGCAAGTGGTGTATGTTGAGGTGCGAGCCGCACCCTCAGACACTATCACAGGAAAGGAGGAGGAGCAAGGGAGCAGAGCCATGACATACATGCACAAAATTTGACCAAATCTTGTGTCAGTAATGACCATATGACAATAGATATATCACTATAATCCTTAAGATTTCGGTCCTGGTTAATGTGGCGACATCTGTTGGTGTCAGTTTGCATTAGCAATAATTTAATAAAGCTCTGATATGGTGTTAGGAGAGTGAACAGTAAGAAGTGAGGCAATTTGAATCCCATGTGGGAATGGCAGACCCCGCCACAAACAATGAAAACTACAATATAAACACAATGGAAATAACATTGGGCGGTTGACCATGAATTGTATCAAAAACAGGTTTGGATTTCATAGAACAGATTACACTTTTTGTAGTTTATCTGAATCACAAAAACATATTGTCCTACCTATCCCAAGTTGCAGATATTTTTGGCTTTACCAAAGTCTTTAGATATCTGTGTCTGAAACTTCTGCAAACCCACTACAGGAGGTTAATGGAATTTTGTTTGTGCCATTCAAAGTTTTGAAAAGTTGTATTTCAAAAAACCTAACAGCAACTTGTTTTTTTTGTGTATTTGCTTTTTTCAAAAACAGCATTATATCACTTCCCTAGACCTCACTGACAAAACCAAGGAAGGAGTGATGATGCATATGTGCAGTTATATAGTGTATAGTATAGTACATATAGTATATACCCAACCCTGGGCCTTATATCTACCTAAACCTATGGGTATGGTACAAATAGCAGCCACAGTATCCCACCTGCCAAGACACCACTAAACTGCTGTCAACATCTGTCTTTTACTAAAGATCACTATCCGCCAGCTAATTGTTACACTGAATGCAGCTAATAAGTTGATTAGTAAGATCAATTATATTGAAATAATGAAAGGTTTTAAGCTTTGGCAGTAGGGGATATCTACAAATACAACCAGAAGAGCAGCAAATAGTTAATAGGACCTCACAATAGATATGAGACACGAGATAAATTATATTCCTCAATGAATTTTTACTACATTTGAAAATGTTTGATTTGTTTTCCCTGTTTTAAGTTGCACATTTTCTTTTTCAAAACCACACAGGCATTGTTTATTATTTGGGGCTGGTATAGAGGTTGAGTTTTTCCTTCACATTCATCTCTCTTGGTCGACTCTTAAGACTCTACAGGTAAGATTTCTTTCTGGATATAACCCTATCAAAGCATCTGTGGTGGTGAGCAAAATTCAGCAAATCCTGCAGCTTATCGCCACCACTGTTTCTAAGCATGACTTTTAGTTTTAAACAGCAGAATATTCAGGGAGAAACAGCAGCAACATTAAGCAGCTTTGTTCTTTCATAAGGCAGGATTTGGGAGGTTTGGGGTTGGATTTTCCATGAAAGCTGAATTCCTTCAACGCGGGATGTTAAATAACATTTTCATTAGAGTAGAGAAGACGAGAATTGTGAGTGACATTTGTAAACTGTTTCAAATGGTAAGCAGGCTCTTGTGGCTGCAATGGTCATGTTGTTTTGAAGCCTAGAAAAACATGAAACCATAAAAACGTTATAGTGGTGGTACAATTAAATCCACAGACAGAATATTTGTGTAGTCCACAACACAAACATTGTCAAACATGTTTGGATTTCAAGATAAAGTTGTTCAACTGCAAAGAAGTTGTCTCATCATTCACCTGCTGCCACCTGAATCTCATTTCAGCTTTTGAGCTAATGAGAAGATTTTCTCAAGAAGCTTCCAATGACTTGTTTTCTAAAAAAATAATAATAACAAACTACCTGTATGACGATGAAGCTCCCAAAGTCTGTAATGTATAAAACATCATGTTAAAGTTACAGTCACAGATTGTCCATCTGTTAACATGTTACACATTTATATTGCTCCAGTGATGGACTTTCATGGGTTTGTCTTTATGTCCCATTTCCAGATTAGAGCTGCAACCGATCATGATATTTAATCTTTTTAATTACATTTTTTGATCATTATTTAGTTGATAAAATGACAGAAAACAGACCAAAAAATGCCCTCAGAATTTGTCCGAACCCAAGGTTAAACTACTTATACTGTGAGAAAGGTCCAAAACCCCACAGATATTCAATTAAGAATACTACAAAATACAAATAAAAGCATCATATTCGAGAACCTGGAAATAGAAAATGTTGCCATTTTCTCTTGATAAATTATTAATAATGATTTACTGATTGTCAAAATTGTTGGATATTATGTTTTTAACTAATCAAGTAACCAGGTACTACTGGTAACTGCGTGTTATGGCAGCATTATTCCAAGCTTCAGTCTGTGTATTCTAGCTCTAGGTCCACCCACACAGGCTCCAAGGACAATTACTTTATAGAAGTCACCTGTGGACAGGTTTTAAAAGCCCTTGAGGTGTCACAGTTATTTGCTCACTTGCTGACATCCGTCCCTCCTGTACAGATCTCCCCACCGTTCTTTAGTTTTGCATTCACAGCTGCTTCACTGATGGGCCAAACTTTCTTTATAGATGTATTTAATGTTTGGTTATGATCCATCTTTAGTTTGTTTAGTCTATGACTGCCATGACATGTACCAAAACAATTCAAACATTTTTTAAACAAGCCAAACAAGCAAGTCTTTAGCTTACAAGGCCAAATTAAAGTAGCAGCTGTTGTCTGCAGTTAAAAAATCATGATTCAGGCAATGCACTACCCTGCATCATTTACAACCCTTATGATGAGGGTTATTAAGATTGTATATCCAAGGTCCCTTCATGAATCAGTGCAGCTTTATTTTCTGTTTTTTAACGGTTTCCCTTGTTATTCTGAATGTTAATTTAGAACCAACAGGAAAATCAAAAAATAAATCTAAATTTAATTAAATTTTTCTGCAGATCAGCTCTGTTTGCCATCTGCTCTTCAAGATCTGCAGAGACCTTCAGGACACTGGTTAGGACACTGAGCCTCTGTAAAGCACAAAATGAGGGAAAGTTCTGATGTGCAAATTTACCCGGCAAAGAGGAGGGCGGGAGTATCAATACACTGACTGAAACTGAAAGCCAGGAGAAATGTACTTGTGCTAGTACTAGCCCTGCTCTTAATGCTACATCTTGAATTGGCGCTATACAAATAAAATGTAATTGAATTGAATTTCTCCTTGTGTTTTTAGTTGGATTAGGCAAGCAGGACAATGTACTATTTCTTCGTGATTCTTTTTTTTGTTTGTTTGTTTTTTGTAAAATGTTCTCCTGGGTTGCATGCCACATAATGGTTTCACTTTCACTATGCACAACTACATTGTAATATAATTGTAATAATTTGGTACCCCTGTTATAAGCCTCATGAACTCATTGGATATTTTTTCTAGCACCCAGAACAGCATCAATTCTTTAATTAATTAAATAGTTCCATATTTAATCTGGTCCATCTTGACTTGATTGCAGTCGTTACATATTTATCGACTCATTTGGGAATCTCCCATTCCACCACATCTCAAACATGCTCTACTGGAATGAGATCTTTTAACTGTGGAGGCCACTAGAGTACACTAAACTCAATGTCATGTTCCTGGAACCAGCTTGAGTGGGATGTGTGCTTTGTGATGCACGTTATCCTGCCATTACAAGATGGATAGACTGCGGCCGTAAAGGGATTCACGTGGTCAGCAACAACACTCTGTGGTATTTAAACTTAACTACTTAATTGGTATTAAGGAGCTGAATGTGTGCCAAGAAAATATCCCCCTCACCAAGACATCCAGATTCTTTATACCAGGTGACATCTTTCCATCTTATGCTGTCCAGTTTTAGTGAGCCCACTGTAGCCTCAGTTTACTGAACCACCCCGGCGTGCTACCGACAATCATTCCACTTAAGATCACATTTCTTCCCCATTCTGATTATTGGTCTGAATAACAATGGAACCTCTTGACCGTGTCTGCATGACTTTGTGCATTTTGTTGTTGCCACATAAGCTGACTAGATATTTCCATTAACAAGCTGGTGTTCATAATAACATAAGTGGCCACTAAGTGTACTGTGCATTCCTGCTATTCCAGGTTGCTGCCGTTGAGAACACGAAAAAGAAGCATAGTGATGGTGAAGGTAGTGAAAGAGAAACTAGGAAACATGGATGTAAAACTGCAGAATAAAAATATATAATTGTAAATATTTTATGAGGAAGGAATCCAGTATGTTAGACATCAAGGATATACGCAGTGCATTCTGGTAAGAAACACTGAACATAAACTTAACTGTTCACAAGTAAACTCCACATAACACTTTTTTTTTTTTAAAGCAGCAGCTGAAAATCTTGTTTTGTTGACCTCAAGTTGCAAGTTTGCTGCAGTGATCTGGAAGTGTACTCTAGGGTGTATCGTTACCCTGACGTCAAATCCAGCTGTGCCAGAAAGGACCAGAGAATGCATTGAAATACTGTTTTTCAGACACTTAAATAAATCTTTTCCCCCGATTTCAGACTCTCTGAACAGTATTTGTTTTTGAGTATATTAACATTTTAAGTCTGAATCTTAAACCTGTTACCTTACTGTTTATGACGGTCTGTGATGGGGAAACCACACTGGGTTGCGCATGGTGTCCTTGAGATGAACCCAACACTACGTGACTGAAGCAAGGAATTCTAAACGTAATCTATTTAGAGATTTACAATTGAGAGGGATTTGTGATTAAAGAGGCTTTTTTCTTGCAGACGGGCTGCATCACTTTCCTGTTCTGCAAGCCGCCCTCTGCAGCAGACGACAAACCGTGTCCTACTCTGCAGCTGGGAGGGACGACCAGCCAATTACATCTTCTTCCGCCCTTAAGTCCATTAATCACCTCATTACAAAGGCCTCCCTTCCCTTAAAGGAGAGTTCCGTCCTGCTATAGCACTTTATCACATTAGCCCTTAATTAAGAATTATGTCTAAGCATCTTGGTTTTAATTATGTGTATGCCCGACTCCATTTGTAAAGTAACCATGTGGTGACATGCAGCAGCAGCAGCCGCTGCAGGAAGGACAAGGAGGGGAAAAAGGCTGTGGCCTTTTGTTGAAGTAATGAATTTAGCTTTAATGATGGAGGAATAGAGGGCAGTGCTTCCAGGCAGCTACGGCTTATTTGGAAGAAGGAACACTGATGCACTCAAGTTAAAAGGGGTTGTAAAGTATGTGTACACGTCATTGGCCAATGTTTGAGTGTAGATCCACAGGCAAGAGTTACAAGAGCTATCACAATGTGACATATGTAAGAGGAAAAGAGCTGTTGTTCACAAGGAGGCTGATGAGGCAGCTGCATCTTTTTGTTGTCGTGAAGGTTTAGTCCTTCAACGCTACTTGTGCTGAACTTTGTTTCCCGAGCAACCAAGGCTCAGAAACTGTTTCACTGTGTGTTTGGCATTCATTGGCATTTTTTATGCTGATGGGCTCTTGAGCAGAGAATGACGGTAGACTCCCTTTACCTGTGTTGCTGTCTGGGCTTTGTTTACAAATCCAGTCTGGCCATGCGTGCATGTAAGTTCATGTGAGTTCCTCTGTAACTGAGGAGAGCAGCTAAAACTACTGTTTTTCTCATCTAAGTCGGTGAATTAAGCTTTTATTTCAACCAAACCAGTGTCAGTGGTTGTTGGAACAGTGGAAATACTAACAAGGACAGTTTTGGTGAGTTTTATTTGGTTTCTATCCACTTTGAATTAATTTACGATGATATACACTGTTAAATTAAAATGGGTAAAAATATTACAGTGGTGTCTGGTTAAACACAAAGTCTCTGTCGGGATCTTTTCCACAATACTGTCAGACACTTAGAACAACAATCTCTGCCTGTCAGTGGCAACAACAAGCACTTATTGGATGTAGTTTGACGGCGGTGTGTCCATGTCCTTCTGTCACTTTCAGTGGGATACACATATGATTAGGCTACTTATAAGTTCATATCCTTATTAAGTTAATACAGTTAGGCGAACCCATGACACTTAGTTACAATACCATGACATTCTATGCATCTGACAGAAAACTGTGTATGCTATACAAAAACTTTATTATTTTATTAAAAACTTTGCAAATCTCCACTGGTTTCAAATCAATATTAAAATTCATATTCATGTCTCTAAATTAACGTGTTAATGATTTTTTTAAGCGCTTCACTGAGCAGATTGGAGCTGATGAGTTGACACAACAACAAAGTTAAGGTATTAGACATGATTGAATATTTTGTTATTGTAGCTGTAGTTTTTTGTTTGTTTGTTTATGCTGATTGTTCCAGTTTAGTTGTTACTGTTTGAGTTGTGCCAGAAATTGGGACTGCGTTGACTAATGGCTGTCTATTTTTAAAAGCTTGAATCTAACGAGGACTAGTGGCTGTCATCTGAAGACTAATAAGAATCCAACTCATAGAACGAAGATGATGTGCTCCATTTCCACAGAGAAATGGATACACAGAGTCTTTTGAAGTGGAAGTTCCTCGATATATAAAAGAATCCTGAAGTCCAGTCTTGCTTACATAAACCTCTTAGATGTTCTGTAAGTTTCACAGATTCCTCACTGAAAAAGTAAACAACAAGCTTAGGGTTTTAGTTTGGGGTGTTAGACGAACCCACGAGGAACACCTCATATTCAGAATGCGAAGTTTGCAAGTGAGGAAGAAGTGTTTTGTTACTTTCAATTAGCAGGAAAAGCACCTCACAGAAAGGGATCTGAGGTTTGGGGTGTTGGATGTGATAATGATCCAGGCGTTGACGCAGGAAGAGACTGAAGGAGGGCTGATGAGGACGTGTCGGCGCAGTGAGGGGTGGTTTCTCCCGGGGTGCATCTCTGTCAGATGTTTAAGGAGGGACAGCCAATCAGATATAGTGAAGGTTGATGTCTCCATTTTCAGCTTCTGCGCTGTTGGCTCATCATCTGTTGCATCAGCGCTGCAAATGTAGCTCTCTGCACAGATTGATGTTCACAACGGCTTTGATAACAGCTAGAGTAAATCGATTCTGTGTGTGGATCGGATGTTTCGTTCTGCAAAATGAGATCTGCCATTTGAATGAGATGTCACCTACGCTTTTCAAAATGATGGATTTGGCCCTATTTTACTGTTAATACATCAAACATGGTGTTAGCCTGATAGGTAGCTTGGCGTGTCAGTGTGTGAGTAGGTGTGTGTGTAGACATGAAAGTAGAAGAATTTTTCTTTCTGAAATGAGATTGTGACACCTGCTCTAACAAGTAAAACAAATTATGGTTCATTTTTACAGATACAGAACTTTTTTATACAGAGAGTCTTTAATGTGTCACACTCTAAATAATGAATTAAATGATGACTGTTTTAAAATAGGATGTAATTAAGTGTTGTATTAGGACTCTTATAACCTGCATACTTGTCAGAATGAAAACAGTAGTGAAATATGTCCACATTTCTTAATTTTGTTGTTTTTGTGGGAGTTAAAGGGAAAATTTTGCCATGTTTTCAGCCATGTGTCCAACAATAAAAAATTGCATCCTACAATATGAATTATGTCATGGATGAGGCAGCCCAGTCTCATGCCAATGTATGTAATGGACCCGCTGATCCACTAAAGGATACCATGTCAGTGTCACGTTTTTGCCGTGAGACATGCTGGAAGAGGAGTGAATCGTGGCAATCCATTTACCATGGATCCATCCATCCTTACAGGGATTTGTGGGACTGTGGTTCCACATTTCTTAAGATGGTCAATGTTATTTTATATAATGGGGTTTCCTTTCGTTACATAGTCAAAGTGTGTAGTTGATGACTTTAAACCGTCCAATCATTGCATTTGTTATTGTCCTTCAGCACTGCTTTCTCATACATTTGAAGATGCTACATTTGATGCTCTGAGCATTCTGTTCTACTCTTCCTTGGCCAGCTCTTGCTGCTTGGTGCACACATGCTGCAAATAACGGAAGAAGCTGTCCAGTCTGAAGCAGTCTGCATGACATTTTTGTATAGTCCTCCGGTGTCAGCTGATCTGCTTTTTCAAGTGTAATTTTCCTGGTGTCTATATATGTTGTCCGAATTGATGTTGAAACCTCTAACTGCTCCAGATGAGTTGCTCAGTTATCACTAGATTAGAGTACCATCTGAAAATAGTACTGTAGGCTATGTTACTAAGTGAGCAGAAGCATTTGACATAGAATACTTCAGTCTCATCCAACAATGTACTGAGTGACCATTGAAATAAGTGCAAGCACATTTATCTGGTAAATAATGTTAGCCTTTACTATTTCCCAGTTCACACACTCACTGTAAGTCATTATTATGTGACTATTACAACTTGTACGTCCGTTGTTTTACTTACTGCCCTGAGGCTGGTTACAAGTTAATGTTTTGCTTAACTATTTTGGAGCAAGGCATGTGTGTGTTTCAAGGTTTAAATAAACGTGTTTCAAGGTTTAAATAAACCTTGAAACCTGGCTTTCTAATGGAATACCATTATTCTAAATTCAGATGATAGAAAATGAGTAGAGAATAAGAGCCTGCAATAACAGCAACCAGATCAAGGACATTTAATAAAATACACATTTGTTCAATCAACTGAAATGGTTTTAACAAGCATTTTTCTCCATAGTGCACAGTTGCTGCTTTGGTGCCCTCTGTTGGCCAACAGCCTTTGTGTTAAGATGCGAAGGACAGAGATTTTTTTTCTCCTGCTGACTCAGTTGACAATAAATCATATGAAAACATATTTGTTCCTTTGACAAGAGTCGCTCTCTTGTCAACAAACCCAAATATGTTTTTCTTGTATTAACTCCCTGGTTGTTAATGTTGACCCCTGGAGCCTTGATGGCACACACAAACACTACACACACGCACCACTTTCTCTGTAAAGCTGATTAAATTTGGTTTTATTCAAATGAAATCCCTGCAATGACAGCACAGGTGTGGCGAGCGGGGAGAGGAGGATAATTGGTGTTCCCTTTCCTCCTCCATCTTAGCTTTTTTAATTATGGGAAAGAAATCTCTCTTCATTCTCTCGCACACTAACAAACACACAAGTAAACACACAAATATGCAGTCTGCATGATGCAGACTCACATAATCAAAAATCTAATCAAGTTTACTGTCACATACACAATCTTACAACAAAGTTCACTCGGTCTGCGGATTCTAATCCATTCTAATCGTTAGGAAGCGGTGGGCACCAACTGTTGCAGCACACAGGGGACTTTGGTTCAAGGGCACTGAACAGGAATAAAAAAGCATAAGGCACACACACAAACATGCAGAAACAGAGCAATGTTAATGCAAATTTATCAAATGCACGAAAACACAGGCACATTTCATCAATAAAATCAGTTCACACAGACACACACACACACACACACACACAAAATGGTGTCTCTTCTGGGAAGCAGCAGACACAGATATTAGTTTCTTTGTCACATTAGGGTTCGCCATCATGGCTGAGTTGGTGTTATGTGACTGTTAGTTTCTCCACTGGAAGGGGACCCTCGGGCACTTCATCACGTTTTTCTCCATTAAAACTTAAGAGCACCCTACAGGGCACTTCATCATGTTTTTTTTTCTTTGCACATAGGGCCACCAGGCTTTCATTACTTTGTTTTCAGGCATGACAGAGGTTGCTCTAGTGTTGAGAAACTGTTGTGTTGTGTGCAATGTTGTATTTCCTCTGACTGACTCAGTTTTATTCAGGGTTTATTAGTAGGCTGTTGCGGATATGTAGCTCGCCTCTGTAGCAGATACTCAATATCAAATGACTCTGATTGGGAAACTTGATTGGGACATTCCTGGGTCTGAATACGGCTCAGTGGGGGTGGTGGTTGGTCTGACCGTGATGGGTGGCAGCTAAAAGGGACAAGTACGCCAGAAGACAGGAAGATCTGTGGTCAAGGTTATGGTTAGGCAATTAGTGGTTAGGGTAAGTGTACAGGAAACTAATGTAAGTCTCTGTAATAGCCCCAAAAGTGATGTGTGTGAGGGTGAGGTCTGGCACAAAAAGACTCACACATGAAAGAGAAAAAGTCAGGAACCTGAATTTCAGTTTGTTTTTACATATGAACCCTCCATCCTCTCAGTTTTTATTTGAACTGAAGAATTAAAACATGGGTACGAACCACGTTAAAGGAGAAGCTTCTGTTTTGTTATAGTTCCAACACTTGTGCATGTAGTCAGTCCATTTCCCGAGTACCCTCTCACTGAACTGGTGTTCAGGACAACCCTGTATTTTCATAGGCCAGAGGACAGGGTACAGAAATGTGGGACGTGAAAAACTCAGACTGGACAGGAGGGAGGGGAACAGGAAGGCAGGACTTCTGTTAGAAAAGGAGCAATCTAATTTGACAACAGCGCCGTCAAAAGTTCACTGCAATGCTGCTTCTCTTCAATATTGCTGTTTTTCACCCCACTTATGTACCTGTAAGTCAATTCTTTCTCTCTTTTTTTTTTTCAACAAAACCTTCCAGAACCTCCTCCCCACTCGCACGTCTTCCCCTATGGTGGCTTCCTGATGCCTCACCTGGCATCACCTGAGTTCTCGATGCATAATTACCCACAGCTCTGCAATCACACGCCTCTCGGGCCTCACCCCTGCATACGCCGACATGCTCCTGTCTTGCTCAACACCCTATACACCCAGTCGCAACAGGAAATAGCAGTCATTAGGCAGGTGGAAAAAGTGAGACACAGCATGCACGTGAGTTTAATCTGCTGAGCGCTCACACGTGAAGAACTGAAGCTTTTACCTGAAGTTGAGTGACTTTGAACGTAAAGATTTGTTATCTGACCTCTAAGACTTATTAAGTTTGCCTCTCAGTCAGCAAATTATCTCAAAACCATCAGATTTCCATGGAAATTCATGGATAAAAGGGACTGTATAAAAGTTGGATAGGAATCCTAGAAACCACCAGCAAAATCCAATCAAAAAACTTCAGGACTTTAGGAGACTTGTATGACTAACATTAATAAAGATTCAACTTGACTTTGACTTAATATCCATGACTTGAGATTTGACTTAGACTTGAAAGCAGACCATTTAAAGAAATTAAAAAGTAAGACATACAATGCAGATTTACACCAAAATGATTTGTTTTATCTTGCTGTTAGTGTACCTGGTGTGATCATTACATTTCACTTCATGTTGAGATGAACTGTGACTGTTTATTTGTTTTTTAATTGTTCTTCAGTTGCAGTTCTCTCTTCAGGATGATTGGCAAACAGACAGGAGTGACTATAAAGCAGGTGGAAGTTCCTACTCAAGGATCCTCCAGCACTGGCTGCTTGGGGAATCAGCATTGAGTTAACTTGACATGACAAACACAACAACATTAGTAAACTAATAAAAACCTGAGAAAATAGTAAAGAAAACAGTAGAGAATAGTTAAGAAAACCATAAGCTAAAAACAGTAAGCCTAAACAATGGCTAGTCTGAGATAATGCAACTGACATTGGGATCACCGGTCCACTTTTTAACCCCACTTCAAAAGTCTGTGATGTTGAGGACTTTGATAAAAATTGATAATAAACATAATCAGGTAGCTGAATGACTCCTCTCAGAAACTTAACTTACAAAACACACACACATATATATACACACATACACACTTTGTGCACTTAGCCAAACACAAATTACCCAAATGTGCATTTGAAAAATAAACCCATTTAGAGGCAGCTGCAGAGCAGACGCAGTAAAATTATGTTGTGACTAGCCTGCAAAGTAAAAATGATGAGCATCCTCGTTTTGCAAGCTCTGCAGTTAAGAGTTTCACAAAAAATAAATAACAGCAGCAGGGCCGGGCTCTGCCGCAGTGAAATCTCTCCCTTCAAATGTAATTAAAAAACTTCTGGCAAAGGAATGAATTAAAGGCTCCCTGTAGCATTGATAACCCTGGCGTGGCAACAAGCGAGGGCTTCAACGGTCTCCTAATGGGCCTGCTAAAAGGCCCTTTAATATGTTTTCTCCTGTAAATGATCAAAACTCCTTTTCAGTAACCTCAATAATGATCTTTATCAGGGAGTGAAAGAGGAAATGTTCACAAAGGATGAAAGAAAGAAAAAAACACCAGAGGCGACGGCACTTGGATGGGCTAAAGGCTAATTGTGTCGGAAATGAGATTTTAAGCGGCTGAATTAGTAGAGGGTGCAGCGTGCGGCAGCTGAGAAATGGAAGGAAAATGGAGGGAAAATAAGCGCAGGTCACATACAGATAAGCATGCCAGCTCTCTGAGAGTATGACTCTGTGTTTGTGCAGCTCTTTAATCCACACAGGACGCCGTCTGGTGATTAATTAGGCTGACTCAGAAGAGCAAACCCTGTCATTACTTAGCGTATTCATCTTTCATTTCAGTCACTTAGACGCTCTCTTCAGTTTACAGTGAGTCACAGAACGAGATTGAATTCATAGATCAGCAAATAAAAGTCACTGCAGCCTGACAACAGATGGAACAAAACTCTTTCCAAAAATGATCATGTAGGATAAAGAAGTGTAAGGAAATGAAGTATTACAACAAGACAGGAGTATTTCTAGTGCAAGTAAAGGAGATGTAATAGAGCTTCTTGAACAGATGAGTTTCCAGGTTACTTGTGAAAAAGAGTAATGCGAGTATTTAAATGATGGACAGAGAGAAAGGAGATAGGCTTCAGATATATGGAGAACAGTGTTTATTGCACAAGAAAGGGACTAAATATGATGTAGCATCTCCAGCTGTGCACTCAGCTCTGTCAGCATGTGTGGTCGGCATGCAAATACAGCGTGATGGATGTATCTGGTCTGGTCTGAAGGGAACAAGCCAAAGACGGAAAAAAAAAGAGGAGGCTGCGGTCGCTCGAAGACTAATGGGCCGATTAAGAGCTTCAAGGGGGCGGCCATTTATTTGTTGTGTGTGACTGGATGAAGATTCACTTCATTAATAAGGCCCGGCACTTATCAACATTGTGTTTTTTTTTCTCTGTTGCTCTCCAACAAGCCTCTCTCCTTCTCAGTTAATTGTGTCAGGAGCAAGAGAAAACAAATGGAGACACAACAGCAGCAGAGAAAAAGAGCTGCATCACCACATCAAGAGATTCAATACAAAAAGTTTCCTCCCAAAATAAAAGAAACCTTCTTCATTTGAAAAAGTGATGTCTGATCAAAGTGCAATGCATTTTTAGAGTAACATACGAACTGACAGAAAATCGATGTGAACAACATATGAGGTATGCCACCGCAAATCTACTACTTTGAATTCCCTCAGTGACAGCTTATGGTCCACTTCCTGTAGTATCCATTAGAATCCATCACCATCTTTCATTTACATCCCTTTTAGTGGCATGTACGTGGTCATAAAACATAGATGGAAGTGCAAAGAGTAGCTAATAAAACACCTTAATACTTACAAATAATAAACCTGCACAGGTATGATTAAAAAAACATCACACTTTGAAGCAGATGTACTCCTCCGAAGACAATAAAATGTTAGAGTGATGAGTTATTTCAACTTTGGTGGAACAGAAGTAAAATGTGTTAGAAAACAACAACAAAAATAGTTGTGGCTGTGTGTGTTTCAAATGTTTCTTTTTTTAATTTAAGAGCGCCAAGAGCGCTTTAAGAGTGCTTTCAATTATGCTAACGTGTCTCCTTGTTTCCCCTCACTCCCTTTTCAAGTCTTGTCTTATCTCCTCCCAGCGAGAAGGTGAGACAGAGATACACAGCTGTATCACCTGTCAGACTGGTACAAAAGTCCACAGAACTTGTAAACAATTTACATACCTAAAGGACTACTGTAAGGTCTTTCTTAACGTTGCCCATTTTACCAGTATTACTGTTGTTACGATTACTTCACTTATGTAGCCTATTTACTTGCATTATTGTTATCTGCACAATAATACACCACAGAGCTGCATAAGAAGCTGCACAGAATGTGTGTATGTCGACTGTAGTGTGAAATAGAAAAAGCAAACTGCTTCTTTGTGTGATACCACAACACATTGAGATTAAATGATCCAGTAAATTGTTATTTATCACACCCAATGTGACAGCGCATTGTATTGCATCTCACAATGTAACTGTTCTTTTATATTATGGAGAACCCCATAGAGACACTGCAGAGTAAAAGCTGTGAGAATAAACTGTGTGAATTAAGAATGATCAAATTTTGTTTTTAATATTATCAATTAGGTTTCCAATGATGCCAAATATACATTTGTTGCACTTGTGGAGGTGCAGTATTTTTAGAAAACACACATGCCACTTGATAAATGACAGGTGCGTAGGGTACACTGGTGTTTCCTCGCTAGCAATGCCACCATCTCAGTTTTTGCTCTCTTTAGAAGCTCCACCCTCTGTCTCTCACAGTGGCAGACACCTGGAGACTATTGTCTCATTTGTAGCTAATATATAGGAGTAGCATTCAGGATCTCAGTCTTGTTGCATGTTGCCCAGTGTGACTAGGGAACAGGCTAGTGTCCTGGAAGACACTTTAGGAAACCTGTTGCCTAGGCCCAATAGGCTGCATAATCTGTGTAGCTGTTGTGCTGGAGCTCACCACAGGGGTGTTAGGATTTGATATCCCACTGAGTTGCCTTGAACGTTCTACGGTTGATTGTAGTAGTATTGACCGTGGAGCCAGATCTGAGTTCCCAGATTCTGCGTCGTCATAGCCACAGCTGATTTGCCTTTATTATGCTGTGCCTATCTGTGCCTTGATTTTTTTTATTTGTGCTAGAAACAGCTAAAAGGTGGATGGGCCATAGAAATGTCGGTGCCATCTGCTAAGGTTCGCTGATGGTTTTTGCATTTTTTTCCTTGTTTAATCTGACCTTTATTGCTTTTACTCTTATTTTTTAGTTTAGTTTGGTTCAAGGTTTTTGTTCCCCCATTTTACCTAGTGGTCTTACCAGATAGGCAGGGTGGTGTACTGTCGGTGCCCCCCTCCCCTTCACTGCATGTGGTGTAACTGTCTAGTGTTTAGGTGCCTGGGCATCCTAGTATTCACAATATGTGTGGTTCCTACTGATTCTGAGATGTTTGTCCTAACGACTGTATTATATCTTTATTTCTAGCATCTATGGCAAATTATCTGTGCTTTTATCATGTTGAAATTTTGTGGTGGGGGTTGCCAAAGCTTCGGGGGGGGGTCGAAGGTCACAGGCTCAACATTTGGTTAATTTCTGTGAAGAAAAGTCAATGTAAAGTGTTGAATAGAACAATGGCAAAACATCAAGGGCAAGAAAACAATTAATTTGTCAGAAAAGAAGCGTACAAGTCTGTATAAGTCTGTATGATTGTCTGTATTAGGTTTTTTCTATATACTTTTATATAAAATGTATAGAAAATGTTTTCTAAACAGGGAAATCTGCTCAAAATTCATCCAAATCAGTTACTAATTGGGTTAATTGTTCAGTTTTTAATATAATATTAAATATCCATAAAATATGCGGGGGGTTGTCGGTCTACACTGATATAGAAAAGTGGTCCCTAAAGGAAAAAGGTTGATAACTGCTGTTGTAATGAATAAATTGCCCTCAACTTAATCTTTTTGACCATCCAGAGTCGAAATCTAAGTCTGTATTATCCTGTACCACTATCTGTATCAACCTTTTTTTTCCCTTTTTCCTGGCGATGCTAACCTCAGGGGCTATGTTCAACCTTGAGGTGCACTAGCCTCATTACGTTCCCTCGCTAACAGCTGTATTTGTTATAATCAGACCCTTTTATTTTTAGGTAATACAGAGCTTACGTTGACCAGGTGACTGGTGTGATTATTATATCACCAAAACATCTGTCCCATTGGTGAAAACTATTTGTAGAGGTTTGGGCTGTTCCCAACAGATGTCACCCCCCCTAAAAGTGAAAAATGAATATGCTCTCGTTTTTCTAACGTCTCTACTTGATAAATTAGCTAACATACAAACCAGCTGTGTCAACAACAGTGCCGCAATCGCAAGCAGCAGGGAAGTTAACCCTCAAAGTTCAGTTGATTGTTTTCAACCGCTTTCCATTGCCACCATTGCATGCGAGTTGTTAATAAATGCACAGATGGAGTCGCTTGAAAGTCCTCTGTGTCTAGTTGAGTTCATAAAGATCAGGCACCTCCAACGTCTTAGTCCAATCCCCTAGAAACGAGGGACAGCATTGACGGACTGAGCTCCACTAAGTCATTATGGTAATACTGCTTCAGTGATGTGATTTACTAGGCATAAATGTAATAAAAGCTTCAGGCTATAATGGAGACTGTCATATCAACCAGCTTGTCAACATAATTGCCACTTCCATCTGCAATTAGATCCCACTGCATTCACTGATTTCCATTTCCATGTGAGCCATTCAGCTGCCTGTTAGTCATCCAGCAGGTTAGAGCTTTCAGTGATGTTCTCAAGGACACTGGCTGTCCTGAACTTTAAACTCATAGATGTATGTGTGTGTGTGGTCTCTACAGCCACAAAGACACATGCTGTTGTAATACTCTCTTGGTTATATTGTTAGATATTAATAAAATAGCAAACATTTCCTGTTCCCAACTAAACTATAGGTTGGGTCAGCCTAAACTTTTTTTTTTTTTTACTTTTTGGAGTTGTGTTTCTCCTTAGTTTTACCCCTGGCTGGGTTCAACTGAATAAAGAAATCAAACGCTGGAGTTGTTAAAGTAATTGCCAAGCTGGCACATCCCCAGTTCCTCTGCAAAGACACAGCGGACACTTCAGAATGTTAATGGCCAGTGTGATCCAGCGAGGGCAATGCAGCTTTGGCATATTCACAAGGTGCGTGTGTGAGCACATGCCCACATTAACGATTTGTCCGTAAGACACAGATTTTTTGTTCTTTCAGTGACCTTCTCTCTCTCCACTTCTGTCCTCTTCTCATTGGACTTCTTCCAAATTTAAAAGCTCTTAACGCTGAAGAGTCAAAGTGAATCCTATTAGTCTCAGGACATGAAGGAGGAAAACACTGCTACTGTTACAAACAGCTCCTAGTCATCCCATTGTGTTGGGTAGTGGTGTATTTTTATCCTGTGGCAGCCGAGTGCGATTTGGTGTCATTTTCTTTTCCAACAGCTGCAATGAAGTTTGACATCAGCAAATGCTTCAGCAATTTAAAATGTGTAAAAACAAGTTTTGGTGTCAGTTCCTCAAAATCAAAGATTTCAGAGAAGAATTCAAACTGCTTATTCAATGATGGGTTTGTCATAGCAGCGAAGAGAGAAGAGAAATCTACACACGCACTATCAAGAAATAGACAAGGGCCAGTTTTATCAAATTGACAGCTGTGATAATTTCCTCTTGCTCATTTTGTTACATTTCCCTGAAGAAAAAGCCAATGGCTTAAGTATGCAGGCTGAGGGCATCAAGGGAAGTTTGTACATAAAGTACGGTGTTAGAATAATAGATGGTTTTTCCTATGTGAGCAGCAGGTCGTCCTCCTGGTTGAATGGACTGTTGTCTGCGCGTGTGAGTCTCCATCAGCCTCTCTGACGTACGGCTGTGTGCACCTGAGAGAGAAAATTAACAACCTTAAACAATGAGGTGAACAAACACTTTGGAGGAGCTAGTCACACTTATTACTAATTATTCCTGCTATTTTAAAGCTGCCGTAATCAATATTTATATTCACAATGTACCAAATGATGACCTGTAATGTAAAAATGTGTCGCTCATAGTGACAAACCAACAGGGAATTAACACCCTATTTTGGGAGAGTTTGTTACCTTTTCAGCATCTTTCACCTCATTGCTTGGTTTTCCACACTGCAACTTCACTGTTTTAGTTCAGTCTCACTACTGTCATCAGCATTGTTTCTTGATACAACAGGAAGCTGTTTACACACAAAAAAACCTCTAAAAACCAACTGTACACTAACTGCTCAGCACCCAACAGCAGACAGACAAAGTTAGCGATTAGCGGGTGAACATAGTGGAACATTAAGCGGCTTATGAGCCAGACATTTTGCTCAGGAGTTGGTTGAGACCACCAGGAGAGCTAAAAAATGAATACTGGATTTCATTTCAGGCGCCCTGAAAAATGACTCCAAGTGAATGCTAATTCTGTACCTGCTTTAAAGAATGAACTATTTATTAATACGTTTACTGTATTGACTTAAAAGGTGATGCAACAGTGTTGTTACTTATTTTTCCCACTGCCCCTGAGTGGCCAAAGAAAACAGTATGTGTTTACTGTAAGCATTACCACCATTTGTCATGATTTGGAATTTAAAAATAAAAGAATTGCAATTTTTGAGTTGTCTGAGTGTCTGACTGACTTTTGACCTTCCCATGTGTACTGGCGAAAATGAAGACAATATACACGCAACTATCAACTAAAACTATCATTATGTCATTGTGAGGCAGACACGCATAATGCCAAACTAAAATATAGTATAGTAATAGTAATTCAGTTTCCAAAAATACAAAATCTAGAATTTAATTGGATGCAGTTGCAGGTGGTCGTGATGGTGGTTCCTGCTAATTATACCATCTAAAAATAACTTGTCACACACCCAGCAAGGAAGTGCAGAAACATACTTCCCTGCTGTGTGCTTCGTGTGCAAATCCAGATTTCCTGCCAATGAGACACTACAGTGAGGAGTGCTGCTGCCAATTATTGAAAATACACTAGCAATCTCTTCGTCTGAGGAGGACGATCACGTCTTAAAAAGGCGATTACACAGACCAGCAGCAACCAACCAAGCAATTTCACCATTACTAAATTTATAAATGAGAAAAAAAAATCTAATTTCCCCCCAGGCATTTAGGGAAAGGCATTTCAAATTTGTAAAGTAAGCGTCATGCTGAATCTGGTACTACTTTTTTCTTTAAGATGCAAAATAATGGATCCCCTACTGGCACTGGTGATTGGGCCAGAAGTTTTTAGAATATACGATTAAAACAGGTAGAGTACAAAGTTAAAATAGCTAGGTTTAGTTGTGTATTAGTTGGGTAAGGGTTTTGGTGGTTAAAATAATAGTCATTTTGACATGAATAGAAAGGTCTGTTTCTCTCAACTGGATTTGATTTAATAATATTGTTCACAGATTTTGTCATCACTCAAAACGGACTCCTCGCAGCTAGTCACCATGTGATATTAGTCATGGGCAGTGCATGATTTATTATATGGCATGTTTACTGTTAGCTTCTTTTACTTTCGCTCATAAGTGTCCTGTTTCTTATTCATGTTGGGTAAAAATTACACTTCAGCCAGGAGGCAGATAGTTTAGCATAAAGACTGAAAGCATGAGAGAACAGCTAATCTGGCTCCAAAGGTACGTAGAGTATTTGGCCTTAATGGGCGATGTTGTGAATTAATAAACAGTATGGTTTCATGACATAAATGGATTTGAAGGATTGCTACATACATGTGATTAATGACTTTAATTTGACAATGATTTTATTCACTGATTTAGCCAAAACCAGTAATTCCTCTGTCAATATCACAATATAAATGTATAAATTGCACCCATCCCTCAACATGACATCTAATAATCAGACTTTTTCATCCTCTTTCCATAATTGGTTCAATGATTTTGACCCAGAAACTACTTTGACTCTCTGGGCTACCGAACACACACAAACACAGAAGAGCTGGCGACTAGCAACCCACTTTAATCCCTGTGAAATAAGATTTTCTTGATGAATATCATTTGGATACAGGAACACAAATATGTTCCAACATTTCAGGTGTGATGACAGAAAAAAACAAAAAAAACAAACAAACAAAAAAAGGTATATGTGCGACATTTACAAAACTAATTCACAAAACACAAGGCCTGCGGTATGTACAAGGTGACAGTGTTAGGAAACTCATCAGTAGTTTAATATTTATGTAGCACCTCCGTGGCACTAAATGGCCATATCCGGGAAAAGAAAGAAGCATTTACCAGAACAAACTGAGTAATATGCCTATGAAAAACTGTCAAAATTAAAAAGGTATTAATATTTTGGAGCGGCCAAGCTTGTGAATTCAGAAAATGAACATAGAAAGAATACAGTAATAGAAAAAACAGACAACATTATTAATATACAATATTGATTTATACATACAATTCAAACCAAGAATGGTACAAAATCTTTCCAGATTTTAGGGTTCCTACATATTCTCCTTTTTCCAAATATCATTTCATCACATTTTCCTGACTTTCATCCTTTAAAACCGACTTCATAAGTTTTGGTCAGTTCATGTGCTAATTGGAGAAATGTGATGTTAAACAAAGATATTATTCAGTAAAATGGACAAACTGGAGCGAGTATGACAATATAAGCAACGGATATATATTCAAGTGCCAATTATGACTGAGGAATATTTTGAGGCAGTTTTCTGGGCTGTACTTCCTTAACTGTGTGAAGACTCGAAGGTTAAAACCTTTTTTTTCTCCATGTAGGAACCCTGAGAACGTTTTGAGTGTGAAAAGTGGAGCCACCAAATGAGCTTTTTGAATGACGTCAATACATAAAATGTCTCATCTGTTAACTACTGTGACACATCTTCACAAAAATTCAATGCATCCTGCAGACAAATCTACTAGTGTTCGCATTCAACAGGTTTCTTCTATTACAAATAATTCTTTCAATATTTGACTAAGACATTTAAATACTGAGTTCCCCCTACAATACATTTTTTTTTACCCCCATCCCCCTGTTTACCTCTTGCAATCTGACAATAAAACCTTACTGAAAATATCCTGTAGATGGACAATGTGACACTTTAGTTCCACCAGTTCCAAAGCCATGAATGGCTGGATTGAAAAATAGATATTTTGTTGCTGGTTATTTGATTTAAAAAAAAGAAAAAGTGAAGTCCACTGGGGCCTCAATGCTGAGAGGCATAGTCATAGTAATTAGCTTCCTGTACAAAGAAAATGGGAAATGGGAGTGTGCTGTTATTGAATTAATGCAACGAGGTATGGAGTTGATACCACCCAGAGACGTATTCATATTAAGATGGAGGAAAAAAGCATAGCAGCTGACCAAAAAAAACAAAAAAAAGCAAAAGCCTAAAAAACAAACAAAACAAAAATACCAAAACAAAAACAAAATAATGTTAAAAAAAACACACACAAAAAACCTTGTCCTCTTTAGCTGCTGCTTCAGAGCACGCAAAAGCACCACTGCAAATACATTATCTCAAAAATAGAAAAGTAACATGCATTAAAAGAGTGCTTGTGTGTCCGTCTCTTTTCCTGCCATGACCCTGAGCTCTCAGAGCCGGTGGAGGAAATGTTTTTGTCCATTAATACAGCACTCAGTAGAATCCACCTCCATTAGCTTACTTCCTATGGGCTCAGCCTCCACTGGCCGAGTAATATTATAGTGGAGTTGGTTTTTAATACAGGGATCCGGGGCCATCGTCCTGAGGGAAATGTGAATGGAGGAGGGTCTCCATGTAGGAAACGTAGCCGCTGCTCGGCATGTAGCTGTCGGACATGTGCTGAGGTGAGGGCAGGGAAGGGGCGGACAGGAGAGGGTCAGAGTTCAACTTCGACTGGAAAGGGGTTGACTGTGGAGTCAGCGTGGGGTCTGAGGCCAGGGTGGACTCCGTTAGAGCATCGGTGAGGGCGACGCTCGTGTCCATTGGGGTCTCAGCGTCCATCTGAATACCATTGGTTGCGGCAGGGGCATCCTGTGGGGTCAGAGTGGGCTGGGACAGAGCTTGTGAGGTCGGCGGTGTACTAATACTGTGATGTTCTGCTGCTGGTGATGCTACCGGGGCTGTAGTTAGGGGGCAGGCAGGCTTGTTGGTTGTCTCCATGGAGGTTTCAGCGGGCGGGGCTGAACCTGAGGGCAGACAGCGGCGTTTGGCTGCTTGGGCTTCATCTGCTGGGGAAACCTCCTCCTGTGTTACAGGTATGGCCTGAAAACAGACAGGTACAAACTCAAACTGAGGACACACAGGGAGTATCAGGAGTTTCTGGCTGTGTGCGAAATCGCTCCCTATCTCACTACAACATGCACTACATCTACAGTCGGCCATTCAGGCTCCAAAGTCAGTGTGAAAATGTATCCACAACATACAACTCAATGCTTTATAGACTCTACAGCAATGTTTCCATGGGTGAAATGCTTCTTTAAGTAATTCAAACATGCAACCTTGGGCTCTTTTACGCTACTGACATTTACAGACTAAAGAATGAATCAATTGATTAAAATTTGATAATGACACTAGCGGTAACTGTATTTTATTGTTGTCTTTGAAACAAGAATCTTATTAGGTCATTAAATGTTAATATTTGCTTCTTGTGACAACAAAAGGGTAGCCCTTGCCTAAATCAAAGGCACAAATTTTCATTAACAGCTCACCAAGGAAAAAACTGATATTTATTAAAACTTACAACCCACACATTTTGGCCCACACACCGGCCTTTATACTCTGGAGGCTGCAAAGCGTTGGTTGTTTGCTTGAACAAATGGTTGTTTTATCTGCAACTGGTGTCGTTTTATTGAACAATAGAGGCTATTGCTGGGGTGCCTTTTCTATTAATTTAACTCTGCATCCAATTCTTAAATCTACTGTGTCAACCAATCTAATGTCTGCCAAACTGAAGTGTCTTCCTCTCATGTATTATTACAACAAGGCTAAGTAAATCTATGTATGATGTTATGAGCATAGGAGAAAGCAGAATTTCAGCAATGTACTCACCAGTCTGGCTCGGACCCTCTTGGGCAGCTCCTGATCCTGCTGATGGATCTCTGAAGGTTTTAGCATTAGCTGACTCTGGTCCTGAAACTCAACCTGAGCAGATACAATGAAATAAACAACAAACATTTCCAACTGCTCTGTAAGAATAAAATATCCAAACACACTCAACTCAGCAGGAAAATACATTGTTATCATGGTAAAAGAGGACTCATCCGTGGGTAGTGAATAAAAGAGTAGCAGGGCGGCTTAGTGAGCAAAACTACAAACTTGTACCCAGAAAGTCACAGATGGGATCTCAGCCATTATAAATGGTTCCACCAACAACCATGTGCTCTGTCGCAAATGTCCTTGACCACGGCACTGAACCCCAAAGCTGCTCACTGACTGGATGGCAGCATCAGCTATGTGTTTTAATCGTAAAAAGAAAAGGACATGGTCAGGGTTGCGGCCCTGACACGGTGACCAGCTGGAGGCTTGTTTTTAATTCATTGTAACAGAGCTCCTTGTCTCCAACACGGCTCTCACTAGTGTAGCCAGTGGGCTACACAGGGACATGAATTTTACCTATCAGATACTCGAAATGAAACTCAACAAAACTGTCTTTGTTAGTCTTTTCACACTCTTTCCAACAATCACCAATGTCACAAAATTGTAGTAGAGTAGAAAATAGCTGTGAAACAGGCCGCTATCGTTGCCATGTAATGTTTGCTTATCCTGGGGAACAAATGCGCCCGTCAAAGTATGTCCAGTAAAAGTACTCCTCTTTGCTCACAAAACCAGCGTCATGACAAAATATACGATTAACCAACCTCCCTTAACCTCATCTGCTAATACATTCCTGTGTCTACGTATGGAAGTGACTTTCAAGATGGCCTCCCCAGACACCAGTCCCAGGGAATCATCTTCTTCATTTCTGCATGTTCCACTTTGTAAGCACTCCGCATATTTGCCCCACAAATTCCCCCAGCATGCAGCAGTGATGCTAAATCTCTCTACTTATGTTTTAATGCCACACTGTATCAAAATGCTCCACCATAATCTACAAGGGCAGCCAAGCTTTTCGCACGTTGATAAATACCAGATCAGGGGGACCAAACCAGAGGGTGGCAAAGCAATTATCCAGAGCTCCCTGCTACCAAAAGTTCACAGGTTCAATCACTTCCAAGTCACTCCGTAGCAGAGCATCAGTAGATGTATGTAGAGGATGCCGTTACAATTTTTTCACCTCGGAGACTGTATTTAGAAAAGTTTTTTTACAGTTTGAGTTTACTTGAAAGGATTCATACATTTACACAGACTGCTGCTAGGAATTAGTGCAGTTATTCAGGAATGTGATTGTTTTCTATTCCTTTTCTATTCCATTTGGCTATGAATTGTGTGATTCACAAACCTAAACTGTGGATACATTTCTGTAGGAAAAAGGAATGAAGTCAGAGAGGTAAAGCAGTGACTTTCCAGCCTCAAACCTGATTCTCTAACATCTAGTTGACTTTGGAATTTTGATCATAGATGTTTTGGTTTGACTGTAAAATGATATCTAATAGTTGTGTTTTTCCTCACCTGGTAGCACTTGTGGCTGTGCTGTCTCACAAAGGAAGCATTGAGGACCTGACCCTCAGGCGTACTGACCACAACCAACTCCCCCACCTCGGGAGGACCGGAACGCAGGCAGTCATGACTCTGACGGCGGAAGAAAGAAAGAAAGAAAAATGATGTAGAGGAAGAAGGTGGGAATGAATAGAGAAAGTGGAGGAGATGACATTTATGAGACCTGCATGTGTCATTATACAAAACACTATCTTAAGTAATATAATATGACCTGAGAATCTGTATACAACTTTGAGTAAAAAAAACATTGTTGGAAGGATTTTCATACAGGTCCCTGATGTTCAATGAAATCTGACTCAACACTTACACAATGTAAACTGTTTAAGTGTTTTAGTAGGCAGAAAAGAAGAAGTTCCCTCATTGTTTAATAAGTTTTACTTTCTATAACATTACTTGATATAGCTCTAGCTGTTTTATTTTAATTCAACCTCTTCTTCATTGCAAACACATGGCGGTGAGTCATTAAAGGTTATTTGAAGTTACATTTAGTCATTATATTTTCATTTGGAAAGATGCTCCAGCAACAAAGCATATGGCAGTTGCTAGGATATTTCCTGCTGGCTTTAAAAAAGAAAATGTAATTTGTTAAAGTTCTCTCTATAAATTGTACGCAGGTAGGTGTAAGCTGTAAAAAAAACACTCACCACTATGTTTTCTGGGTAAACATTGTCACAATATGAGCCATCGTCAAAATTGACCTCGTAGAACGTCTGCGTTGCCATGCCAATGATGGTACAGTGATAGTACCAGCCGTCACTGTTGCGACCAATCACCTTCTGGCCTAGGTTCGGACTCTGTGGGCCTTTGGGTGCTGTCCGAGGCTGGAGGGAGAAAACCCCAGGCAGAGAAGGTTAAGAAAGGATCAAACCTCACTACAATTCATGTGTGTTCATGGAGCCCATGTGACACACACACACACACACACACACACACACACCTTTTGAGTATAACTAATAAGGTTCACTATTCATTCAGGTTCTCAGTCTCGATGAGATCAAAATTACTAAAACCTAAGTAAGAAGAGATACTCTTTCTGTGGTTCCTGAGTAGTAATTGTGTTCTCAAGGGTTTTCGCAGCTAGATGACTGTTAGCTGTCTTCTCTCAAAAAGTTCAAGAATGGTGTATTAAGTCAAAAGATTCAAATATTGACTGAAAAATCAATTTTAAGTACGAAATTATACTTTAACTGAACCTCCAGTCACATCTGAAATACTGAATGATAAACCATTTGTGTTTCTGTAAAAACTAAAACCAATTCAACGGTGCATCTTGATTTGCACTCACCTTCAGAATGACACCTTTATGCTTGTGACAGGTGACGGACACCACATAGGGCCAGTCGGCTGGTGTCATGACTACTCCGGCAATTTGGGCACAGGTGACGTGGAAGGAGGTGGCACAGTTCTTGTGTGAGCACTGGATGCAGGCGCCGCGGTTCTGACTGGCATTCTTGCGATGGCAAAACACACACTTCTGCAATGAGAAGAGAAAATAAAGAATTGTCAGTTTGAATTCCCTTGAGCTTATTTTTCTTTATTACATTCTCTTTCGTGGACATCCTAAGATCACAGGGATGTTATTATGGTCCTATGACACAGACTGTAAACATAAAAGTTTAGTTTATTCCAAAGGGATGATACAGGCAGGTACCGGCTTGGGCAAACACTGGTGTTCACAATTACATCCTCTTCCAAAGCACATATCTCAGTCTAGTGTTTTCAGTGAACTTGCTGTTGCCACAGTAGAGGTTTTATTCCTGTCATGAAAGCCCAAACACGATCACAAGTCCTACTGAGGCTATTTATTGATGTTTATATTCAGAAGAATCATGAGAAGTTTTGAAAAGAGATGTCTTAAAATGAGGATGAACAGAATGAGCATCAAATTAGGAATCGCTTTATTATTTTTAGCGTGTGACCTCCTAAAACCCCACCCTGCTACTCTAATAAGCCTTTTCCACCAAGGCGGTTTGAGGGCAGGTTTGGTGACAGTGCCTAATCTTGAACCAGTTCTTTGCGTTTGACAGCCAAAGAACTAGCTCTTGGCCAGGAAAACTGCTTCCAGAGCAGCATCAAAACTTTGCTGGACTAAAATCAAGCATGTGACTGCCATTTCTTTTTTAAACTCCAAAAAAACAGAACTTGAGTATGGATTGGAAATCAAAGCAGCAGTGCTCAGTGGAGGGACTTTATTTCTCAACAAAATTCATTCACTCTTCTAACTGCAGCACTTAAAGAGCATCTTATGAAACAGAGATGACGGAGGAATCCAGAGTGTAAGCATTTTCTCCTCTCCCACATCTTCTAATCTACGTGACAGGTTTCTACTCATTAAAACAAAATGGATCTTTCCGGTTTTGCACATAACATACATGCAGAGTCGTCGGTGCCTGAGCCGTCACTATGACATTCAAAACATTTTTTTTTTTCATCTCTCTTTTTTTTTACTGCACCCTTTTTGGTGTCTTGCATCACTTGTTCAACGTCTACCCTTTCACATTCATACAAGGAATTTGTTGTCCTCCCTTGGAGCACTTGTCAAATCCCTTCATTCCATCCCCACATCCTGAGTGTGAAATTACCACTGGCAAAACCAGCCAACCAAATCTTTGCCTTTGGTCGGGAAGCTAGTCTACTTTCCACAGACACTTTGACATGCACCACCCTGCAAATGCAACCCAACAACCTTCATTTTCAATTCACCTCGAATCCTCAACCCTCCATGTCTACCCCCTTTACAATTTCTTCCCCCATCCCTCATTTGTCCTTCAATTCAATTAAAACAGAGAGAACAAGGGAAAAGTGGATGAAAAGCTGGGAGGGAACAAGGAGAGATAATAACAGCGTGTGAGGAAATCTGGCCTGCCAAATTGAGTTATCTTCTCAATACACCAGGGTAAGTGTGTTTCAGAAACATTATCTCCCTTCAAAATCCTAATAAAAACATTCATCTATTAAGAGATCAACTGCCAAGAAATAAATCAGGTAAGAGAAAAGTAGAATGATATATGTTTAACTCATGACAACATGATTCAATCTAACAGACAGAATCCACCTATTACCCCAACAGCTTTGACAGCTGTCTCATCTTATGTGACTTGTATCTTTCTGTGTACTTGTTTTATTGTGATTATCTATCATCACACACACACACACACACTATGTCTTTCCAATCCCTCATGCTTTCTCTCTTATCCTTCCTTCTCCATACTCCTCCTTTTGACAAATCACACTGCGAGCAGCTGTAGCGCAGCTCATGGGCGATCAATAAAAAATAAAAATCCTTTATTAAAGTGCCAATACTTCATTTTTGTCCCGGTGCAGGAAACATGTACAACAGCTCTCAACAGAGCTGTGCTGAGTGATATTTCACCGGCTGCTGTGGTTTATGCTTTTTTCTATGCTGGGTCTACTTTTACCACTGCTCAAATCAAAGGCAGGCAGAGACATGTGGGGTTAGGGTTAATGTTTCTTGCTACATGAAAAAATGTAGCAAAAAAGCATTAGTTTTATGTCCATCTGTTTGTTTAGATCTTATTCCATATTCCAACTAAATTATTTTCACTTTTAATGCATTTTAAGCATCTGTAGAATTAAAACAATTCAGGCTTTGACTCTGGCCTCTTGTTATATATTAAATATATATTACACTAAACCTACCCACTGAAGTAAAATGCCAACTCCCAAATGAGAACAGTAGTTAATAACTGACAAATCGTGGTACGGTACATGGTACGTGGTACGTAGTATGGTAAAATACTTATAAAGATTGTATGATGATTTATTTAAGCAGCTTGTTTTTCCAAGCTTGAGGCTGTTTTCTCACAAGAAAAGAAATCACAGTACCTCTAGGTGCAATATGCAACACTACCTTTGGGAAAGGTACATCTTTTGAGGATCTGCGCAGTGTTACTGTGTCTGAGAAATTCTGAAACAACTAAGACAAAAGGTTGTGCGAAGTCTCTTCTTCCAGGAAAACCAAATGTTCAAAGACGCAGATTGCTGAACACGGTGCAATATTAACTGGTTTCAAGTGTGCGTGTTCACATTTGATCAGCCTAGTCATCCGAATCATTAGACTACAGAGCTTCTTCTCATGGCCTTTTAAGAAGAGATGAGGAAACCTGCGTTGACAGCCCTTGGATGCAAATGTCACCCAGCTTCTCTTTGATAGATTATTCAGAGAGGAGGGGAGGGAGAGAGGTGACATTATTTGTAGATTTGTGATAATGCACCTGCAAGCACTGTCGCTGGCTGTGAAGTGGGATCAGGTGAATGGAGGGGGAACAGAGCCTGGGAAGGGGGATGGAGAGAAAGAAGGGAAGATGGAAGGAGTGAGAGCACGATTGTGTTCAAAGACGGCAGCAATGGGGAAAATTGCCCTCCCATGAGATCGATTCAGTCAATTTGGCGCAGTGAGAAATGACAGTGATTATTTCAGGCCATTCCGCTCACGACATATGTTTACCCCATTCCTCTGCAGCTGCAAAAAAACATCTAATCCTCCCCAGGGAAGGAGAGGGAAAAGAGAGTGACTATACATAAAGCAGTCAGCAGAAAACACGAAGTCGCTAAATTAGGAAAAGCAGCAGGAGGAGAAATTGAGATCAGGGATAATGAGAGAATTCAAAACTATGTGAGAACACGTACAAAAAAATTAAATCGCTGCAGGAGTAAGTTAGTAACTTGGTGGTCTGCTTTGGGTTAAATATTGACCTGTCTGACACACTGTACTGATTACTTACCAAGATTCTTGCGCGGGATTTCGGAACGGCACTGAACGTCCACCGGTCCCTCTCAATGGCCTTTTGACGAAGCGAGCTTCAGCGACAGCGATGGCACAGATAACATGGACCACCTGGTTAAGAGAGAGAGAAGGAGAGAGGAGAGGGAGAGAAGAAACGAGATGAGAGAGAGAGGGAGAGGAGGAGAGAGAGAGCGATGAGAAGAGAGAGAGACGAAGAGAGAAGCGAGGAGAGAGAGAGAGTGGAGAGAGAGAAGAGAGAGAGAGAGGTGAGACAGAGAAGATGCAACAAGGGTAGCACTAGTAGACATACAAGGCTCATAACTGAAAAGTCATAGTACTTTCTTTTAATTGTTTACTGGGGAATGGTGTGTTAATATTCCCCCAGAGGCTTGTTAGTTGTGATATTCCACACACACGTGAAAAAACTGCCACAGTAAAACCCAAGCGTATGCCACTAACCGATTGTCTGTGGTAGTCTTCAAAGCTCCTCCCCGCAAGTTACAGAGACAGCACTCCTGAAAAACATGAAGCAAATGAGGATTAATTTTAGGCAGCGAGGGGAACTCTTGTCCAATTCTAATACTTGTACTTCTGGAGAAGGTCGAACTGTTTCTAGACTTGTGTTGGAACCCTAAATTGGATTTAATTGCTACTCACCACCGTCCAGGCTCCTTCTGCACACCTGGAGCACATCCAGGATTCACCGACTGAGTCTGGCTTCACACCGTAACAACCTATAAGAGAGGAGAGGTTAATGGCATCACATATATTTCCTACAACATTTTGCATTTAATGTTCCCAAAGCACTTTCTAGATTGTTCAGTAATGATGGGCTCCATGGCAACTTGAGCCGAGCACTGAAATGTATTAAATATTTATTAAAATACTTCCTCATTTTTATAACCGCTATTTGTTGTGTCCTTTTGTTATCAATTTATATAGAACTTGCCCGATCTTCTCGTCACCATGTCCAATTTGAGCTTCTGAACCAAAAGGCTTGCATGTTTACATAAAACCTTCAACCTTGTGAATGTCCAATCCAAAACAATGAGGAGCAAAGGGATTGGAGCGCAGAGCTGCTGTTTTTGATAGGAGTTCTTTCTGCTTCATGTTCTCTTATCAATAGCAGCGCTGCACTCCCAGCTGAGCACAGCTCATCCCTGGATGACTAATGAACTGGCCTTTTTGAAGGTGCACTCCAGCTTTAGGGATAATAAGAACCCAGGAGGGTTGGTGTGAGTATGTGTGTGTTGGTGTCTTACTGACTGAGCACATGTGCACATGTCCATGCTGTAATTATCTGGTTGTATGTTTGTATGTGCTCTGGGACATAAAACAATCACACATGTTGGCGTATTGGTCTACAGATGTATTGGTCTTAGGATAAAGCTATTTTTTTTAACAAATGCCACTAAATGTGTACAGACATGTTTCCCTGTGACAACCAACCAACAAAAAAAATCTGTTGCTTTAGTCTAGATGACCAATATTAACATTTGGCAATGAGGAGTAGAGGCAAGGAAAAGCATCCCATGGCTCATATACAAAGTTAACAAGCTTTGTGTCCTTTCACGCTTTGCTTTGACAAAAGCCTTACGCCCTTAACAGTCGACTTTCTTTGTGAAAAGTGCAGAAAGCGGGGTAAATAAGAGCTGGGAAAGTTTATGGTGTGCTGCCTTTAGAGAGGCCTTTGCGTTGCTTGAGCGGCCACTTAGCTACTTTAACCCGAGTCAAGGAGAGTTAAACTAGGAAGTCTCACTAAGAGTGGCAACAGGGGAATTGAGCAGACAGGTTGTTGCACTGCTGTAGTTGTCTCATCTTGTGTGCTTCCTATTTTGCCAACACTATTCTCAGGGGTATGGAGAAAAAAGTTGTGAATAGAGAAGAGTAGTGAAATGCCCAGTAGAGTCTGTCTGTAAAGCTTGTCAGTCCATGTATGGGTTTGTAGCCGAGACCAAGATTCTGACTGTTTAAATCAAACGCTGCTGTGTGCCCACAGCTGCTAGACTCCCAGTTCAACAGAGTCAAACATAACTTTTCTACAACAATAAACATATTTTTTAAACCCCACAAAATAGTGTAAAGCAAAAAAGAGATTACATACCTAGAGCTATTTCACATCCATTAGGGTGTACTGCCTGACTATGTGGGGATCTTGTGATGTTAACTACATTGTAAAGTCCTACATTTGCATTTTGTTTGTTTGCAAATGCACTCACAGCCTTAATAGCTATTTTATTAAACATTATTGGTTGCAAAAATGTTAAAATGTAGATTCAGACCAACTTCTAACATCCTTTAAAACCTGAGGCTGCTCCAAGTGACTATGCACACCAGTCCAGGAGCTGCTTCAATATGAAAGCTGTAATTAAATTTTCTTTGTTGTTAGGAAGCTTCCTGCAGCTGCAAGAGTCTTGACTTTTCATTAACAGCATACAAACACTGTTGCTCAGATTTATTTTTACTGCTCATCTTTTAAAAAAAAGAGATATGTGGGGAAAAGCGGACAATTTTAACTGGTGCAGCTATCCTCAGGTGCCTTTTCTCTACTGCAAATTGGACGCACTTTGTTTGGTCCCAAAGTTCTCAAATACAAATTCAATTTGTATTTTTTTTGGGGGGTGGGGTGTGTGTGTTACACTTACTGGCATGAACCTGCATGTGGCAAGATGAACAGCGGAGGAGAAGACTGGTTCCATCCTCTCCAATGTGATAGTTGGTGGGTGGTGGCTCAGTGTTGCATGCACCGACGCTGAAGCACATCTCTGGGACCAGTGGGCGAGTCACACTGCCATGGCGGGGAAGGGAGGCTCGATGGGTCTCATTTGAAATTAAGGCGTCTTTGTGTGGCTGGGGAGGACCGAGGAAAGATAGCAGTAGTAATACAGTTAGTGGTTATACATGTTGATTATTAGTCAGCCTTTACACAGTCAGGATTTACTGAAAGAGGATAGTTCTGAAAGTGAACAATACAAAAAATAGTTGTTAATCCTAAACTACTGCTACTGAACTACTAACTGATGAACATTGTTAACACTACCACTAATCTGCTGAACTGCTACTACTATCTCTTAATACATATGTGCTTCTGCTGCATTGTGTGGCTGTACCTTTGTGTAGGGACAGAAGAGTGAACAGATAGCACAGTGTGGTTGGAGTGCTGCCACTGCAGCATTGAAGGCCTTCTCTGCCAGGAAGTTGGGCGACTGATTCTGCCACAGGTGCTCCTGTTTCTTCATGTCGCTGTCCAGCGGTATAGGGGAGGACAGCTCTGTAGGTAAAACATTTAATCCATTAAAGACATGCGGCTCCAAAAGAAGACATCCACAGTCTGCAAAGTCCTGCATACTGAGAGAGAGATAATGGAAGATCATTATTGGTAATAGTTTTATCTGAAATGCATGTCAAGCATTTTTGGAAAAGCAAAAGGCTCTTTTTAATAAGGGAGCCCTTGCCAAGAGACAAGACTATCCCGTTCTGTTCCAGACAATAACAACACCACTCCTGATATAATTGGCTGATGAGCACAAATAGCACAAGCATCAACAACTTGCTGTTGCGGGTCTGGAATCAATTTTGCAGTGAAGCCCCTGAAGCTACTGATCCAGACTGTTTGTTAAACCTGGACAGAAGGCAGGAAGAACTCTTCACACGCTTGTCATTTAACTCTCTCTTTTCTACCTCCACCAGCCTTCTCTTTCTCCTTGTCCCCCATCCACCCTTCTGAAGGACAGGCCCTGAGTCGGGTCCCCTGCTGCCAACTTAAAGTGACTTTGAAAGCAGGTAATTGGAAGTCATGATCCCCGAATCAATAAGTGTCAGTCAGAAAATGAAAAGAAAAAGACAGAAGGGAGGGGAGTGAAAAGAGGCCTTGCAGTCTTGATTTCATTATCCGCACAGGGAGCTTTAGTCCTGTTTGTTTTTCTTTCTCCAGATCGATAATCAAAACAAAAATTGGGTCTTCTTCATTTTAAGTATCATGATGGAGAGGAGGAGTGGGATGAATAATGTGGGAGGGAAAGAAAGGATGGTGACAGATGAATAATCAGGGTTCAGCTGACATGGCTTTCTTACAAATCCTGCTTTTGATCAATTATATTCGATTAATCTCAATCTTTAAATGTAACTGTCACATTTTTATATATTGCATATAATTCACTTGTTTTTAACATTTAACAACTTAACTCAGTGAGAAACTAAACAGCATTTACACTACATGATGGTGTACTTCTCAAATGACATTCAGATTTATCAAAATCTTACAGAAGGAAACGTTTCCATACAAATGGCAGTTTAAAATAAGAAAATATTTACAATAACACTTGAGGTTAAATAAATCTATAATGACAGATACACACCTTTGTCGCTACTCGGGTCTTGCTTTAAGATGGACCGAGGGGAGCGCATGGGTGGCTTGCTGAGGGGGTGACGGCGACTCTTTTTTACCTCTGTTGGCATCTTCATCTTGGAGTAGCATGCCTGATAAAACACAAGATTGTTCATACATGTTTTGTTTTGAGTGTTTTTACCCTTGCAAAATATTGCAGCAATGTAGTGTAGGAAAGTCTACTAGGAGTATCCCAGAGTTAATAAGTCTATCACATATAGGCTAATTTGTTATGCAATATCACATTAATCATCAATGATTGTGTTTACATCCGCACTAGTATTCTGATTTCGATTGAGTTTTGGAGAATCCTGGTCACCTAATTCTGATTTTGAGAAACCTGAATATTTTATTTTTTAATATTGTACTCCGATAGACTACTACTACTGTAGCATGTAAAAACCTTATCCCGGTTTCTGAATATTATCTACTGGTACAGCTGGTGAGACATCAAAACCCAGACAATCAGAAACCTGCATACTGTTAGAATCATGTAGCCTATACAGGGATATGAAATATGAATAAGCAGGTTTCTCATGTTCCATGTAAAAGCCATATCCCAAATATGGTCAAAACAGGGTAAGACTCAGAACCGCGTACTAGTACGCATGTAGACACTCAATGAAACACACCTAAATTCAGAGCTGAAAAGTCTAACCTGGGTGGTAGTCGCATCCAGCTTGCTGTCTGCTGGGATGTCACTCGGTCTTGAGGTAAGAGGGTTTTCCACCTCTGTATCACTGACTGTGGCGTTCTTTGATTTCTTGATGCTGGATGTAGCAAACTGCTTAAATGCTTCCTCAAACCCAGTCATGGTGTCGTGGGCAATTGACATCTTCTTCGGCTTTTTGTGCTTCTTTTTGTCAGTGTCCTCTGTCAGGATCTGTGGTTTGGCCTCGGGTTCTTCTGCTGGCAAAGACAAATGGGAAAAATAAACTTTAGAAGAGTAGCGATGGCTCATCAAAAACTTAAAGCAACTGCGTTATTCTTAGTCTTATCCTAATCTCTCTTCATGCAAATGTTCTTACTGTGGTATCTACGGTGCATGTTAATCACCAAAATCAGCAACAAACAGGAAATCTGTGTTTTTTTACATATAGCTCAGTAAGTTTCCACTAAGCGGTGTCACAAGTTTGGGAGGACACGATCACTCTCCTGTCTCAGCACTTCATAGGTTATGCAAGCAGTTTTCATGCCGTATTAAGTTCATCTGATACATTTACACAGACACACTCAGAATGAAGTTACACTCCGCTATCATTTCAATACCATGTATGGATACATCTTTTTGCTGCTTAGGAGCAGATGCCCATTACATACAATGATTTCCATTACAGCACATAAAAATCAATCTTACTGCTCATATCGTTCTCACCCTTTACAGCTGGAGTCTCTGCTGCTTTAGCAGCGGCCTCAGCAGCCTCCTGCTCCTCGCGCTCCATGGCCTCCAGGGTCATCATGGCCTCTCTGGCTAGCCGCTCCTCTCTCTCATGCCTCCGCTGAGCCTCGCGCTCTTCTACCTGACGCTGGTACTCAGCAGCATTCAGTTCAATGCCTTCCTCCGCCAGCACCTTCACCTCCTCCAGCTTTAGACGACGGACCTGCTTCATCTTTTGCATGGCCCTGGGGCAGAGCGCAAAGACCGGTAAATAATTAAGTTCAAATGTTTATAAAAACATATCCATTTGAGAGCAGAAGAAGCTAATATATAGCAAAAAACACTTTTCAAATGCATTCAAAATTTTAATGTGTATTTTAATGTACATTACTATGTGCAAAACACATGTAACCTATGTATCAAAACCTCAGAATTTAGATAAGTAACTTGGCCTCTCACCTTCGCAGGAGGTTTTCTCGTTGGGTTACACGATGCTGCCTCCACTGATCTAGTTCGGGGCTGTTGAGCTCAGTGGCCTTAAGGTGGTCCAACACCACACTGTCTTTGCCCTGCTTCCACAGCTCATAGCGATCCGGCTGCAGGCAGCGCACAAACACATCCATGGAGATCTTCACCATGTCCTTACGACAGGTACACTAAAGAGGAACAAGCAGAGAAGGGAGAAATGACTTTATGTCGAGAGTATAGAACAGCTGCAGGTATAATCCTCCACAGTGGTAGAACGCTGCTGTTTGTCTACATATGGAGCAGGTACTGCAAATGCCATTTTATTACACTTCACTGATTTTTGACTGAAAACTCTGCAGTGAGTGATCAAAAGAGGTGGTTACAATCTGTGGCAAACTGATGAAGAAGCCTAAAGAACAGCATGGATGGATGGTAAAGAACAGCAGAGAGAGAAGGAGCAGAAACCACACTTTATAGAGAAATGGTTCTTTAACTTAAATAATATGCATTCATATAAAGAATTTGTAATGTTATATAATCAATATAATTAGATTCATGTGTATGACAAGTGTGTTGCGCACTCGCCAAGAATGTGACTTTATCTCTGCACTGAAGAGGTTTTACTGCCATGAAAGAAGCAAACATTATTAATATGCTCCAGTTCTACATTTGATATCATGTGCACAAAAATGTATTATATACCTGACATAACCCCAATTAGATCTGCAATATGGATTAACAAGAATGCATTGAGGATACCAGTGTATAGGATCTACAACTGTAATGTTACTAATGAGGTTTTTTTTTAATGATATTGCACATATTGCAGCAGGAGTGAAAGGAGCTGTGTGTGTATGAATGACTAAATAGAGTCATGTTTGTTAGCTAACCTGAGCTCGCAGCAATTGGTCGCTTTTAAAGCAAAAAGCTCATGAGGGCGACTTGGGTAGAAGGACAGTAACTGGGGCTGAAAGGATTTGAGTTATACATCATTCTAATCTCCATCTCTGTAGCGGGGTTTCAGTCCAAATGTATGGAATTGTAATGTGCGAATTTGTAATGTGAGTAAATGCTTGTTTCCATTCACTACTGCTATGTGTTTATCAGGAGTTGGTCCATCAAGATAAGCAGGCACCAAATCTTCAGTCAGAAAAACATTATTTTTTAACCTCAAACTTTTTTTTTTATAAATTGTTGTTATTCCGAATTTTCCCATTTGCAATACTTCAAATTTGTAATAATAATTGTAAAAACATAACATACATCAAAACAGGAAATGAGTGTAGAGTGGAGCTGGCCAATAATCGGCGTTCCCATGAGGTTGTAAATTTGTATGATGCATATTTATATTTATGGTAGCAAGTACAATATGGCAGGTAATAAGAGTTTGCTAAATGCGGTAATGTGCAGATAGTTCACAGGTAAATGACTGTGATAGCTGCATCCTATAACCACACCCACCTCAATATGACTCCATAAACCTTCATAATTACATTACAAGTCAATAAATCATTCTGCTGACTACAGAAAGGAGGAGCGACAGAGCTGTTAATTGAAACCACAATGTTGAATGTGGGGGGGAAAATGGCAGGTACAGCAGAAAGAAGTTCTGGAATGAAGGAAACAAAGGGAAGAAGAGGGAACAAACACAGATGGGGGATGAAAGAGATGAAAATATTTTCTTTTGTGCCTTGCTAGCTGTATTACATTCTGGCCCCATTATTTCCTGAGCTGTACTGAGAACCTTATGTTCAATTACTGGAAACACAGCAGTTCGCCCTCCCCAGCAAAACAATATCCAGCCTACATATCATCTAGACACCACTTGACAGACGGAAACATTCAAATATGGTGGGGGTTGTTGGAGTGGAAAGTGGGAGGGCAGAGGGGGGCAAGTGAGCATGGGTACAGCAGATTGTTACCATCATGAAACCTTAAATAAAAACAGCATCATACCAGGAAACTACAAACGCAAAAGAACACAAGATAAATATTGCTCCTATACTGATCGTACCTGGCAGAATGTCCTATTTTCATTTGCAGAAAAGGATATAAAGGCTTGTTTTATTTTTATGAAACTATTAAGAGGTTATGGAGATTGTTGCCATCCTCAAGGGCCAGGACAAGTTACACTTTATTATCATATAAAAACTTAATTAGAGGAGGGAAACAGATTTGGAGATGCACAAGATCTGTGAAAACAAAAACTAACCCTGAGGCAGGCAGTCAATGAGCCCTGAAGTATACTTGGGCTCCTAATGAAGCTAAATTGTTGGAGCCACAGAAAACCTAGAGCCAGGGGACTCTCTATGGATCAGTGGACTCAGTGGATGTGCCAAGCACTAATAACCAAACAGGGTTTTAGTCTGACCTGACCCACAGTAGCTCGAAAAATTTGATTATCCAAAATTATTTATGCTTTCTTTGATCCCATACTGATGAGGATAGAAATAACTACAAAGATGATCCTGAGAGTGAATGATTGGGGAGGTAATTAAACTGTGGAAAGATGCAAAATGTAGAATATACTGCACAGCAGGGCTGTATATCATCCAGCTGCTCATGCTGTTAAAACCTACTGTGAAATGAGACAAAACATTATCTAAACCTTTATTTGATTGCGTCTGTTAAACAAATGTTTAAGGTTTTACGCTGGAATGCATGCTGTATAAAACATTCTGACCACGTTTAAATAATGACTAAATTGCTCTTACTTTTCTCACCCTCCCACTTATTTCTTTCCCTTCTTTATCTCCTAATATATACCCCCTATCAAACAAAATAAGCCTAATGTGCTGAATAGAAGGTAGATATTAAAAAACAACAACAGTAAGCAGTGTAGAAATGTTAAGTAGTAAGTGTTGTATGACTTTCACAACTGTAGACTTGACCTGTCTACCTGTGTGCCTAACAAAAAGTATTTTTGCATCTGTTTTTATGCTGCACCAAGTTTTCTGTTGTAAATGTCAGCAACATTTCAACTGTGATAAAACTCTACAAACTAATCTCACTATGTGGCAAGAAAGAAAAAAACTCCTGGAATAGCAACTCTCACCAACATCAAAAAATCGTGAAATCTCTGGGCTTGTCACGTTATTGTGCTCATTTACCAAATGCAAGTAGGTTCATTAGGGGTTGTGAAATTGCACATTTAAATTACTAAAAGTCTGATCTGTGATTTACTGGGGTTCACTGTGACAGACACTGCCTGTGGGCTATCCCACGTCTTACAAGCACCTACAGTGTGAAATCACAGGTCTTTAATGTGATAACGAAAGTCAAGGTAAACTCCAAGATGACGACACCAAATGTGAGTAACTCAAGAATGCATTTTGTTTTTTGGTTATCATAGACAAAGGTTGCACATAAACAAAGTCTAATAAAAAATTCAGTATGTCCAATCACAGCATGTCTGGGCTCTCCAAAACAAGACACGTCTGCAAACAAATATAAAAAAGACAGAGTGAGACCTCTGCAATTCACTTTCAAGATGAAAAAGTGATGTGATTTAGTCTGGGAACTGGGAGGATGATTTCTGCTCCTCTTCCAGACAGAAAAATCACCGTGGAGGCCTCGGGGGAACAGCAGCAAAGTGTGACTGAGCACCAAACGAACGAGGAGAGGCTTTCATTGAGAATACTACCGACCCAGAACACAGAAACTTTTAACATTCAGCAACATAATGGTGCGGCAGACATAACTATTTTCAGAAATAATCTGCAAGATCCTTTTTGCCACGTCCAGTGCTTCAGTGGGCTCATTTCTAGGATGTTTTCTACCAAACTTGGTTGATTGAAAAACTGCATGTACAGTATTTAAATCAGTGTGACTAATGGTACAAACTAATTTAACCAGAGAGTTTTCCTAAGCACTGGATAATACTTGGGGACTCGGTTAAAAGTTTTGTTCAAATTAAACAAGAGACCTGGCATCTATTGGCAATGTGATGTTGGATGGTAATGTAATGATGCTTGGCACATGTTTTTTTTAAGCTGATCCCTACACTAGTCAATTAGAATTAACAGCCATGTTAGTTTGAAGTACTCTCAGTCAGACGTTGAAGGATTACAAAAAAATAAAATAAAAAGGCTAGTACCTAATGCATAGTCAGGAAGGCTGAGGACAAGGTTAATTAAGACTGCAATGTCTGAAATAATAAAAGTCTAATTACATGCACTTACAGCACACAAGGAGTGCTGACAGTGGGCCTGCTTTGACCGCAGGTGTGTGTTCGCTTAGTAAGTCAAGACAGATGGGTCAGCAGTTGGGGAGCTTGTATTTAAGAAGACTGAGACATTAAGCACGCCCAAGCTCACTCTCTCCTCCTCCCCACCGTGTGCTGTCAGCCCCCAAACAGTGACAAATTCGATCCCGAGCCCCATCGTTCACTGTCCTGTTTGTGGCTGACAGAACAGAGCTCGGCAGGGGGAGGGCGGGAGAGGGAGGGGAGACAGCCAAACAAGTTAACAGATGACTGCCTGAGCCGATGGGAGAAAGATGAGAGGGTTAAGTTAAAGACCAAGAGAGAGTGACAGACTTCACTGTTGCAAAGCGAGTGGGTGGCCACGTTTGCTAACATTAAATAACAACAATAAGACAACAACAATGAACCCCTGACTGTACTGAACTGGCCAAGGCTGCATTTTATTGTTTAGAACAGCAACTTTTTATTTGTAAAAAGAAGGTGTACTTCTTCTTTCAAAAGTTACATGCCTTAAGGGATGAGTTTATTATTGTACTGTATTTGCGAATCTTTTTGTTTACTATACTATGAAATACCAAAAAAAGGTAACCAATTCCAGTCAATGTACAGACATTGCCTACAGAGAAATGCAGTATTAAGATGTGTCCATACTAACCGTTTTTATTTTTATGAACTAAGAACCATGGCTGAACAAACTGCTGAGTTGCCAAATGTTGCTGTCTACAGCTAATGTGCACAAAGAAATGGGGGGGGGGGAGACACAGCGAGCCAAAATAAATTATTTTTTTCGCACGGCAGTCAAGAAAAAAGGCTTGGGGTTGAGAAGATATACCACCCAGTGAAGGGGGGTTGGACCTCCCCTCTTAATAGGTTCAGGGTGTCGCTCAAGGACATACACAGGACAATCTCTGTAACCACCATGCTGCCACTCCATCCCAAGAGAATGAAAACAGCTCTGGGAAAGACTAAGAGAAAGAGGGAGAAAGAGATGGACTGGCAGAAAGAGTATGTCTCGTCTGCCGAGCTGTTCTCTTTCACATTTCTCTGAGCGTGAGCGGTGCTGCGCTGTCGATTTGTCGACTCGGATTAGCAGTGCAGAGTGGACCACTCTTCTTTATCAGACTGAGACAAGTGTAGTGGAGATGCTCCCTTGAGCACTGGGCTAGATGCAGGGAGGACTGCTGGAGCCTGGACTACTGGTTCTTAAATTACAAGTGGCCACACGGGTAAAGTAGGAAGGCCGAAAATGAGAAAGAGGGAGTTGGGAGGGAGATGTAATTCTGCAAACTGGCACCTCATAAATCTGACATGCAGCCAAGTAGAGAAAAAGCAGGGAATAGGGACGCACGCACATATGTGTGAACAGTCACACACAAGGGAAGAGAGGGGCAACTGAACAGGAAAATGAAGTGGAAATGTATAGGACGGAGACAAGGGAGGAGGTTCTTCCAGAGGACATTGTAGTTGGGCTTCCGTCCACAACCAACCCATGCCCTGTCAATTTCATGCTCAGCAGCCCACAGGCAAAGCGGCAGTTTGCGTCAGTGGAAGGATGCGAGGGTACAGTTAGTGTCGGTAACAGATGGTGTGCAGCAGAGAACCAGACTGTGCTTTTATATTTTGATATGATCTATTACTTCATCCCATCAGAAAACCAAACAGCCAGAGCAAGAAGGCGACAACGTTGCCGTTTATTCGCACATCGGATCAAACTTCAACTGGAGTGTTAGATATTTGTGCCTTACCATATGTAAGATATGTCTTATTTCACATCAAAATTTCATATCTTGTTTCCAATAGATTCACACTACTAATGCCAACAGTTTACAGTTTAGAGAAAATAATGAAATATTTCTAGGCATAAGAGTGTCTTTCTGTTAAATGTCCACATTTTACTAAATGGAATTTAACAATGTCATCTCTGTCAACACTGATTTCATTCTATTGCTACAGGACTGAATATATATCCTGCAAGTCTACTTCATCTTACCTGGGTAGCCATCTTGCCGTAGTCCACCCAGCGCAGGGTGGCAAAGTTTGTAGACTCTGCACAGTTGAAGCCATGGTTGAAGCCAGCATGGTAGCCATACGGAAAGGTGATCATAAACTCCCCTTCATTCTGAGTTATCTGTTCATAGGGAGCAATAAAACACAGATTAAAACATTTTAAATGCAACATGTTTGTAACGTGTACATGTGAACAAAAGATTGCTAAAATTGCCAGGCCGAGTCTGTGAATTGATACCTAACTGAATCCTCTTGTAATTCAGCTGAAGATGTGAGAGAAAATAGTCGTCCACTGCAGTGTCTAGTCCAATAAAGACAACTATGAATCTCAAACTAGCTTGCTAATTAAAAACGTATTAGGTTCCTCATCAATCATACTGTTGAACTTATTTTTAATTAATTTTTAACATTTGTTTAATAAAAAAAATTATATATATTTATTTTATTTATTTTTTCCCGGGGCATTTTGTCTCCATCAGACAGCGAAGGGCGACAGGCCGGACCCTGCCACACCGATACCAGCTCCACCAGGCGAGCCCCATAAAAGGATTATTCTACGGTAACAAAAACATAACAATTCCTCTATTCAGGTGATTATACACTAAAGAAAACATAGTTTTGAATATTATATTCAATTGCTGCCAATAGATCCTCCTACCTTTAATAAGAAACTTTTAAAAAGCAGTCCTTAAATTTTCAAGATCATTTGAAAACCTTTTACACAGAAGACTTTGTTTGAGCTTTCTCAGTTTTGTTTAAGTGGATTTTTACAGAAATCATTTCACTCTGCCTTAACTAGGTGCCCACTTTTTATATCCTCAAAATATTGTAATTTAGGGTTTTCACTTTTGCTCACTTATTCCTTTTTTACATGTATGAGTGCTGAAATGATTAATTCTCTGTGTATGCTTTCTGCTTTGCTTTTTTCCTTATTTATGATGTACTGTTTTCCAATCTACTAAATTATTACTTGCAACTGTGCCTCACAATTTTCTGACCGTTAAAAGTATCATCTGTATAATATCTATTTAATGTTAAAAATATATTCTATTATTACTCATGAGTCTCACATCCACAACAATTGCCATTGAGGAGTTCAACTCCTCAGAAACAACTTTTCTCTAAACTTTTCTGACTTGCGAGCAAAATTAATTCAGCCTAACATGACTGCTGCTCCAAGTGTTGAGTGTCTTCCCATGAGCTCAGTGTTATTCTGAGAAGTGATGAGTTTAAAAATGTGAGGACAAGTAAAGCACATTCTTTTTTTGATGTGTTGCCCCAAAACTTAAGCCCTATATGTCTGGCTGTGGATCTCAACGTCTCTGTGAAGCCGGGATCGAGGCAATCAAGAGACACATCAAGCCAGACAAGGTGACAGGCATGAAGGGAGAAACAGGGGTAGAGGCTGAGAGTGGGAGATAAACTTCCTCAACTAAAGGCAGTGGTTCAGATATCAAACGTCCCTTTCTGCTCTTGCAAGAACGCAAGAAGACGGTTTTATTTTTACACATGAATCGAGAGAGGTACTGTAGGTGTGTAACAAGTAACATGTTCGCTGTGATAATGACGTCCTGAGGGGGGAGTGAAGAGATAAATGGGGTTGGGGCGGAGGCCCTTTGCTGACAGTGGAGAACTTTGTATGCCTGCTCTGTGCCAGTTTTTTTTTTTTCTTCAATCTTCCATTAATTGATGCACTGTGAGGATTTATACTGCCTACTGAATAGAAGAAAAATGGAAAGTTGAAGAAGAAAAAAAAAAGGACAATTAATTTTCTATGACAGGCACAACAGAAGATCATTACTCATACTCTATCATTACTATAGCCTGTAGCAGTTTCGATGTTTGGGTCGAATCTGGCTCACTAACCTCCCTTGTGTTGTCATTCATTCTTTTACTTTTTCTGTCATTTATGCGAGACGCAAAAGATGCAAAAGCGTGCAATTTAATGTAGTTAGCCAAGGTAGATTTTAGTCACTTGACATGCTAGATATTACAGTCCTGCGAAATCTCTTTCTTTAAATGGAGTGTTAGGCTAGACAATTGAATTAGCAGTCAAGAGAGAGGGGAGGACATTGAATGATGAGTGATGCTGTGTCAACACATTTTAAGGTAGGCGAGTGGCTCTACCTATATGCAAGCATCATGGCTCTCATTCAATACTGCTGTGTCTAACGATAACAGAGACTGTCCACTATACTAAGTAGAGCCTGAGCGGTTGATTGGTTGGCCGATATAATCAGCAGATACTGGCCTATTGCAGACATTAGTATTGCAACAGTATCTGTGTACTGTACCTATATATAAACATTTTCTTCCCGCTATATAATGCAGAAACTTATACTAACACTAAGACCAAAATGAGTAATTTTATGTCATGCAACGTAGAACAATGGCCACTCACTCTGTCAAAGGGAATGCCATATTTCTTCAGGATGGACGGAGATATTAGCGTCATCTTGTGGCGAAGGAAGGCGTCACAGCCTTGGGAGCTGCCAGGGAAGAAGCCTGCAGGGAAGGCACAGCGAAGAGGGGACATTTAAGATGTTTCACTGACAATCCAGAGAAACTCAAACTGTCTGAAAAAACCATGTAAAACGACCACGTTATGTAGATCTACGTTCGGTATACAAGGATCATGATTTTAAAATGTTAGGGAAATTCCTTTGTGTCTGTGTGAGGTATTGTCTAGTAACAGAATATCATTGCTGAGCAGACAAATGGGGGATGTACAGTAATTTCAAGGTTATCAGTTAAGGTGACATCAATGCAGCAGGTGTTCCTGTGTTTCCTGGTCCCACAATCCCCTGATCTAACCATTGCCTAGCTCTGTGATCCTTGCCTGTCAACTGGCACAGGATTGGGGACACCACCATCAATGCTGCCACAATATTTGCACCATATTCTGACACCTAATGCAGATGACTGACACTGTAGCACTGCAGTATTGGACCACAATCCCGCAAAACAATCAAGAAATCAACCTCTACGAGAATCGATACATATGAATGCACACCAAGAATACTTGTGTAAAAATTTACCTGAAAATAAAATTATGAATATGTTCTCATTTTAAAAAAGTAAGTAATCAAAAAAAAGAAAAATCACATAACATACATGTGTTGTGTTGATTACTAAAACCTCAGTTTACATGCTGCATGATCACAAGAGGTTCTTTTGGCAGTTTTCAGGGATGGACTAGTAAAGCAGGTAAGTATCTAAGGAATGCCAAAGCATTAGTAATTAAACTATTAAACAGAAATATAGCTGTCTATGGTATTTTTTTGTTAATCCCACAACCTGGAAAGGGAAATCCAGTTTCTCATTGACACAGGCGTGAATTCATTTACTGACAAAAGTGTGGAATAATCACATTACCGAAGTGCATGTAAATGCACTGTTAGTATGGCCCCGAGTTGGATTTCAGGGGATTGCATTATGTCACAAAGAAAGGCTGCAGCACAAAACTGGGACTGCTGCTGTCACTTCCAAAAATCTTCATCTTATTCAGCACGACCAGAGAGGAAACATTTTCCTGGAAGGTCTACATTTGCAATGGCAGTAAATTGTGTATACATACATTGAGCTATTCATTTTAAAAAGCAGCAGCACGAACAAGATTGGATAACAAAGGCTACCAATTGTTTTAACCACGGTCTCATTTGTTTACTGTGTCATAATTAATCCCAAAACAATATAAGGAGGTCTAAAACTGCTGTGCATGTCTATACCCCCAAGGTCAATTGTAAACAAAAAAAACCCATCTGCATTCATCACGCTTCACAAAACCAGCCAAATTGCATAAAGTGCATATCATCAAAAGCCCACTTGCATAGCTGCTGGAACTTTGCAATGTTACCTTTTGTGTTACAAAACAACCACCAGACTTTCTTAAAAACACATACTGCTCTGAGACCATAATATACCCCTCTGACATTTTGGGTTTTCAAAGCCTCTCTAAAACAAAGGCTCACGTTTGCTCTTGGAGACAGAGACAATCAGACAGCCTCTGCATAATCAAAAGCAAGAGTTTCTCCTCCATTACTCACTCCTCCACTCTTTACTGTCTGTACCCGCCAGTGCCTCAAAGGGGGGTCCATCCAACCTCCACCCAGTTAAACTTTAATGTGACTGACAGTATAATCGGCACCCATTTCATCCTTCATTTTCACTGCATTGTTTCAGCCTCTGTTCCACCCTACAAAGCAAGAGATGGAGAGAGGGCCTCTATTCTCCCATCGCCTGCCTGCTTGTTGGAGCTGATAAAGGTGAATAATGTGCCGACAGAGCCCGGGTATTAATCCCCATTAAAATGCAGCTGGCTCTCTGAGCTCTCCGCGGGGTAATATTAACTTAAAGCTTCATTCTGTCCTTTTGAGTTTGAAAATTAAGTTCCTGCCTGCAACCCTGCACCCTCCTCTCTCCTCCCAATCCAGTAAGTGTGAAGCCATGACTACAATAATGCGGAGATGAGGAGCGATAAGAGCAGCGGCTGTCGCTGTGTCAAATGTTTGGAGAGGAGTTTTCAAGTAACAAGACCATTGTCCCAGCCCCATTAGGCATTCCTACTACGCTCATAACTGTCTTTTTAGGACCTCGTAAACAGTTGGCTACCTGTGCTGACGATGGCTTTGATAGGTCAGTGGGTGCTTGTTAAATAACGTTGGCATTGCTTTACTCCCACTGCCAGCTGCTTAGATAAGAGGAGAGAGGAAGGCTGCAATCGGACTGTGACTAAAAGCTCAATGCCAAGCATGAAGAGTGTGACAAAAAATGTCTATAGTGTGTATTTTAAAATTCAGAATCTGAGCCTTTTTGATACTCTTATCAAATCTATTTAGGTTTAGTCTCAATCTTGTTGAAAAAAATAATCAAAATTAGCTTCACTGACTCAAGCTATTTGTAATGATTACTGCAGGTCCAGATTCAGAACTTTTAGGTTAATAAGCTCAAAATAATAATATGAAATACTTGTCCCAATCAGCTAAAGAGGACTAACCACTCTCATTTAAGTTTTAAATTGCAATATTGAAACAAAATTGAAAAGACAAAGAGGGCACTTCAGAGCATCAGCGCTCCTGACAAACAATGTGACTGGAAGTTAAAATCTGCTTGTTGTCAGTGCACAGCACTTTGGTATTTATGGCCATTTAACAACAACTGTCAGGTGATTCTTCATCAGCAGAGACTTTGTGTACTATGACTTAAATTGTCAAAATAATAATGCTTATGAGATAATACTAATTGTGCCTCCATTCCATTTAGGTGGGCCAGTAACAACACAAACAACACAAGAGCCGTGGAACTGAAACAGAAAGCAGCCATTATTACAGTTATTAACGTCTGTTGCGAAATTGATTTATTTGATCCAAGGCAGTGGTTCTTTTTATACTGATTTTGCAGGTATTTTACTTAAATATGAATCATACATTTGTGAGTTACACCTGTGATTCCGATTCATATAGTTCAAGCCACAGTCATATGCACATGTACATACATGTACGTCTAAAACTAAATCTGTGATCATCCTAACAGTATGTCGACATCAATTACACTCTAAATCATGTTTAATATTACTTGGCCAGTGCTGTTTTTTATTTTTATTTCAAAGAGATTGCTTGTCTGTCTCATGTCACACATTGTGCATTACATATCACACATTGTGCGTTACATATCACAACCGTACAAAAGAAGGATATTAAGTGGCATTGGTGATCATCGATTTGTTCCAGCTCTTCACAACAACAAGGACAAACGGTGTCCATTTAATGTAGTTTGGGATTGAGCAACTCTCCATCATCGTCCCCACATCTTATACCTCACTCTGAGCAACATACAATACGCAAGTTAATCCTCATTGATCCAAACAAGGGATAAAAAGAGGAGGAGGAAGAGGAGGAGAACATGGGAGGTGGAAATAAAAGGGAGAAGCACAAGGAGACATCTTATGTCAGAGAGAAGGGTAGATGGATGAAGAAACACTAAAGGCAGAGTGGTTAAAGACTATTTCACTTGTGACTATTTATCTGAGTCACTCAAGATTTTGTGAATTTGAGAAATAACCAACCAACCAACTCATTCTGCAGAACAGGCAGTTGATGCTGCTGGCTTCAGTTCAACAAGCCTCTCCTCCAAATTCACCATCTACAGCCCTGCTGATCTTTATAGTGCAGGTGACTGCACACACTTTGTTCTTCAAGCCACTCCTCCTTCTTAAAAAGGTCCATTTTTGCACCATCAGGTGACTAACAAATCTATGTTCTTGTATGTGGTGAGAAAGTGTGATATAAGAGTTTCTCACCCACTGAGTACATGCAAAAGATTTTTTCAGTGTGTGGCCCGCAGCGTATATTACACAGTTCATTGTGAGGACTATCATGTCTGCCAGACGAGGTTGTTTAGTGTGAGTGGTAAAGGGTTCTTAACAGTATTGCGCATGCTGTGCTCAAGAGGAATGATGCAGGGTGTAACTGAGAGGTGCTACTTTACTTCCCTTACTCCTTTTCACAGGAAAACAAGTAAGTGTGCTTTGGATGTGTGGCATGTGTATGATTTCATGGTGTGTGTTGACCAGTCTGAAGCATTTGCTCCTTTGCTTAATGTGCATGTGCTTTGTGTGACAAACAGAAAGCAGAGGCATGGTGCTGAAGGGTAAAATAGGCAAAAGCAAATGGATTTTAATTGAAAACATCAGCAGGCCCTCACCTTGTGCCAGCCTCTCCAGCCTCTTGCCGTGCTCAGGTGGAACCGCATACCTGCAGACAGAGGGGAAACAAATTGATCAGATTATTACAGGAAGCACACAATTTTGACATCTGAAGCAACATAAAAAACAAGGTGTACCATGCCTTATATTGCATTTAGTTCCATTTTCTAAATCATCTTCTTCCACTAGCTAGCAAAATATAACTCCCTCTGATTTCTCTCGGGCATTTTCCCTAGAACTCCTCATATATGTGTGACATTCTTTGATATCATCATTTTGGAATGACAAGATCTTTACATCTTTAACCTCTGAACCCTTTGGGTTCTTTCTGTTCCTCAGCTGCTGATCTATGAATTTCTATCCTGTTGAGTTTACTCTTTAAGACCTGACGAGTAGACAATGTTTCACCTTGAGATTGAAAATTTGACACAATATAGTCTTAATCCTCATAGCAAACATACAGAGATGAGAGGAAAGGGGAATAACAGATCTTTTTTTTTTTTACAGATCAGTCACAGTCTGAGCTGTAACACGGTAAATGACACATGGTCATGTGTACTTTGCTAGCTGGCTACAACTAAGTTGGTACATGACTGCAAAATCCTTCCAGCAATCTAATTTGCACAAATAACAGGCAATGAAAAGAGTTAACTCTTAACATACCTTGAGAAGTAAAGCTGACACAATAGTATTAAATGCGGCCCTACGTAACAGCATTGTCTAGATACTCATATATTTATAATTTGAAAGGGAACAAAAAGGGGAAAACGGGAGGTAGAAAAGACTAAATGACCGGTGAAGGGCAGGACAAGGAGAAATGACTGTTTTGGGAGTGCTGGCTTATTTCACTGCCCTCAGCATTCACTGTTTTAAGAAATGAAATTACCCATGAAGAACACCTCATCACCCCTTTCTCCCCTTCTGTTTTACACATGAAAACATTGTGCTAATCAATCATTATTCTTATCAATGCCTGGTGGACTACTACCATGGTGCTTCGATCTGTTTGAATCTGTTTTGATCTTCTCTAGTTTGTCTTTGTCCTTTAAGGTTTTGTTTTCAAGCTGCGGGAAATCAGCAAGTAAGACCCCTCTTTTTGTGTTTTTATCATATGTTAATGTTTTTCCTACTCTGCTTATGTTTTACTACTGTACACATACAGTGGCCCTGTGGCACTGGTTCAGTGTTGCTCCACAGTTAAAGCAAAATACCTACTGTTACCAAGACGTCAAGATAATGAGGTAGATACTGTAAAGCATATGCTACATTTAGAAAGCGAGTTTATCTGTAAAAACAGAGTGGGAGGGAGTCAGCAAAACTCAAATCTGATCTGTTCATTTGTGACGTTATTACAACGCTCTTTATTACTGCAATTATTTTCTTCTGAGTTGCCTAACCCCCCAGAGACATCAGGCAATGAACAATGGGTGGGGGGAAAAGGTGACACTCCTCCCTCCTAACACAACCCTCAACAACTACATGGATGTTTGAAAAAAAAGGGAGAAAGAAGTGAAAATTAAAAAGAAAGAACAAAGACGGAGAGATGGTGAGAAGCAACAACACTTAAGGGGAGAGAGAAATGGAATGAGCATATATATATAT
>NW_023339674.1:9797762-9802227 GCF_004916995.1 Morone saxatilis | reverse complement strand
ACAAAGAAAGTAAAAGACAGTCAATTTCAGTCAGTGGTGCCAAGACACGGTGCCACACTGCCACCTGTAGACGAAAGCTTAGAGCTTCAGAAGGGTCCTCCAGTGGTTTTTATTCTAGGCTTATTATTATAGACTGGATTCACATAGGTATCACATACATGCTGTTTGGGAGCAAGTGACAAGAAACAAATTGGTTTTTCATTAAACCGCAGAGAATCGGGCAGTGACCAGATACAGTGCTTTCTTCATATGCATCACTGTGCTTATTTACTTTTTGATACCAACTTATCAATGGTCAGCAACTACATAACACAAGCTGTCCTGTCATCATCAGAATCATCATTTTTGTCATATACTCTGTATTTTGAGCACTTGTCTGATAGTAGTTTATGCCATATTTATAGCTATGCGGCTCAAAACATTTTACAACGTATTTAATAGACTTATCTTCCACTGCACTCATCATTGTGATGTTGGTAGTAACTTATGTCGGGGCTAAGTAATGTGCCTTAGAGTGTTTGTGTTTAGCTCAGATGAACACATCAGGGATATACCTCTGTTTTGAAGAAAAAATTAATATTGATCTTCTGATCTTACTCCCTAAGACAGAAAATAAGTGCATTTCCTAAAATTGAGTATTCCTTTAAAAAAAAAAAGGTGTTTTTATCCTTGGGAAGCATCACATTGCAGACTTTTCTGTGTAAATGTGCACGCATCAGAGCAGCCCGCACCACAGAACATCCTTCAGATGATCCCTTCCATCCCAGCATCAAACTAAACAAATCAGCAGATCGGCGCGTCTCCTCCCGTTCCCTCCCTCCTAAGGCCACAGTTGCCATGGCAGCAACACGTCTGTCACTCCGGCAGCAGAGAGAGAATCACACAAATAAAACAACACACAGCAAATGAAGGCTTGAACTTTTCCACCTCTCTGAGGAAGACTATGATTTATCTAAGGTGGGACAGAATTCCTGGCATGTGGAATTAAGCTGTGATGACGGCATGAGAAACGATGCAGCATGTGTTAGTGTATTTCACACCACTGTAGGCATTTTGCATAAATTTACAAGAGTGTCTCTTTAAGATGTTTTTAACATAGGATTTTTAAAAAGGACAACTATATGCAAGTGCAATTTAAGTACTGAGTGCACATGTCGGCCAGATCACATATGAAAAGTGGTTTGCTTTAATGGTTTGCAGGTAAGACAGCATGCTGTGATCCTCTGCTATAGCAGAAGACAGTGGGGGGGGGAAACTAGCAGAATGTTTAGTCTAGCAATGGACATTTATTTATTCAATAAAACTGTACCGGTATTATTAATAATAATGGCAGCATTATTCTGCATTCTCACAACACTAAGAACCTCCTGTTCTTCCAACTTGGGCTATTTATACAATATGTTATATGATATATTGCTAGCCTAAAGTCTACCCTGATAAATTGTCTAAATTTGCTATTTTTGCAATGCTACGTTCTTGGAGTAGTTTGTTAACACTTTAAACAAAAATAAACAGTGTAAAGTTTCTTTTAGATAAGCTGAATTCAGTGTAATAGAACTGACAGTTTATTTTAAAAGGCAGCTGCTAGGGATGGTGGCTTTGCATTACAATTACACTGATTACAACTAGGTGACTGAACTTTGAACAACATAACCATTAATGTTAGCAGTGAAAATAAAGTATTTAGCATTGAGCAATGTTTCGCCTTCAATTACTGCAAACACAAAATCAAAGTCCAGAACACCTAACCCAACATCCAAACTGCAATTACAACCCAACTAATGCTATATGCAGATCTTCCGCTCTGCATTTCTCTCCTCTGGGACACAAAAAAACTGGTTAAAAACCTTTGGACTATAGCAGAGCTTGAGAACTGATGGATTTATAATAAACTCCTCCCTTCCTGGGAAGTTACAGCCAGGGTACACTTCAAAATATCCCTTTCAATTCTCTTTCGTCAGCCTTTCCCTACCTTCCCCTCACATGCTCTAAGGCTAATCTTTTATCTGACAGCAGATCCACTTGTGTGTGTTGGGGTAGAGGGGTGATTGAGGGTTTCAGCAATGAAAATAAAGAGAAAAAGAACGATGGAAGGACAAAGGCAGAGAGAAAGTGACAGACTGCTAAGGCTGAGCTCTTTTACACATTTGCCTGTGTGTGTGTGTGTGTGTGTGTTGGTGTGTGTGGTGGTGTGTGTGTGTGGTGTGTGTTGTTGGTGTGTGTGTGTAGCAAATAGTAGCTTGTATGGTTGGGTCTGTACTTTGCATGGAGCAGATGTGTGGGGAAAGCATGACTCTATTTCACCAAACCTCACTATGAGGGTGGGGAGAAGTAAGAGTGTCGTGCGTTGTTTTATGTGTTTTTAAGGGGCATTGCTCTGTTTAACAGCCTGTAATTTACCCCACACACAAAGGGTAAAAGTAAAAATGAGTCAATTTTCCGCAATTGAAAAGTGGAAACTTTGAGCACATAGAGTGAGGATAGAGAGAGAGAAACAAAGACCAAGCAAGGAGAATAAACGAAGCGAGGGAAATCGTAAAAAAGAAAAAGCATGTTAATAAGAAGAAAGGAATGGTGTGCTCCATCCCAGTCTAAGAGTGAATTATCTTACAAATACAGGAAGAGGGTACGGCAAGTTAAGTTTGAAGTATTAAAAGACGAAAAAGCAGAGTTTAGAAGCAAGTTAATATGCATTAATGGGTGGAAAACTCAGACCAGCGATGCAGATGTCAGCAATAAAAGCCAAACAGCAGCGATAAATATTCTAAATAGATGCAATTAATAACAGCAAAATAGTACACCATTTTTTTGAATATCAATTACTTACTAAATTTGAACCTTTTTTGATTGGTTTTTCCTCTCAAAAAGCAAAAACTATTACCAGTGTATCCTAAGAAAAACACACCCACTGCGTGTCAACACAGACATTCAAGACATCCGTACATCATGTTTTCTGTGTAAGAACAAACACTGACGGCATTCTTTAAAACAACATTACTACAGCTTGATGCTTCAGAAGAGCCGTTGTCCTGATTACCCAGCCGATAACACAACTATAAGCTACAAAACTATGCATATTGCTGCACATCTTGACTGACTACTCATTCGTCTGTATGTGCTCACATGTGGGAGTTGTTTGGTGAAGGAATTAGATTAGACTGCCTCTAGTAAGTAACTCAGTTTAATATTGCCCCAAAATCTCAAATCGCCTCGAAGGTAGACGAAAGCCTTTGAAAAGGTTAATTTATCAGCTTTCACAAGAAACCTCTACAAAAGAAAAAAAGACATTGAAAATGTCGGAAAAGTTTTCCCTAACTATTTCTATATGTATACATCTTCTTAAACAGTTCACTGCAAACAACATGTTCTATGTAAAGTTCCATGAGCAAGATATAACCTACCTACTACCAAATTAGCACTGCACAGCTTAAACATTTGCCCTGATTAGGGATCCGATACAAAGCAGTGACATCCAGATGAACGGAATTAATTGGCGCGACCCGTGTATGGTCTCTGTAAGCATGTTACTGCCACCGCTGGACTGACCATTGAATCCAGACTGAAAATCACAGCTTGTGATAAATGTAATTTTTATGCCACAACACAACACACACACACAGGTAATGATACTTTACCACTCTCAGTGAGAGCTGTGAAACGAGACAGGATAGTATTTTTAATGAATCACACACAGCAAGGGGGGGAACTGTTAAGGCCACACACACATCTAACCACTCACAGAGGACAAAGTGGTGGGGAAGCATACTGTGACAAAAGAACATGGAGTGGACGAGATGCAAATGGGAAAACACCAACACACCAACACACAACCTACACACACACACACACACACACCACACAACACACACACACAACACACAACACACCAACACACCATCACACACACACACACACACACACACAGGATTTAATACTATTCTGAAAAAACTGTATTCCTGCTCTGAGACTGGAGTTGTTCTCTCACCTTGCAGTGCCGATGGGAGGAAAGCAACATGAGGGTAAAGAAAGAAAACACCAAACAGACACACACACACACACACGATGAAAATCAAGGGACAGAAAGGAAAAAGAAAAAGTATTTTTCCGCAGGTACCAGGGACCTCCGGGGGTGACTGACACAAACAGAAGGAAATGTAATAATAATGCACAGCAAGTAAGCACAATTACTGCTCAAATCACTACCAATACATTGGGAGCTACTATAAAAGGTTTTGGCAAATTTCACACCACCTGTGAAATCAGGTCTTATTGTATTGTTTCTTTTGTTCAACATTCCTCAGAGATTTACTGTAAAACTTGCAATTCTTGACAGGAAAACAAAAGAGAAAAACATTTGCAAACAATCCTTAAACAGCTGTAACTAGTACAGACTAACACATTTTAATTCTACCCTTATTCATCAAGTTTTTGTCCTAATATCTAAACCTCAAAACACAAATCCCAA
>NW_023339674.1:9779059-9797743 GCF_004916995.1 Morone saxatilis | reverse complement strand
CAAGCCCAATCAAATATATCAAAGGATTATTAAAATGGGAAATAACCAATGAGAAGCCTGCTCCAAGTAGCACAAATAAACAGCATTAATCTATAGCAGCGATTCCGAACAAAAAAGTCAAGTTTAAAGCTTGATGCTCCTGCAAAACAAGCCTAAAACAAGAATCTGAGAACTGTGAATGATGTAGTTGGCACAGAGTTGTGATGTTTAATACCCAATAGAAACGTCCAACCCTGTAGCCCTGGTCTGTCTTGAGTGCTTTAGACTGATTCACTGAGATAAATGGGTTGAGGGCACCTGATGTATGATACAGAGAAGATAACATGGCAGGAAAAGTGACAGAGGATAAACATACGCCACAGAGACAACAGCTTGTAGCAAGTAGAAGCTCCTGTCCTGACTACTATGGTTTGATAATCACCTTCAGTGTGTTTGTCTGTTACTGTCCCTGTGTGCAAGTTTGTGATGAGGAACAGGGATCTGTTTATTCATACCAGTATCTCTACAACTAGGTACCATTACAAATTATATTTTTAATGCAGAAGGCTGTTAGAAAGCTGCAAAAACAAAAAATTACAAACTTCTCTGATTCCAGCTTCTCCAATGTGAATATTGGCTGATTACTTTAGTCTTCTTTTATTGTAATCTGAACATCTTTGGGTTTAGGACAGTCAGTCGGACAAAACAAGACACCTGAAGACCCCACCCTGGACCGGGAAAGGCTTTTCTGACCATTTCCTAACATTTTTTTGACCCAACACTTAACCGATTTATCGAGGAGTAAGTGACAGCAGAGAGCAAAAAATAATCATTAGTTGCAGCCCTGTACAAATGTTTGCTTTTACCAATAAAGAACTGCATGATACTGGTAAACCTCTAACTGAAAGGACAAACCAAACAAAATAAGCTGGCATTTATTACAAATGACTCTACCTGCGATTCTTAAAAAGCAACTTTCAAAATCTGAAACAGATAAGGCAAATAAATAACCCGCACTCAAAGAGGGTTTCATTGCTTTATTCATCATGGCTGCCCTATCTCCACCATACAGGCACATTATGTTCCTGTTAAGACTCCACATGGACTTTAGATGGTGCTGTTAACCACTGTAGGATCATTTCAGATGCTATCAGGCAGGCAGAATATTCTGGCTGTTGGCATGCCAGCAGTGCGAGCCAACATGTCAGCTGCTGTTTGCCACAGAGCCCCTGGTCCAGCTACTGTCCTTAAGAGCAAATAAACAACTCCTCTTGGGCAGTTGTATCACATATGTGAAATTAATGGGAAAATGTATGAGCTAATTTTTCAAGCCGCTTTGTGACAATTCAAAGAAGCATGCGGTGGAGAAAGTCCTGTCCGGAATTTAAAGGTAAGTATGCATCTGCTGATTGTAATGGCGCAAAGGGGGATCACTGTTAAAATGTGTAAGTAGTAGTTTTAAAATACTTTGATAATAACTTCAACATTAAACAATCAGATCTTGCATTCACACCTAGTATTTTTATTGTGTTCTAGTTATCCTCATTGAGATCGGATCTGTGTCCTCCAGAACAAAACCCTCGCAAATAATTTGAGTGGCAGAAAATCAGGCCCAGACTCTGTTAAAAAGAAATAAAATTAAAAAGTACTGACCAGGACTTCGACTGTCCAAAGTGCAGGTAGTTGATGCTGTAGAGGTCCATGTCCTCAGTGTGCCAGGCAAATGTGGTCTTCCACATGCCAAAGTAGAGGTAGGGAGTGTTGACACCTTCAATAACGATGCCACATTCCTGCTCCACCATATCCAGCAGTGTGTTGAGGTGGCCAATGTTCCACTCTTGAATGTCCTGAATGGAGACATGTCATTTTTATGATTAGCATGTACAGAGTAGTTTCTATGCTCAAAGTGGTCCTCACAGTCTATTAATGACCACCAGGTAGTGCTGTAGTCATCCAAAAATGTCATCATAGTACCTCACTCACTGAGCAGGGTATGAAAAAATATCACTTTGTAGAAACCTTTTTAGATGCTGGCAACAAGTAATAAAAAACACAATCTCTAAAGTTTCTTAGATTAAGGACATTACATTACAATTACCTTTACCTTTTAATAGTATTTTAAAGGTCCACTGACACTGAAAACTGTTAAAACATATAAGTAAGAGTACGTCATAAATTCTTTTTGGTCCTAAATTTACTGAGTAACAGTCATGTCAATCAAAGTATATAGCGAAATAAGCAGTGTTAGCAAATCAGCCGCACCAAATGAGCACTTACACACAAAACCCTCACCTCATCATAGATGGAGCCACTGACATCTGCACCATAAATTGGTGACACAAATGTCAGGTTCTTCCAGTACTTCCTCTCTAGATCATCAAAGTCTTTGTGCCGGGGTGTGCAGTACCTGGAAACAGCATTGGACCAGTCATGTTGTAAGCAGTGAGTTGTGAGTAGGGAGATGGCCCCCTTAACTAAAACCCCCATGTTGACAAGCATCGAGCATTATGAGCAGTTCAACAATTAGCCCGTTTTTAAATCACTACACACTTTAGGTGTACAAACAGAAAATAGGGACGTTAGGACCAACATAGCTTCTTAACGGCAGACAAGGAAGAAGAATGAGGACACCGTTTTGAGAATATATCAACAAATTCTTCAATAAATATACTGTGCAGATATGGTTTTACTATTGCCTTTATTGAACTTCATTTAAGCATTTTTAGGACCACTAGAGGGCAGAAAACACACTTCAACACAAAGCTACAGCAGCCAGTGCCAATAGATGTATTTAATTCCCTTGGTCTTCTTCATATTTTAGTGGTTTCAAGTAGTAGTAATCAGTAGATTTTTTAGAAATAAGAATAAGAAATCTCCTTTAAGACAAGATCATCTTCAAATGAAGAAATTGTATTATAAATCAGGAAAAGCTGCCACTTTGCAAAATAGTACTAGTAAATGTTGACATAACTCAGTTACGGGGATGGGCATGAGTACTTAAGTACTAATTAGGACGTCGTTATTCATTCCACTTATCGAGTACTCGCATTTGAATCTGCGCAACTGCAGATAATGTTGAGCGCTTTTAGACACATGACTTATCTAACATTGCAGGCAGAACTACGACTAAGCATCAAAGTGATGTTTGGAGGGATCTCTGAGTAGACAAAATGAATGTGCAGTGCAAGCTATGTAACATCAAAACGTGTGTATTAACAAAACAATCAGTTCGATGATTAATCATTTGCGGTTTAACACAAGGGGAAAACAGCTGAGGCGATCACCTCTTATCACCTCATTTGCTAAAGCTAGCAATGTTAGCAAGCGTCGCCGCGAAGCTACCAGGGCAGATATTAGTCGGCTCATTTCAACGATGGTTCATCACAAGCTGATTGTTGAGCCAGAGTACATTCTACCATCAGGGTAGAGGAGGAAGAGGGAATGTATGAGCAAAGTGCTGTGAACTGAACTAAATTAACGGGCCAAGATGGTTGCAGATGAAAAGGTCACAGCTTGTTTACCAACCAGATGAATTAATAGCTCATCTCTACAGTCTGTGCAGTGCAGAAAGGCAGGATAACCCTGACCCTAACCGCATTTCTACTCAAGTGTTTATTTCAGACTCTATACTGAACATAAGAATAGGGTCTGAAATAAACACTCATGTGAAAAAAATTTTGTTTTTTTTGGTGAGTACCCAATAATTCAATGCAAGTACTTAAATATGGAAACGACTTCAAATGTCCATCCCTACTCATTTAAAACTAAGGCAGAACAACACTTTTGAAGAGCAGTCTATGAGCTTAGGCATTCATAGACTAAGCTTAAACCACTGGATAAGTGTATTTTATTTATTAATAATTCTTAAAGACTGTATCAGCGTATTTGTTTCATCAGATGTACGAAAACTCAACTACATGTGAGCTCATTCTTTTACAAAAACATTGCTCGGGAAGACATAAGCAACAAAGAAGCCTCTCATTATCAGTCTCAACCTGTTCTAAAAACACTCTTAAAGTATACAAACATCAGAGCAACCACATTAAATGAAGCCACTGCACCAGAGACCGACTTACTTCTTGCTGTTGGCCAGCTTGCGGTACTCGCCTACAGTCATCGACTTCTTCTGGATGTTGTACTGAGTGAACAGACCAGACTGTCCTGTCACTACCTGCGTGATGGGAGCTGGAATCACCATGTCCTCGATGGTGTCATAGGACCTCCGCGGCTTCCAGCCCTCTGGGGGAATCACCTGGTGAAGGAGGCAGATTGTTAACGTTTACATTTACATTTAGGGAGCTGACATTCAAGTTTTACAATGACCTGCAGCCACAAGTTAAACTCAACACGAATGCTACTGACAGCCCATCAAAGTCTTATTGTACATTATTGGAGGTTGGTACAATTCTCCAAACTGGCAGGACATTCAAATCCTATTTAATTCCACTATATACAGTTTGAACCGTTGAAACTTAGATAACACAAAACTATTATTTCATTATTTAAATCAACATAAAATGCCAAACACTTGCTGATTTCAGCTTCTAAAATGCCAAAATATGTTTGCTTTAATATAATAATAAATAATAAGTCATTTTAAGCAGATTGTGTAACTTGTAGTAGGCATTTGTCAATCCTAACATACTACAGTATGTATGTGTACGTATGCTGTCCCTACTTTTGCCAGCCCAGCACGGTGAGCTCCCTGACTCTCCATGTAGACAATGTATTTGGCGAAGTCTTTGAACTCCTCCATGGTGGGCCGGAAGGTCATGATCTTGCAGCTGGGGTTCTTGGCGCTGACTGGTGGCAGTGGTGGCAGCAGAGGGGTCGAGGGCAGCTCAGAGCCTGGAACAAGGCCTGGGGCCAGATCTGGGTCTGTAGGCTTGGCCGTGGTGAGACCTGGAGCAGCATCATGTTCTGAGGTTACCGCTGTGTCGGGGGTTTCAGCTACTGCTGGCTGCCGGGTGGGAATCTGATCTTGGGCTGCACTGGAGCTGAGATTAGGAGGAGAGGATGGGGTAATGTCAGGAGGCGCGGCGGGGGCAGGGTGAGGAGCCGGCACCGTGTCCATGGGCATGTCGGTAGCCATTGGGTCTTGTAAGGGTTGCAGGTAAACCTGGAGGAGAGAGCATGGGCAACGAGTGAATATTCATTCTGTTTCCGCCTCTTTCGAACCGCCATGACCTTTTTACAAACCAAATTAGGAGCAGCTGCTGACCGCAAGACATGGGAGGCTTTTTAAGAGCTAATCAAGTGAACAAAGTAAAGAATGAACATAAAATGCTGGTACAAAGAATAGGACATCATAACAGCAGAAGCATGCTGCTCCGAGTTTGTTTAACATGTCGACGACAATATCTTTTGTTGCTCATGTTCAATAATAATAATTTATTCATCATTTACTTTTTTAACGATGCACATTTGCGTACAGGTGTCTCTGCACCTTGATAAAGCTGGAGATGCGAGTTACGTGGGACGTCAAACAAGCAGTCAAAAGTAACATCTAAATATTTAATAACACCTCAGAATAGTGTACGTGGATATGACTATGTGCTGCTTTCACCTGTGCTTCCAAGAGTAGCTACAGCCAGGGTAACAGTCTTGTCTGTGTCACACCCCCCCCCCCCCCCCCCTTACCTCACTCATTTTACACTAGAAAGGCTATTACTTTGTTTTACAGGACATTCCCCCACCTCGTCCTAATATTGATACTACTGGCAACTAGTGCTTGCTTCCTGTATGAACAGAAGTTGTTTAAATTGTAGCAGCCCTGAGGCTTGTGTTTGACCAACAGGCAACACCAAGTACAGCAAACTCCATCCTGATAGCCCCAAGGCCACCTGAACCACTGGAGCACAGGCTTATTGAGGCCACACAACTACGCACCAGGAACCTTTCACTTAAAGCTGAAACTGTTAGTCAGTGAATCTATTATAAATCAAATTAATCAGCAAATATCTTGATCATCCATGTACCATTTAACAGCATTTGTTTCAGGGGTCGGCAGTTTACCGTTTTAACACTTGCTGCTGTTTTAACACTCTCTCTGGCATAAAATCAACATGTTACTTCTCTTACTAAATATAAATATGGAATAAATATTATATGGCTCTTATCTCGCTTCCTTTCTCCCTCCGCTTCATAAAATGTGTCCATTAAGTCAGAACAAAAAACTGCTGCACTCTCTAAAGCCACTGGCACACCAATCAATCATTCTCCAACAACAGGGAATATTCTAATGCTGTTGGAAGTTTTTTACAAAGGGTTTTTAACAACTAAGCTCAACTAACTACTAACCTAACTAACTTAACAACTAACTAACTGCCCCGGGCCTCAAACACTCACACAAATCCAAACCAACAGGTGGCTTTAAAAGTGAGAGTGAAGAGGGTGTAGTTCAGAGACACTCCTCGTATTAAAGGGAGGTCCACACCAGGAACTATACCAACAACTACTACACCACCACTATAAAGACAACGGCAGAGGCAATATATACCTGTGATCACCTTCAGAGCGATTTGATGAACCTTATTGTGCTATACAACTTATGAAGTGCTCATGGTGGTACTGTTTTTAAAAGTGTCCTGAGATAAAAATGACTGAGATAATTGGCGCTATACAAATAAAATTGAATTGAACTGAAAATTGAATTGCTATTACGCTGCAACTTCACACATGAAAAACGCCATTTTACTTGAAATCTACTGTCAAACACTCTTTAGCGCTGACATGTAATCGTCTCTCAGGCGACACCAGAGCGGTGGCCGACTGCACAGCCATTATACAATGTCAAAGTACCAATTACAAGGACTGCATCTCTCATTTACCGCTAATACAGGGGAAGGGGAGCTGCACTGCTATGAATACGCATACTATATTTACACTTTTATCGTCCAAAGCATGGCAAACTGATCAAACATAGACTGAACATGTCAAATCTGACCAAACATCTCCAAAATATTACAAACAAGGACAGCCAGCCTAGGCACACAAAACTAACGTCTGTGTTTGTGGGAGACTGTTTGGTTGGTAATCCATGGCCTTCAGGCTACATTTCATTGCTCTGAACATTAGTTTGACAATTTAGTATCCTATAACTATTTCAAACATATCGCCCAGCTCTACATGTATGGCAACCCTGAACAGGTTTAATTCAGTACTAGGGGAGTATAAAGTAGTTTGACGTCAGCAGAGCACAGTTTTGTCTCTTTTTCATTTTTTGTATCCAAGCAAACAGGTGTTATATATATATATATTTTGTCACTCACAATGCAAGGGTTGTAGAATTAAATTTAAATATAGTTCCCTTTATGCAAATTTTAGGAAATAAAATGAATGATGAAATGGATTCATTAAAAGAAACTATTATTAAAAACTAAATATAAAAAATATCAACCCATTTTACATCTACCTTTCCTCTGCAAGACTTACAGTCTTCACAGTGCCCTAACACTGTTCCTGGCTTAACAAAATAAACACACACACAAACACACATCACTCCCTTAATGTGCTTTGCAGGCAGCCTCTAATGGACAGCTTTCACACACATCTGCCACCCACAACTTTAAAACAACACTAAATGTAACTACTTCTTTCTTGCACTGTCAGTTCCTAATACAGGGCAAGACAAATGGAGACGATTCAACAAGTCATTTGCATGAAGCACAAACACCATCATAGTCTGTAGTACAGGAAACATGCTGTGAGGTTGAATAGACACTGTCACGTTTCAAGCAGCCGAATAAAAAGAAGGGAGAAGTTAAGTTCTGCTGAATTTAATAGATTATAATCCCACTTCGACACAGTATTGTTTCCTGCTTAGTGACAAAGAGTATGCTTTCAAAATAACTGGCTGTTCATTAACAAAGTAACAATTCACAGCTGGTTTTACTTTCGCATTTAGACACGTTTTTAACTTTGTATCAGCCGCAAGGTCCCTTTTTCTAACCGGTGCTGACCTATGCAGGAGATGGAAGGAAGGCCACATGACCCCCAGCTGTCTAACCACAACAATAAGGGGCCTACACAACCCCTTTAACTCTTATATGGGCCTGAAACTCAAACACTGCAGTCCGCTGCCCCCCCTAATAAGCACGGAGAAGCTTATACCCACAAACTGCATTCGTCCTCCTGACAGTTAATTCATATATGTGGCTTTTTTGAGGGGAAACGACGCCGCTGGTTTTTAAATGAGCTATCAGTACAGGATGCTGCTGCTGCTAAGGGCGACGATGGCTCTGCACAACTAACACAAACTGTTAGCATTTTATCTCAGATGACACCGAACAAATAACTGTCGCTGAAACGCTTCAAAATGAGTAAAATGTAGAACTTGCATTTGCCTTCAATGAATTTCGTTAAAGGCGCACGAATACGCAAAAGCGAGCGTTTAAACCGAGCAGCAGTCCGTCGTATCTTAACGTTTATGTATCCTTAGCAAACACTGGCTAGCTTCTGGCGAGCTACTTTCATATCTGCATTTAGAAAAAACAAAACACCGCGACGACAGACACCACACACCACTATTACACGAGAACACGCTCTTTGTAAGTGAAAAAACTGAATGCCTTTTGGATAAATATTACCTCCTGCAGCAAAAGTGTTATCCTCTCCCTGTTTCGTTCAATCGATGTGGTTTCGTTTTGTAAAAATTCCCTGGATCGATTTTCCTCTAGCATTAGCAAGCAGAGGCTACATGCAGTCACGCCCACCACAGAAACGACGCCTTGCGATTGGTCGAACCAGCCCGATAATAGAATTCTCGGTCATAAACGCAGCGATCTGGTTGGTTCATTCGGTTATAGACACACAAACCGACCAATGAAAACAGGCGCTCACTACTACTCGTCCTCGGTGCTTGCGCTTATCCGATGTGCACGCCTCGCACGTAGACACTGGCGGGTTGGCTGAAGGCTTTATGCCCCGTCGACCATGAGGGAAATAAAACACCCTCAGGGCAGGTGAACACATTTTAACCAGTAGCCTCATAATCCTTGAATGAGTTTAAGAGTTTGCCAAAACCTCTATAATCATGCTATTTAGTACTGTTCCTCATCCAGTGTTCTCTGAATCTTGACTTTCTACCTTTTAATAGAGAAAATCTAGTCTTGTACTTTAAATCTAACATTGCAAAAGCTCACTGGTCTTTTTATTCTATTTATAACTAAAAAGGCACAAACAGTTCATTACTTAGGTAAAGGTTATGTCAAAAATCTTCAAGACAGATGTGGAAGACCAATATTTAAGTTAATTTTCATTCACATAAACCCTGTGCCCCTCCCCAGAAAAACACATTTACAAAAAATACCACCTCATTTTCACTTTTTTTATTGAATAACACTGAAAATGTATTGACAAATCTTTGCACCAAACCTGTGCAAGCAATTCTAAAACTACATATCAAAACTAAAATGGACTAAAATTATACAATTTCTGAAAATATACATTTCCCGGTCTATGCAAATATTTGTCTCTCCGTTAAAAATCAAAATGCTGACACTTGGATAGACATTGGCACACACTGCTGTTGAAATTCAACACCAAATATTAATAAAAAGGCAACGGCAAAAGTAATATATAACAAATTCAGATAATTTAGCCGATTCAATATCAAATTTCAGGAACAGTGTGTGGAATTTCCTTAAATGTTTCAACCTAATGCAAGCATTTTCTGTTTGTTTTTTTTTTAAATGAGGTCAGGTATTACAAGAGACCACAGGAGACACAAAAATCTGAGTGAACAGCCCCCCACAAATGGCAGTAATAGATTATAAAAGATGTCAAAAGTACAAATTTTTATTTTAGCAAAAAACAAAAACAGTTTCTAGACTCAATTAGGTTTGAGCATCAGGGACAATGTCTAAAGAGCTAGATAGATGGGAGTTCTACATTACACTCTTGGTTAAGCACTTTTGCTTCTTTGGGCTTTATAAAAAGTGAACCTCTTCAAAACATGGGGAAATACATTTCTATACCAAAGAATATAACGGCCTCAAGAATCTATCATGTTTAGCTATAAAGGTTTTATCAAATTCATAGTAACTTTTAAACCAACTTTCATATACAAATATAAAAATTACTATGTGAAAACATTTAAAGGAACCAATACACAAGTTAGAAAAGCCAATCACACTTGATGACACCCCTCCCCGACAAGACACTGTCTCAAAAAGCTGAGGAGCAGATTTTGTTTTTGAACTTGTTCAGTTTGTGGTTGTATGTCAGAGCTCATCCACCTTTTATGGAGCAACTTTAGTTTCAGAAAGCTTATTTTCTTAAGAAATTATTTGTTGGTGCAATTTCAATCATCTGATCATGCCAGGACAAACAAAGTGTCACATTTTCTATATAGTCCATTTCTCTAGTTGTGCGTCAACTGATTTCTTAACAGGAAATTGACCTGCATTGTGTTGTGTAAAAACAAACCGAATAGGCAGGGGGAATTTAAAAAGTACAGTACAGACAAGAACTACAGGAGACGCTTAACAGTCTTAAAGGTCAGATGTGAATGTAGGCCAGCAACTGCAAGATCAGATAATTGCACCAAAACAACAACCAACCAACCACAGCCAAACTAACGGCAGACCAGATACGATCCAGATTCTAACAGTCGTATACAAAAGAATCTCCAAAAAAGTTGGGCAAACGGCTAAACCACTTTTGACGTAACGTTCCCTTAATGAGTGCTAAACATGGAGGGATGTAGTTAAAAGTAACATTTTACATTATGGATAACATTAGCATTAGTTAATGGAACAAAACAAAACGCTGGGAGTAAAATCACGGTTGAAGGCATTAACGGAGTAATGGTACACTTACAAAGGAACTTCCAATTTATCATTAACTACACATCATGGCAGATCAAAAAGGCGAAAAATGGTAGCATTGAAGTCCACAAAACTTGTAGTTTTATAAATCATAAAAAATATATTAAGAGAAACTGATTCTTTATTGCCTCTACTGAAAATTCCCCTTACAGTTTACATCACGTTTCCTCGAGGGTTGAGTAGGCAGAACCAATGATCATCGCCCGTTGCTGTACCCTGGGAAAAACTGATTTAGAATGTCTTGCAGGGATTTGTTGACGGCCATGGAGTAGTTTTTGCCCAGGTCGTGCCTGCAGGCCGGGCAGGTGTACACCTCTGCTTTGAAGGACCTCTGAAGGCATTCCTGGAGTAAAAAGAAACTGTTTAGTTCTCAGTCTGATGGTTTTCTTCTTTAAATTACATTTTCACTGTTTCACAGTTGCACTCTCATACTGTCAAATATCAGCCTGTGAAGATTCCCTTTGTTCTAACATTTCTTTAGTAAGTGGTTTCCTGCATTTCCCAGAATGACATTTGACGGTTTCAGTGACATTTTGGGGGTGTAAGGTAGGGATGTGTTGACGAATTTACCACAGCTACGCAACACGACATTAAGATGGCAGTTCTCACCCCACCACTAGTGCAATAGAGTAAAAATAACACCTTTTAGGTCATATAGCATTGACTGAAAACATCCCTCTACAGTTTAAGAGGTAGGATTGGAAACTTGTTTTTACATTGTATGCAGTTACTCAGTGTTTTCCCTGTTGCCTTCTGTATTTTAAAATCTACAGAAGGAAAGCTCATCTATTTAAGTGCAATGTACTCCAACAGTGTATCCAAGTCTTTGTTTATCACTCTTTGCACCTGCTACTGAATTGTAAATCAACTTTCCATAGTCCCATGGGTTGCCAACATTTGAGACAATGATCATTTCTTACCCTGCAGACATTGTGTTGGCACTCTGTGGTGACGGGCTGAAAGACCACTTCTTGACAGCAAATGCAGAGGAAAACTTCTTCAACTTTGTTCAAGAATTTCTGCAGAAACAAAACACGTGACAAGACCTTACAAATTGTTCTATCATTAAACTGCCCAGAGCAGGTTTAAAGCAGTTCTCAGTAGCCGAGAGAATAGTAGGTTTTGACAAACAGCCTTGAGCTATTTCACCGTGAGATATTTCCTGAACAACTCAGTTATTTGCAAAACATTACAAGGTGACAACTACTTCTTACTTCAGTTTCAAGTAGCAGAAAATTGAGCACTGATAAAGCTCCACACAAACCAAATGTTTCAGACAAGCTATTTTTAGTTAATTAAGATGTATTGTCAATAACTTGAATTTCCCTCGGGATAAATAAAGTATCTATATATCTAATACAACTTTGCATGCAAGAGCACTGTTGAGATTTCTTGTTTTAAGTTCTCTAGGTAGGCAAGTTGCTGACAACATGATAATGTTGAATAATTTCCAACGGTATACAAGGAAATACCGTATTTAGCTTTTTTTACTTGAAGTCAAACTACTGTGATGTATTATGCATCTGCTTGTTGTAAATCTGTTATGCTGGGGCATCCATTCCAACTTTACACCACTAATTTATCGCTAAACTGTTGAAAAGGTCTAGAAATTCCAAGCTCAATTTACTGCTTCTTTAGTCGTATCCACAAGTAGAACAAACAGAGGCCACAGTTTCCCCAAACACAAGCTTGAGCATTTTGAAACTGCAAGTGACGTAACCAAATATGCAACCATACTCACCGGCCCAAGAGACAGTGACCCCATGGCTTCATCCCACACCTTCTTGTTTTGCTCGTCATTCTTGATAAGAGATTTCTGCTCCTTGGTAAGCTTGTACACTTCTACCTTTACTTTCTTAGTAGTCTTGGCTGGTGAGGTCTTGGAGTCTGACAAAAAGAAAACAATTTAAATTCACTAAGGAGTTGTGGAATATAAAGGTTGATTACGCATAGGTATGCATGGCTCGGGGTGATTTGCAGCAGTCTTGTATGAAACCCTGTTCAATACTAGGTTAAAAAACAAATACACAGCCAACAGCCACATAAAGAGAACTTACCACTGCCCTGAGATTTTCTCTTCCTCTTCGCTTTGCTGGGTGTTGCTGCCGCTTCCTCCACTTCATTTTTGTTCTCTTTCTCTTTCTGGTAGCCAGCAGGATACTGGAAGAAGATTGAGTCCATTTAATTGACGTTATGATATTATTTGCAATCAGCTCAAAGCACAGCTAATGTTTGCATGCTCATTAACAGGTCATTTAGCAGGTTAACACGGATTAACACTATAATTACTTAAATGTGTTAGAATATTAACATGCTTGTACTTTAACATGCTAAATGTGAAATTCAAATCTAAAAGTTCAAATGTTTTTGCACATTTCATGCTTAAAGTTGTAGTAGGTAACTTTTAGGCGTATTTGCTGAAACTGTCACTATATTCCTGATAAGACAGATGCCACCATGCCATGGAAAGCAAGTCATCTGAAGCATGAAGGGCAACAGGCTCCTGCTCTGCTGTAGGTTTGGTGGGAGGGGTTTAGTGGCGTAATATTCAAAGCACATAGAGGCGGAAAGTTTTGCATTGCATATGTTCAAAGTACCCACTGCAGCTTTAAGAAAAGTAATCAATTTTCTGCTGCCAATTTATTTTCAGTGAAAATGTAATAGAAGTATTGTTAGTTTTGAGTGTGAAGCCAGTATTACTATTGTAATTAGGAGTTGATCATATCCTAACACACCTAAAAACAATATGACAAAACCCCTGAATAATCATCTTTACCTGCATGGTTAGACCGAGCTTCTTGATGCGTTCCTTGCCATCTCTGGTCCATGGTGCCGGCTCATCATCATCACGCTTCAACAGATACCGCCAGACCAAGAAGCCAGACTTTCCCTTTTCTGGCCAGTACTTCACTATCTGAAAGAAGTTGATGACAAAGTAAAACTACAGTTCCTGTGAGACTAAACAAATAAAATCAATTCCATTTATTTATTTATTTATTTATTTATTTAATTTATTTATATATATATATATATTTATTCAGTTTATTTATAATGAATGAATTGTCACCCAATGATTTATAGATCAATAGCACATACAGAAACCTGTGCAGTGTTCCACATACCTTATATATCCCATCATATCGGTTTCCTTCTTCAGGGGAATATTTACTGTGCTTGCGACCCTTGCAGCTGCGCACAACTCTAACCGGTTTGCCTTCTTTCCAGTTCTTAGCCTCGGCTCCATTTTTGTCATTGACAGGGACGTTACAGTTGAGAGCCAGCGCCCTGGTGAGGACCAGACAGTTTACATATGCAAAATAAAATAAAACAAAAACAGACAATACAAAAATCCTGTTGATTAAACACAAGTTATAATAATAGTCCTTTAGTGTCATACCGGTTCATGTGGGTAAGTGTCTGATCACAAGATTGCTCAGCAGTCCTCTTGTTTCCAGAAAGATCTCGCCCTCCAGAGCCAGTGTAAGTGAACTCATTACCATCATCCTACAATGCAACACACAAACACCATTACACACTTTAAAACTTAACCTGGTTGTGTTAATAGAAACAAATGGGTTTCTATTAACACACTCTGATAACTTTAAAAGAGATTAGTTAAGCCCCTTTACTCCATACTCTAAATAACACAGCATACCACGTCATCCTCATAGCCTCCTGCCAGGACCAGAGAGTAGGCGCCATCATTGCTTCTGCCATGAATCCCAGCTACGTGTGGCCTGTGGACACCAGATTCACTGACCTAGAAAAGCCAAAGAATTGAAACATTATTGCTGGCCATAGGAACAAATTACCACAAAACCTCAACAGCATTAATTCAACTCTCCAGCTGTGTGGACTGACCTGCACTCTGAACTTCCACAGTGAGCCGACGGGGATGCCGGGTATTGGGCCGTAGTGGTTGGACGGGACAATAGTGCACTGCTTGGTTCGACCAACACAGGCCATTCCCTGGAGGGAGAGAACATAGTTTGTATTTGTTTAATATCTAGTATCGTAGCCATTTGGGGTTGAGGATGTGAACTGTACACATACTGTATGTACTGCCAATATAAAGTCATCTCACCTTGCCCCAGTCCCTCTGGCTGGAGGAGCTGGCAGAGGCCATCTTAGATTTCTTCTTGCTCTCCTTCAGCTTCTCTCCAGCCAACACAACCTCACTGGCGTCATTACGGCAACCTGGGCAATACCTGAGACAGTATGACATGTAGAGTGAAGGTCACAATTGCTACAAGATGGTTCTTTAAATCAACATATAACTGCATTTGATGCTACTGACCAGTCCTCATCTTCTGGGATGGAGGTGAGCGGAGGGTTCAGGCAGTAAGTGTGAAAGGCCATGTCACATTCATCACACAACAACTGTTTGTCAGGATCCTGCTTGATGCCACAGATTTTGCAATTACACCACTGACAGTTTTTTTTGGGATCATCCTTACAGCGCTTGCACTCAGGGCCATTTGATCCTGAAAACACAAACATTTCATTAGATAATATGTTCCATTTGATTATACAGTATTTTCAATAGGATGGTACAGGTTTCATATGTACCAATTAACAAGATTCAAAATGTTAATTGCTACTAAAATACACTTTAAAAATGCAAACCTACTTTTGAGTGGACTGTCAGATCCAGCTGGGGTGTCACCCAGAGAACCAGGCTCCTCGATTTTGTAGATTTCGGTCAGGAACATGATCCGGCAGTCATTAAGAGAGTCCCCAGCATCACTAAAAACAAATAAATAGAAAGTAAGACAATATACTTTTTATACTGCATCAACAGACACATGCTTTTCCCCTCTGGGTAGAAATGAGATCCAAATCCACAGAAAGTGGCAAATACCCCAACCTCTTAAAACGTTACCAGTACATAGTACCATATTCTAACTTGTGCCCACCTGTTACTGTGGCATTCAAAAACCCAACAAATGTTGACGTGTAGATAAAAATGACCACAAATGGATCACCTGCCACTGCAGCAGACGGAGCAGATATGTGACTTGTGGCAGTCCCCCCTACTCTGTGTGCCACTACATACTACTATATCTAAACTGCAATATGCAACAAAGCCCTTACCCGAGGATAATCTTGGCGTAGATCTCTCGCACAGTGCGTGTCTCCCTCTTCCTCTGGATCTCAGCGTCATACCAGTAGCCGCGCTCCTTGGGGTCGTCTGGGTTGTAGTTGACCATAACGACCATTCCTGGCTCCAGCTGGTGCCACTGATACACAGTACGGGCCCGTGGGCGAACATCCTTGACTAGCAACTGAATCACACCGTTCTCTGGGTAGCTGTGAAAGTGAATGGGAGATGACATTTTCAGTTCAGAGGCAAGCCACGCACCACCACAGGTGCTTCCTACACTTCCACAGTGCTGCCTGGGTGTAGCTAAATGTACAAGTGCAGCAGGTTTGACTACTAGACCACTCAGATCAATGTTCCCTCGACAGTAATGCTCCTGCAAGCTCACAAACACAAAAACACCTCTCATAGTGGGCAAAGCCAGTGATACCACAGAAAACCCAATACTTCTGTTGTTAGGGGTACACGCTCATGAGAAGTTAGATTTTAGTTCAGTGTCAATTTTAGTCCCCCAATAAAGGTTTCAATGTAAAAGTCTGTGGATTAGAAATTGTTCCGGTCCACGGGGATCCGTTTTAAGCCTTTTATGTGGAGTTGCAGCAGGAAGTGATTTAATGTTATGTTGCCTAACCGAGCGAACAAACTTTGGGTTTGATACCGACTGAAGGGCTGCACGAAAACATACTGCAACTATTTTGACAGACCTTGCGATATAATTCAGGATAAGCAGGAATGATCTTTTTTGCGTCAAATCACTCGCTTGATTTCACTGATTATTCGAATCATGATACTGTGACTTTTTTGCACCATGTTCTCTTACATCAGGGAGAATAAGGTTTGTAGGCCAGGGTATCTCTCCAGCACTACACCATTATAATGTAATTTGGTCAAATTTTAAATTTGCACCTTCTGCAATTTGGATATTGCACTTGGCAAGAGTGCAATTACCTAGCAGTTGGTTGTAGCTTACAGCAAGTCAACACAATCAGACCACAATTTATTTTATTGCCTTTTTTAAAAACTTATGTTCAATTGCATGTTTACAGTATTTGTTTCTCCTTCTACAACTATAATTCCTGACCACCACATCAAAGCTCTACTTTCCAGGTGGCTAGCCATTTGTTAAAAGACAGGATTGCATTGATTGGGAAATCCTGGGCGGATACCGACGTTTAAAATAAAAAATTTTTACTTGATCTTTTGTGCCAGGGAAAAAAAAAAACAATCAGTGTGAGATGCAAAGCTGAACAGCCACAGGAGCACAGATATTTTAATGCAATTTGTGACAGTGCTGGAAAACAGAGGCGATTATTTCTCCAATATCTGAGTTGGAAATAATCAACATTCTGCCTGTGCAACATTGATGCGACAATCATCGGCCACTGAAATCAACCATCAGTGACTGTCATCTAATTTGAGAGACAGACAGGCCGATGTCAACAAGGTGAATATGTGCAAATACGTGCATGCCTATTAAAAAGAAAACTTTCCTTTATGGTAATACACTGAAACTCTTGTATGTGCAGAGTTGTGTTTGCTAAGCTCAACATTGTCAGCTCTGTAAAACAGGAGTCAGCTAATCTGATGAAAGAAGTGATGTGATTAATAGGAAAGGGGTTCTTACTCTTCATATTTAACATGGTACAGTATCTCCTCCTCCGCTGGCTGTGCCTCAGCTGCCTCCTCTTTCGGAGTCTTTGCTGTCTTCGTAACATTGACGATCTGGGCCTCAAACCATGCCCCCATGTTCAAGTCCCTTGCATCCACCAGTTCATTGATCTTCAAAACACAGAAAAGACAAAAAAGTTAGCGTGTCATTGAAATTTTAAAACCTGACAAACCTAACAAATTTTAGATGTTCTGTAAAAGTTCCCAAAAATTTGATTTTTCAGTTTGTTTATTGCAATACACAGAATTTCAATTTGTACATAGATAAATTGAACACATACATGAACTGTTTTAATATTTCTCAAATATTGTTGAGATAATGAACAGAAATGATGCTGCTGTTGGAGGAAGGAGATTCTGGCGATGCACCGAACCTAATTCACCCATGCTTCATGACCTCTTTGCAACCTGGACTGGAATGCAGTTTATTCACTACAGCCGTTCATCACCCATCCCACAGAAATATTCCATTTCCCCATTCCCAACAAAGCAAAAGGTAACCTGTAACCATTAAATATGATAATTAACAACAACGCCGCCAGCCTGGGTAAACATTGAGCAAGAGTCCGAATCTACCAATAAATTCGTATTTATAGTGAAGACATGTAGAAATAAAATCCCTAAAAATACAATTTCAGTTTGGTATGCTGCATACAAACACATAGGTAATATGCCTGTACTGTCTGTATAAACACCTGTCTGGGGTTATGACCACAATCCTGATAAAAGAGAGGGAGGATTTAGAGCCTTTATGTAAATGATATAAACTATAAAAACAGACAGTGTATACCACCTCCATCACAACAGGAGGAAATAACACCTGTAAATTTAGAAAGGTAGGCCCATGTATCTAAATATTAAAGCATATTGGTAGAACATGGTACTGAATCAACATTAGATGAATTAAATGATTGGAATATGGATACACAAGATGATACTGATGAAAAAGGGTGGAATGATGCTTGTTTGAAAGTGCAGACAATAAACACATGGTTTAAATTACTTCAACATAAGTGGTTAATGACTGTATGTAACCCAAGTCAAACTTCATCATATGTCTGCTGATATTCCAGATGATTGTTCATAATGTTTGAATGAGAAAGGTAT
>NW_023339674.1:9763562-9779034 GCF_004916995.1 Morone saxatilis | reverse complement strand
TGATTGTCTATGGGGAATCGTCTAACAGATCCAAACCTTCTGAAGGTTGTTTCATACCAAATCCTTTATTTTGATACGCTGATCGATCAATCAATCAATCAATCAATAAATCAATCAATCAATCAATCAATATCATCAATCATCAAATCAACAATCAACTTGTGCCCTTGAAGTAAACCACAGGACGTTGTATAAAAACATCCGAACAAAGGACTAAACTATATGGACTTCTTCCACCAGAGGGCCCATTTCACTATGTTGGAAGAGCATGGCTGCTTTGAAGACTGTTGAGCTGTGGAGCCTCACATGGATATAATTAAAGACATGAAATTAAGCTTTTCCTGAAAAATACAGTGTTAAACATGCAAATGAGGGGAAAGACTGGTTTTTATTGGTATAACTATCTGCTTTTAATGCAAGCTGTGAATAATGCTTGTGTGTAACTGTAATGTATGCATTTGTGGTCAACACTATTGTTGATGTGATGTTCAAACACAACGAAAACCACAAACACTGGCGGCAAAAAATATACCACTACTTAATTCAATGCAAACTACCAGCTTTGTAAAAACGCACCTTGTAAATCCAAATCCTGGATCCACGAGCTCTGGGGTGTTTTGTCTGGGCAAGAGGTGCCGGCGGTCTGACCCTCTACCTCACCGTGAGTTGAGTTCTTGTCAGATTCACTCTGGTTGAGCCACAACCACGCAAGTCGGAGTCAGAGAGCTCAGCTTCTTTGTCCTTGCTGTTTGACGACATCAACAGGGGGCGCCTTCTGCCTAACAAGCAGCTGTGACTATGTCGTTTAGCGCCCACGTTGTAGTCGATATGGTATGGCCGTCCTCCGTCCTGATACACAACCAAATCATACCGACATGGTGACGCAAAAAAAAAATTATTTTTTTTTATTTTTTTTTGGGGGGGGGTTTCTCTCAAATTTCCTCCAAAGTGCGCATGGAGTTGGGAGCCGCGGCAAAGACCTCGCCATTGTGTCTGTGGTCTTTAACGGAGCGCTTCCCGGGGCCGAGCCACGGCAAAGCACAGCAGAGATAAATAAAAAAAATAAAAATTAAAACAAAGAAAATTAATAAACTTTCCTAAAACCTATATTTCTCTGTATTACTGTTTTGCTAATACCATTTCCCAAAAGAGGTGTCACTGCCAAGGCAAACATAAAGACATCTACGACAAGAGATACACATTTATATTTGATTAAGTGAGTAAAACAACACAGAAATGGAGTTCTGGAAAGAGGTTTTATTACCAGTGACTGTCTTAAATACTGTGTTGCTGCTACAAAACGTTTTTAAATACTACAAAGTATACGTCACTTGTGAGAGACACAGTATGTCTCCATTATGTCTAAACTGCTTCATACACACACATAAAATATTAATGTTGTGTAGGCTAAGGCCAGGGAAACAAAAAGGACGGTCTCAGAACTAATACAGTTATTAAATATAAACACACTTTATTGCAACTTAAAAAGTTACTGATACCGGACAGACACAGGAAAAGAAGCAGCAAATTAGGTCTTAAATGAAACAAGTTTTAGTGTTTAATAAATGTTATACTTTCAGACAAACTTCTAAAGTCTAGGTGTCCTGACTGCAACGTTCCTTCCCCTCTAGGCTTTAATCTAGCATTTGACACAATCATAACTGTTGTCTTACCATGGGAGGCTACACTTCTCATGGTGAGCAAATAACAGCGCTGGCACTAGACCATTATTGCTTTGAAAGTAATCATAGACAATCCCTCCTCTATGGCTACTCACTTTTTTCTAATGGAGGGCCCCATTTACTGTAAAATGCAGAAAACATTGTCCTAATGCAGCAGGAAAAACAACAACGCTCGGATGTACAGGAACAGAAAAACTGATCTCGTTCTTTAAAAAGTTAACTTTAAGATCCCCTTCAGACATGTATGAAGATATATATACAAACCATCTGCTTGGAACAATAACATGTGTGTGAAAAAGTAGCTTTATTACCTCATTAAAAATACCAGAATCTATGAATAGCTCAAACATCCAACTGTAGGAACAAGAAGAAAAACATATCTTTGAGTGGAGGGGGACTTTAAGTTTCTTTTTCTTAATCTTCACAAACTATAGCAGATGTCTTCTAGTTGACATAGCATTACACTAATAAGGGAATTATACATTCTATTTTCTTTCATTATACTCCCATCTTATGCAGCCTCAGCATTAAAAGGGGAAGTAGCCTTTCTCCCTCCTTTTATAGCCACTGTGACTGTAGGAACAACACAGTCACAAGCACACTTCTGAGAAAGTTTCAGAACTAAAATACTGCAAGATAGATGATTGGTTAGGAATGAAGGAATTAGGAAAAATGTTGGAAAAATGTCCACCTAATTTTCATCATAGATTTTATTGACAAAGTTTTAACTCCATGAACCATATAAATGATCTTCCTATATGGACCAAAGGAGGCTCTATGGACTGATGTTTGTCTCTTCATAGGTGAAAACCCAGTGCCTGGACTAACTTTAACTTTAAGCAGAGGAAATTAAGGAATAACAATCCCCTTTTTTATCCCCTAAATGATGTACTTCCCTTCTCATTGGAAGTGCTCAGTATGAGATGGTAGCTGTGCATTTTTAGAAAATCATTCCCAGCATGAAAAAAAAGGTTGAAAACCACTGAGTGAGGCCTATGAGCTGTATGGTGTCTCTGGTGTGGTGGATCCTGGATAGAGCTGCCTGGCAGGGACTGAACAGCACTCAGAGCTCAGGGAGGATGACAGGAAGTGGACACGGCAGGCCAAGTCGTCCAGGAAATCCTTTTGTAGCTTTGTTATTGCTTGAGAAAGCACAACGGGCAGCGACTGCACGCTGAGGAGGATGGAGTCCAGTTTCTCCTCCAGAGCTACAATCCTCCTGTCTAACTCCTCGCTTCGATGCTGCAGCTCCATCACCAGATCATACATCATGTTCTGGGTCTGCAAAGCAACAGGGAGGACAGTTCACACATCCGACTTTAAAGCATGTTGTGGTCTATTTGAGGAGACATCAGGGTAAGTGGAGTGGAGAACATCTACGCCAAAGACATATTTTTGAACACAGAAAAGTTAAAAGTAAAATTAATTTTATCTAGTGGTCGCAGTAACTAAAAATGCAAGATTTAAAAAAGATTTTTGTAAAAAGGTAGGATTTGTCAGCCGCCAATGCACAGTAATACACAGTAGAAAAATAAGGGGTTAGGGTAACATGTAAATCCCATTTGAATGGAGTTTTTCCATAATATGGCATATTTACAGTAGTAAGGCTTTTGGCCCTCAGTGAGTCCATTCCACATTACTGTATAAAATAAAAAGACCTCACACAGACCCCAAAAGAGCAAAGTGATCTGCCTATTAATACAGTAGGAAGTTATTACTAAATTAATGGGAATTTGATCGAAAAATATTTAAAAACAGAAATAGATGTTTTCTGGTTGTGTGTTTGATGAAACTTACAGATCCCTTCAAGTTAAGTTTTGAATGATAATATGTGTGAAAACTTACACATACAACTTCTTAAAAGGAAAAACATTCTCCCTTATTGAAAAATTCATAATCTATTAATATACAGATATGTTCTGTTTAATTTAGATACAAATTTCTCCTACTAAAAGTACTTAGTGCACAGCTACCCATAGTGGGGCCCTGCTGTTTGTAGCAATAACACTTTCTTAATTAATAAAAGAAAAAATATACATAGTATAAATCGCTGTTTATTCAGTTTTTTTGTGGGAACTTTGGATACTTGTGCCATTTTGCATCTTAACAATACAATAGGTGTTTGTGTTTGGTGAAGTTTCCACATCACACTTGTGTAAGTTGCATATTGGACCATTATTAGCTTCCAAACTAGATGTAGTGTTACAAAATCCTGCTTGTACGCACACATTCAAGGTGATCAAAGAGACACTTGAGCAGATGAAAATGAAAACAGTCTTCTAGCGTCAAAACTCATACATCATTCTGCACAGTGAAGCTCCAAACATCCAAGTAAAGTAAAAAAAAAACACAGTTACTGCATATACAAACCTTGGCAAGGTCAGCAACTGTATTGGCCTGATCAGTCAGTTTCCTTTGCTCCATTTTCACCGTTCGCAGTCTAAAATTGAAAATCAGAACCAAAGTCACTTTTGACTCAAGTAAAATAAATGCAGAGTACAGTTTGTCTTGCTAAAAACTGAAATCATTACATATGTATATGAATAAAGGCACCAGCAAAATGTAACTATCTATCTACATGTTACTCAAGCTGTGATGGTGGAATGTCTTTTCTGTTTGTCTTAACTCTGTACTCCCTCTGGTGATGACATATTTATACCTACTGGTGGATGGCTTGCAGGAATTTCCGCTGGTGGTGGCGTACCCGGGCATGGTCAATCTTCTTGACCAGCTTTGTGTTTTTGTAGATGAGCCACGTCTCCCTCAACACATTGGCTGCTGTGTTTTTTATCTGAGGAGGATAGGACATCAGGCAGATTACACAGCAGAATATGAATGTCACGAATTGTTTCCAATCAGATTTACAGTAAGTAACGTTTGTGCCATGTGCTTTGTTTTGCTGGTATGCTGTGTCAAATCATTGTGTTGACTGTTGACCTGTGAAAGTCTGAGACATGAATCAAACAAAACATAAACCGACCCAATATCGTCAAAAATGTACTGTTCAGATGGAACATTAAAAATAACATACAATAAATGTGCATGTGTGAGTGTAAAGACCTTTTTGTAGAGCTGAGTATCCATCATGAAGTTATGGACGTGCTTCTCGGCTCTGGTGAGTTCTGACTTCCTTGCAACAACAGCGACCACTAAGGCTGTGCAGCCCGCTCCCTGAGGAGGAGACACAATTATACAAACATTATGATGTTTATTATAAATTTAAGGCCAAAAAATGTTGCTATACTGTAGTTTGTAATTTGGGATTACCCTCAATCACATGTCTGATTTAACTGTATCCGAACAAATCTCACCATGATTCCTGTCAGGAGGCAAACCCCCTTCCCACAGTAGGTGTGAGGGACCATGTCTCCGTAGCCGATGGACAGGAAGGTTATGGAGATCAGCCACATTGCTCCAAGGAAGGTACTGGTCACTTCCTGTGCATCATGATACCTGTAGAGACAGACTGATGTAAATCCTAAACACAGAGAGTCTTTTCTGATAGGACTGATTTGGGTTTCTCAAAATAATATCCACAATTTGAATTGTGATACTGAAGCAATGGAATTGGTTACTAAAAGGAAGAGTGAGAACTTTTAAGCTGATACCTCTCACATACGCGCACGGTCCACGCTGCAATGATCCAACAGGACACGCTGAAGACCAGCAGGACTGTGCCGGGGCAGATGGTCATCAGAGTCTTCATGACAAAACGAGTGTCAAAGCTGATCTTGTTGAGCGCCCCAATGCTGCGGGAGGAGGCGTCTGTGAACAGCTTGCTGTGGAGCAGCATGACCCGGCCAATCAGGTAGAGGCGCATGAACATCGGCACAGAGAGGATGATGTCGACATCAGCGTCCGCTACTGATGCTGTGTAGCTAAAGGCCAGTCGGGCAGTCCAGGTGAACACGTATTGGCCCGGAATTGGATGGATGGCACAGATAAGGAGCTCAAACACAACAAAAAGGATCCGCTCAAAGGTCATAGCTATCCTCCAATCATCTGCTCCGTTGTCCACCATGAAGAGCTGTAGGGAGAAGAGAAGCAGTATTTATTTATTAACAATAAATCTATTTGTTTGGACTGTAGTTTTTGATTTGAAAGTTCAATTGATGCAATTGAGATCAGCATTCAGGTTTGTCTGTTTTGTTTTATTCAGGGTTTTGGGCATTTTATCATACGGAGCCAGTAGATTGTCCACTTTTGTGCCCCAGGATGTACCACAAATCAGGATGTACCACAAATCAGATTAACCACATGGCTGACATGGCCTATTTTGCCACTCAGAGTACTAAGAATACTGGATAATAATATAGGAACCATGGACCATAGGTATGCATGGAGTTCTCTTATTTCTTCCACATACCTGGATTTCCCTCGCATGGTACATCACAATGAGTCCAAGAAGAATAGCAGTAGAGAGGCTGATCAGGCCTTTCAGTACATATGAATATATGGATTCCTGTAAGACAAAAACATGAACATGGCGAGTGCATCCGGGTGTGAAGACTGACACTGAACGACCAAAACAAATAAAGTAAGTGACGTCTGCCCACTAAATGAAGGATGTTCTTGCTGTTTCAGCGACATCGTTGCTAAGTTGGCAGTAATGGGACATTTTAACGGAACACATTGATGAAAACTTGATATCTCTGTACAAAGTGTAAAAATGCTCTATGAAACCCTTTGCTTTACAGTACATGTTCTACTGTATGAATTAAGCGTGTTTGAAGAGGATTACAGTACCTTGCTGTAAAACCCCCTCGACAGCTCTGTCTCAATCACCATAACGATGATGCCAAACATCCCACAGACCAACGCATAATCGCTCAGCTGTTTGCGCTTGCCAAAAAGAGCTCTCCTCTGACCCAGCCGGTAGCTAATGTCCTTGGTCTTCTTCTGTGGTACGCTGCCTTCCTCCCTGGTCAGGTTCTCGCTGTTGGCCTTACTGGAATCTTCTCTGATAACTTTGGAGAAGGCGTCCTCCAGGATGGCACTGTGAAGGAGCTGAAGAGGCTGCTGGCCCGCATTGAGATCTAAGTGACTTGATGTGCCGTGGCTGCTCAGCGGTCGCAGTGCATCCCCGTTTACTATGCCACCAGTTTCTAAGGTGTTAGAAGGTGGTGGGGTGTGTTTGGCAAAGGAGAGTCTTGATCCACTGAGGTGCTGAGAGTTTGTCTGCAAAACAAAGTGAGACAGTCAGCACAGTCCATGTAATTAATCAGACATACTTATATACTTATCTATTGCCTTTAGAATCAGCAACTGGGCTTATTGAAAAGGCGGAAACACCGCATAATACAATGCTTCAAATTTTGCATGCAAACCAAACTGCTTTTATGTGACAATCAAAGTTGCACAAGGAAAGACGTTCAAGGAGTACCGCATCAACGGCAAACTTTTATGCAGTGGAAGTAAAATTCCTAAATTAAATTCCGGTGTCAGATTTTAGTAGAAAATCTTTTCCATAACTTAGAAACAGAACTTCTCTCTTGTTCCGTCAGTACCTTTTAATTACAGTCTCATAAGATGTGTTTAAAGATGTGTTTTAAAGGTGCACAGGTATGAAGTTTAGCTATAATGCTGCCATTTAACAATGTTACCCACTATTTCTATAAGACTTTAATTTCTTTAGGTAACGACCTCCAACACACCAGGCCTGGAAGCTACAGCATTTGAAGAAAATCCTGTACCTGACTTTGTCGCTGTCTTGCTCTCTCCTCCACTAAATCCTGGTTCTCAAGTGAACTATACTGGCTGGTGGAGAAGGACTGGACACTTTTGTTACTGGCTGGAGTCGACGACCTCTTCACGCGTGTAGTAGTTAAAGGGTTGTAAGGGAGATGACGGCACTTGAGGACAACGGAGGGATCTCCAGATGACTTGCAGGTTTGATCGCTGCTCGTTGAGCAGTGAGAGTCTTGCTTTTGACACTGCTGAACTAGCAGTGGTTCTTTACCAAAAAGCTCTCTCCAGTTGAGGTCTGTCGTGACAGCAGACTGAGGATGTTGGTGAAGTTTCTGGTTTGTTTCAGCACACTCTATAGAGTTCAAAGGGATGTTGAATAAAGTTGCTTGGCTGCTGTCTTTCAGTTTAAAATGATTGCAAGGCTGTTGCTGCAACAGCTCCTTTCGACCTTCTTGGTCACTGCATTGGAGCATGAAATTATCCTGTGGATGGTTTGTTGCAGGTTTCAAAAGATCCCTTTGGTTTGTTTGCTGTGGTAAAACCTGGCAAGTGGTCAGAGCTTGGGGGCTTTGTGAGAAAGTCTGGGTGTGTGGTAAGGATGAAAGGTTTTTCTTGTTTGAAACCCGGGAGAGGCAGTCTTGGACTGAGCCCTGTTTAGACTGTGGATGAAAACTAGAAGTTGTATGTTGGTGTGCATCAGGACAGGAACAACCACATCTGTCATTGTGGTTTGGATGTCCCACACTGGTCCCTGCTGTCTCTGCTGAGAGTGAATCATCTCCTACACCACTAACCTGGCCACAAAGCAGCAACCAATCCTGATCACTCAGCTGTGATAAGGTTAGGTTTCGGGTTTTCAGTGGTGACATCTGGGCTGAAACTCGCGACGGACTGATTCCATTAGACCTTTCGTGGGGTGAAGATGAAACACAGCACAGACTCGTCTCCTGTGGGGGAGACGATGCTTCCACAGAGGTACCGGAGTATCGATCATGCATCTGCTCAGGAGATTTTGTCAGAGGTGATGGACCTCCTGAGGTACAATGCTCATGGTCCTCATCACGGAAGACTTCACCCGTTGAGTCAAGACGTCGAGTTGCATTGGTGGGTTTAACCAGAATCAACCTCATGGCATCACTGCAGAGCTAAAAAAAAAAAAAGATCACATACACAGATAATTTTTCACTTGTAACTGGAAAGAAAGAGGGAAGATGTGAAAGAGGAGGATGACACACAGATTCAACAAAGAAATAGACTGAAATATATTTGAATTCAGAATGTTAGTTAAATGATGTGCACACAGTTTTCCATAAATTAATGTTTATTTTTCTTCTTTTTCCCCCAAAAAATGAGCATATGGTATTAAGCCCAGACTGCAGAAGGATCTCAGAATTACCCAAGAAGAAGAAACAACTGTGTACACAAATCAGACAGATCTTTAAAAATGAGAAAAATGTTTGTCTTCAAAGGCAACAAAAGAAACATAGAAACTAATGTAATTTTTAAAGTATTTTAAAAACTGTTTCATCTCATATTTTTGTCTGTTTTTAGCCTCAATAATGACATTTGCTTGGTGAGAAACATGGATGAAAAAAAGTAAATCAAATGTACTTAATCCTTAAAAAGTAAATTTAACAGTCAGTCAGTTATTTGACTAATAATACACACTCCCGTGCTTACATGTAGAGTGTTTACTCAAAGCAAAATAATCACTGGTATAAAAGCAATTATTTCTTTAATCTCAAACTGTGTGTTCAGCTGGTTATGAATGTGAAACACTCTGTCAGAAGCAGATGTGACCCCCCTCTGATCTTAGTGTACTGGACATGAAAATCAAGAAGGCTCAGTTTCATACATTATTGAACTATTTTGGAGGAAATACATTCATCAGTTAGAATTAGGCATTGTTGTGCTAAAGTCTTAAATTACTACAAAGATTGAAGAAATTTATGTTATTTTGTGTCACCTATACTGTTTTATCACTTTTACTGTGACAAAAAAAAGTGTGAAAAAGCATCGTAAATGAATAACTTTAGTCGGTGAAACCCACAGAATTGTCATATTTCTAGAAAAGTACTGATATATCCATTTATTTTTATTTTATCAGACGTCATCCTGATGTGACGTACACTGCTACTACATGATCTTTAATGTGCTCACTCTTAAATAAACCCCTCAGTAAATACTCAAAGACAGAGAACAGTTCATCTTAACATGCTTTACAACTTAGGTATCATTTTCATGGGTGCTCATCCTTTTTTAAGAGCCAAACCTAATTATTCCAAATGGTGGTTGTCTTATTTTCGACTTTAACCATCCCACTACAATTTACCATCTCAAGTTTTCTGATATTCTCCTTCATAAATAAAAATAAAATATGAACAAATTCCCACCACTACTAGTAATCCTTACCTTCTTCTTCCATACGATGTTTCTCCAAACTTGAAAAAGCAGGTTACTAATAGGAAATGTTCCTGGTTTGCAGAACAGAAGCGTTAAGAAGAAGAGCAGTAGCCTGAGTGGGTGTTGGACAGCGGCTTGCCTCCTCCCAGTACGAACACTTGATAAAGGAGCTTTGGAGACGCTTTCCTTTGAAAGTAATGATTAGAATTCAACATGAAGAAAGAAAAGGGCAGCAGCAGCTGGCCTGGTAAAGGGTTGCCATGCAAATGGACAGGGAGTGGGAGGGTGCAGCTACAGGTTAGGATGCAGAAAAACAAAAACCTGTAACATCAGACCAGTGTTAAGGCGGAAGATCACACGTACAAGCTCAAAGAAATCCCTATAAATTGCGAATGGACTGATTGGTTGCTAGGGGAAAGAAAAGGAACTGGTCGCTTACAATGCAAAGGAAAATAAAGGGTCAGTTAAACTTGTCATTGAAGCTCTGTGGTTCAAAGGCCTTCGCACAGTCTCTTATCTCCTCCGCCACAAGAGCCTGGCTGGACAAAGGTGGACATTTTAAAATCTGGTTCTGAATGAATCAAACCAGTGAGTACCTCCAAAGGTATATTCTTTTAAAAAAACACTACACTGTCAATTTAAAAGATCAAAGATGTTCAAAGTCTACATTTAGCCAGCAGGAGGATTGGTGTTTTGTGGGGGCTTGCTTCCATTTTGAAATAAAGATCTGCAAACCTGAAACATCCCTGTTGCCTTTCAAAGTGAAGTGAATTTATTTTCTTAATTATTGGCCATAAAACATATATATATGTATATGTATTTCCCAAGCATCTAAAACTGGCTACACTTGCTCTACATATTTCCCTTTCATTTTCAGGCCTGTGGAGGAGCCATGTTGTGTGGTTATTTCCCAAATAATACTGCAGATATTATTGTTAAATTGTTTTAACTATGTTACTGCTGCTTTCTGACTCTGCAACTGCTATCAGACAAACCTGCAAAGCCAACAGCTTGCTGCCTCAGCAGCTCAGTATATAAATGTTGCTGCGCTGGAGAAAACCTTTGTGACCAACGGCAGCACTGGACACCATTGCTGCTTATATAAATGACTAACTAACTAACTCAAAAGAAACAACTACTACCATGGCGGTGTTAAATCAATCCTACATAAATAATTCTGTAAATGTTAGGAGGCAAAAAACAAGTGTTGTCGCAATTAACTGCATTTAAGTTCTTTTGTTTTGACAACCACAGAATAACAGTTTATATAACTTATTTTAAAAGCAGGTGTGTGACTAGTGATTAAAAGGAAAGCTGCATCTATACACAATTTAAACAAAGCACCAACACAGCTCTGAGTGTTTAGATCATAACCCGAGCCGTCTGTTTTCAGTCAGTCACAATCTACTTTCATTTCACTTGCCCACCTAATTTATGAAGCTAATAGGGCCTTGAAATAACTGGCTTATGGCCAAAGGATCTGCTAGAGAAGATAAGGAAGGCCAAGTTCAGAGGCCTGGAGATGGTTAAAACAGAATATTTCATTGACTCTATAGATTCACATTTGTTTTGTAACTCTGATGACGGCTTTATGCTGTTAAGTTTTTTTTGTACTAATAAAATCTTGCCTGTAAACACAGCTGAATTAGGTCTCAATTCCTGCAGTTGGGTTATAAGGAAATGAAGTGACAGTTTATTTTATTGGTACAAGCTGCTATACCACGCCTCTGCTGAGGATACCGCCTTAAAATACTGGAGGGAAGGTATCAGGGCGCACATACTTGTGTGAATACTTGAGCATGAGCATTTGCATTGCAGGTAATGAGACAACAGCACAAACTCAACAGTACGAAAGTAACAGTATCACATTTTACATTTGCTGCTTTTAACAGACTCCCTGGTCCTTGTCGTCTGGCTGACGGACATGACAACAGCACAAAAAGCTGTTACAGTTAATCTTTGTAACCACTCAGCCATCCAGCTTTATTTTAGAGTAAATGCAATGTTGTTTTTAAAAGGGTTAGGCATTGTTGTATGCCTAAAACACACACTCTTAATCCACTGGCGACAGCAGCTCAGCTAACCAGTTGGCAGAAAGTATGTGACTTGATTTATGTATCTCCCAACAAGAGAGAAGTCAGGCATTTAAAAACAACAAGAAATGTTGATGATCGAGTGGCGAACTTTAATAAGTTACTCTCAAAACATCTGGCTCCCCACCTCCCCAGAAGTGCTTGGGAAAAAAAATTATATAATTAAATTTCTGATGATCAGTTGTGACAAAGCGGAGTCCTCCGGTACCTCTGGTGAAGCTCTCTTCAGCAACACTTGTTTTTTTTTAGATGAGATTATTCAATTTTTCTATGGAAGTCTCCAATGTGCATAGGCAGACAGTTTTCAAATGGAGTTATGGGGGGGAAGAGTGCATTCACTTTGTGTTGTAGGTGGCAAAGCGTTGGTTCAGGGGGTTCTCTGGCGCCTTCATCCACTCCTTCTTCAGCTGTTGCTTCAGCTGCGACAACCTCATGTTGGGGTTCTCCTTTTTTAGGCGGGGCATGTTGACCTCCTCATAGGCGGCAAACGCTGCTTTCATCCTCCGCTCCGGGTGGTGGTCCACGTCCTCAGGCCCCGTGCTGGAGACAGGAAGAGAGGATGTAATGATGAAGACTCACTAGTCGTTGTTGCTGTTTTGTAGCCTTAAAACTCAATTTAAATCGACATCAGAGTAATCACAAGGAACAACAGGATGTCACAGAGAACGGTGAACAATCGGTACCTGAGCACAGCGATGGCATCTTCTATTGTTCTAGCTTCGATGGTTCCTTCTTCAGGGATAATTCTGTTCACGTTCTCTTCCAGTGGAGTCTCCAGGTGGCTCTTTTCTGTGGGACAAAATTTCATTTGAAACATAACAATGTTGCATCAGGTTAAAGAAAATGCACTGATTTGATCCTCCAACCAGTTAATGCTGCTGGAATATAGCCGATCTCCACTAAAGTTTCATATTTATTCCAACCAGCGTACTGGTGTCATCCTACTCAACCTGAACTTTACCTTTGGGTTTGAGCTCCTGCTGCTCCTGTTGCATCTTCTCGTTCTGAAGCACGTCCTCGATCTGGGCACGGGTCACTTTTCCTCCAGATGCAGCCTCCTTCTGGGCTCTGCCTTTTATCCTAGCACTCTCTTCATCCAGAAGTCGCTGATTTTCCTTTTTCCTCTCCAGAAGCTCGAGCCTCTTCTTCTCCTTGTCGTCCTGCAACGGCCGAAAGCTTTCTCATCAGACTTTTGTGCTTAAAAAATGCATGTTGTGTTGTGTTCCCACATCTTTACAGAGACCTCCGGCAACAATATCCTGGATTAGGCAATCGACGGGCCGTCTTCGGAGCTGACTCCGGCAAGACAAAGAAGGTGGACATTCTTTGGACGTTTATCCAATCCTGAACATTTTATTTAAAGATGAAAGCATCACCATCTTGTTGCCGCTGTTGACATTCCCTCACACGCAAATTTAAAAAATGCCTGTGTGTATATGTGCATGTTTATATGTATGAAAATAACTGTATATTGTTTGTATTTTATTCTATTCGTTCTGCTATTCTCATCTAAATTGTATCATCTGTTTTGCTCTCTCTCTGTGTGTGTGGCATGAAGGGACTACGACTTTCACTTTGTTAACTGACTCTACACCCATCATCCAAGAAGTATCACAGTGACGACAAATGAAAAATGCTCAAAGCCAAAGGGAGGCAGTTTGAAATTGACACCAACCCGGAGAGACAGCTCACCTTTCTCTGCTCTTTTTTGAGTACATGTTTGTCAGTTTCCTGCCACAGAGCATCCTCTTCCTGCTTCTTCTTGCGGGCGTCTGCCTCTGCCTTGGCCTCGGCTTTGCGGGCTTTGGCTGTGGCCGCCTTGGAGTTCTCGCCCTGGAACTTCTTTGGCATCCCAACAGCTGCTCTTCAGCTGGGAAATGAGGAAAACAATCATCAGAGAGAGTTTGACTGAAGAAGTGACTTTCCAAGGCTGCAACCAAGTACTGATACAGTCTGTTTTTAATATCATTTAATTCAACCAATCCAATACCTAAAATTATTATTATAACACAAAATTCTTTTTTTTTTGTCAGACTTTTTGTTTTGGGTGACTCTCCCCTATTAACTGAAATAAAACATGATTGTGTAAAGTGTTTAAATTGCAGTCAATGTGCAGCAGCTCATGTAAGATGGTAGTAATCCGCCGTTACCTAAACTCATTTACTATAACGTCTAAATAAACACAAGCCATTTGCTTTTTCCTGCTCGACAGCCACAATAACTGAGCACCAGTTTGAAAGTGTGGGTTAGCAAAAAAACAAAACAAGGCAAGTTGGCAAAGAGCACTTTAACTAAGCCATAACAGAAACCTCTCCAAGTATACAAAGAGCTGCAGTCGGTGTAGCTCGTTAGCTTCGGCTCACTGATGTTGTCCTGATAAACAATAGCCGCTGTGTCTGTCCGAGAGTCGCTTCAGTTCCTCTGTCACTGCGCAGACACTTGAGCTGAAAGGATAAGGATCGCGATACACAAACGAGGCGAGTGTAAACACGGTTTCGTACCAGTATGAGAGGAAGAACAGGTCGTAAGCAGCCGACAGTAGACTGTTGTATCGAAGAGGCATCTGCCACCTCCTCCTCCTCCTCCTTCTCCCTCCGACCACCGCGCACTCTGATGGCGTACGTCTCCTGTGGTCACATGGCCCGATGGACGATCAGTCTGTTGATTCATGTTTTTGTTTTTTTTGTTTTTTTTTTGAGGAAAACGTTGTATTTGTAACGTAAATGTACTTGAAATGTTTGAGATGAATACTACTTGTTTCTAAAATGCATCTTTATTTGGCAACACGTTTTGCCACATCGAAATCTATACCTGTTATCTGGTTTTAGGTGTTTTTATTCTTGATGTTTTTCATTCAGTTTTCCTCTGAAAGTCATTTTCGGTCACATATTGAGCACATAAAACTACCACTTTCTTCACTGTCAAAGAAATGATATATGTCATTTAGATACAAATGTAAAATCTGCCTTTCTGGACTTTATCTAAAGGCTACAACAGAGTTAAAAGTTCAGTGTTTTACTAAAATTGCTGAAAATGTTAATAATTATGATCAATTTGACCGACTGACTGTCATATTTGAGTCAAGGGACACAGACAACATTTTTAATTGTAAATATTTTATTTAGGTTTACACCAATATTAAAAAATAGTAACTATATTAACGCTTTATGTTGAAATAAACTGATGGAACATAATCAATGTATATTTCTGAGAAGTACTGAGATGTTCTAATCTGAGCTGGAATACAGAAACAGCTGGAGCTCATGTGTATGTGTGTGCTCTTCATTCAGAAGTCATTGTCACTCTCCTCCAGCACGGGCGGTCTCAGGCCCCCCCTGGAGGGGCGAGCACCCCTCGACACTGGGCCCTCCAGACTGTCATCCTCCAAATCCTTGCTCTCCTCCTCCTCCTCCTCGCCCTCCTCATCTTCCTCATCGTCCTCGTCCACATCGATCTCGCTATCTTCAGTCTGAAACGGCAGGGACGCTTAATTACGACAACAATTACCAAAAGCTCATAGTTTTCAGAGTCCAGTCAAATGATTAAAGAAGTCAACTTAACTTACAGTACCTGGGCAATAACTCGACACACAACGTACAACAGAGA
>NW_023339674.1:9758200-9763548 GCF_004916995.1 Morone saxatilis | reverse complement strand
ACTGAACCAGCTAACGTCTCACAAAAACATCAATCAGACAGGAGGAGGATCTACTATCACTGAATCACCTCTTCGGCTGTAATGAAAACACGCCCAGTTCAGAATTGATTTACCCATGAATAACTGAACTGGGACATGTCCACCAGGAGCCAGATCACTACAGGGATCAGTTAAACCATTTACCTACTTTAAAAAGGAAAAATCCATTCCAAACTTTTCAACATCTGCACCAATGTTCAGAAATGATACAGGCCATACATTGTGCAAGAGACAGAGATACTATATTTCCACCTATAGATGCAGCAGTCGAGCAGAATGCAATGAAGCGATCATTTCTCTCTAACACTAAAGACACGGCTAAGTGAGTTTTATTACTGTATCATATATGCTTCCACACTGGTTTTTGTGCAGAAAATAAGTTGCATTCCCTATGCTATTGCAAATGATAAAGATCCATTCCTTATCGTGTGAACAAACCTCTATCCTGTGTCAGAGAATTTGAGAATGGATTTTTCCTTTAAATACACAGACGAACAAGGAGTGAACTAGATCCTGGTCCTGCGCAAACCTTTACTTTCCGTTGTTTTTTGGCATGAGGGAATGAGCTTCTGGAAACGGCTAAAGCGAGCTTTTCAAATACAAGTGAATGACAGAAAATCATGAGATACGGAACAGAGTACGAAATGGAAACCCAAAGGGATCTGAAACAGATCCGAGCGGGTGCACGGGACACTAAAAATGACAAAAAAATAATGTTGTGACAACAGAGAAAGCGCCATCTAAGGTCACTGGGAGTAAAATCAGCAATAAAAGTCTTCAAGAAGAAGATACATCAGGCTTAATTTAAGTTATCTTGTATCGATGCTGCTATGTCAGTACTAACCTCATCACTGTCCCCACCCTGCATGTTCCCGATGAATCGAGCTCCTCTTCCTATGGTGCAAACAGAGGCAACAAAACACACTTTGATGATAGAATTCAAACATTTTCTTTTGAGAATCGCAGATATGAAACCAATCAGAATCATAGAAAGCATTTTCCCAAGGAACTAATAGTTGATCATAAGAACGTGGCTCTCCCTCGTCTGTGTACCTGCCACGACGCCGTTTCGTGTGGGCCGTGGCTTAGAAGGTCGACACTCTTCCATGTCGCTGTCTGAACCTTCGTCCTCTGGTTCGTCCATGTCCGAATCCTCATCTTTCACTGCAGAAACAATATTTTATGAAACAAGTGTGAGAAATCATGAAATGGAGTTGACATTATGTGATTTGCTTTCACGGTGCGTGATCGGTTGTCTCACAGGAACTCCTCATCAGATCCTTTTCCTCCTCCCTCAGTTTGTGCTGCATCATTCTCAGTGTGTTTTCAGCCTCCTGCAGGGGAAAGAGAAGGACAAACACATATAACCAGTTATAATGAGGGCCGGTGAGAGAAGAGGAGCGTACGTTTGCAAGAATCTTCGTACATCTGTCAAATCTAGCTAATTGGAGTGCTTTTGTGTGGTGTAACTGTGATTTAAGCAAGTTCAAAACACGAGAGAAGGATAAATCACTCTCTCAAACATTTTAGAAGGTATCATACGCACACACACCTCAAACCTCTCCTGCTCCAGTCTATGGTGTTCATCCAGCTGAGACTCCAGGAAGGAGAGGTTCCTAAACTTCTCCACAAAGGTGTCATATTGCTTCTGCAGATCTTCCTCAATCTTCTCATACTCATCCATGAAGGCCGGCCTGAAGAAGTGACAGTGGAACATTAAAAAGAAGCACTTACAACAGGGTGAGCACGGACACATTTCCTTGTAGGGCTGCACAATTAATCAAAATATCAAAATTGTAATGTAGAAGCTGCAGTTTTTTGATAAAGACAGCACTATAATGTAGAAGTGTAGTGCTGCACAGATGCTCTCGCCTACAGATTTTGCTCTCCAGATTGTTGTTGGTACAGACCCCAACAAATGTCACCTCATGATTTTAATATTTTTTTCAGTGAAAATGAATATTGTGATGCAAAAATGATCATTCCCACTAATCGTTAATCAACAATTGTAATATCTGTACAAATAATCGCAATATGATTCTATTTTTTAACCATATTGTGCAACCCTGCTAACTTGTCAAACTTTTGTTTAAAGTCTTGCTGCAAGTCAGAGAAAGAAAACTTTTACGATGGCTAAAAGCTTAGCAATGGTACAACTTGACGTCACTCTCGTTCACTCTATGCTTTGCTTTAATTTACCCAGTGCACTTGGGAATCACTCCTGTCTGCTACCCGTCAGGTTGTGAACTGACCTGACACTCTGCAGTGTCTGGAGCCTCTTCCGATTCCTCTCCAGCTCCTGCTTCTTCTTCTCGATCTTATTGTCCAGACTGGTTTCATCAGAAACAACGTTACTCAACATGTCTTTGGTCTTCTCCACACTTTCCTTGACAATGAACACAAAAGCCAAGATTCAGAGACACTTCATAGATATTCACAGATGTGTGAATTTAAAAAAAATAAGGATTTGTCAGGATAACTACGTACCAAAACCTCCTTGACTGCAGCTCTCAGGGCTTTTTCAGTCTCGTTGATCTCCAGAGGTCTGGCGATGGCCGCAGTTCTCATTTCCTGTGGGGACATTGATAACAAAGACAGTATAGTTACCTCCTGCATCACCTGCAGAACTGTCACTGATGTCTTTTCAAATAGACGGCATTACATTTGCACAGCTGTTATCATCTGAGAGCAGCAGCTTTGGTTCACTGCTGAAAAACAAAGCCACATCATGCTACCAGCCTCATCAACACGCACAGCGGAATCATTTAGGATTGTTAATGGCTGCTTTATGTAACAGAGAAGTTTCTCAACAAAAATACCAATAAGGATGAGAGGATTCGCTTTTACATTAGTCAATTCGATACTTCTCAAATAATCACGTCTCGGAGGAAGAAATTACAATGTTGTTTTAAATCATTTGTATCACTTTATTTTTTTTACAGTCCTGTCAAATTGTTAACTCTACCAAAACTTTTACTGTCAAGGATTGTGCGTCTGTTAATATCTGTGTTTTCACTCACCCTTAGGTCCACCTCTTTTCCCAGTAAATCATACAGAGAGGCTCCTTTAGATGTGACCTCTGATGCCAGCTGCCGAGCTACTTTAAGATCTGAAATCTAAAGTAAAGACAGGGTGATCAGAATCATCCTCTTCGATTTGATAAAAGATAAAACAGGATATGAAATAGAAAGTTGGAAAAAGATAATTATTAGTTCAGTTTCATACAAAGAAAAACACCATATTTAATGATATTAAATAAATACTATGTGTTGTTACGTCAAACATATTGTATTGACCAACTAGGTCCTTTCAAGTGATGCAACAAAACACATTAAAACGAACCATAAAGCAGCTGAGAGCTTACAGCTTAGTTATTAGGTTAAGAACCAACTACGTATAAAGTAACATATAAATAACACATGTCTACTATAACATTACACGGTGTAAAAACTGCATCTCACCCGTGAGCCGAGGTCAAACTTGAACTTGTTGTTGTCCTCCTCGATGTGTTCTCCCAGGGCCATCTGCTTGGTCTTCATAGCGCTGTACAGCACTGAGGTGATCTTCAGCATCTCCTTCACCGCGTAGCCATCCGCCTGGTACAGACGCTTGGTGTTCAACTTGATGTGAGCCTTAGTTGCCTGCAACCGAGCGAGACACTGGTTAAGACTGACTAAAAGCAGGCCTACAGCAGCTGAGAGCAAGTTTGTACATTGTGTATGAACTTAAGAGACGTCACCATAAACTGGGCCACGGCCTTGATGAAGAATATTCTGTCTGACTCTGTGTCTACGTCAGTGGGAATAACCATCTGAGGCTCATATCTGCATGTAATGGAGAAAGAGAGGGAGCCAAAGACAAAGAGCAAACATATATTAGAGTACATACGTAAATAAAACATCAACATTTGATCCAACCGAGCGAGTTCACACATGTACAACTCGGAAGAAGGATTTGGATTCGATTTTTATGAAGAAATATAATTTACCTCTTTACGAGCCAAATCAGGATTTCTGCCACTAAAGTGAAGTTTGGCGTTCTGAAGTTCTCCATGGATATCAACCGAGGGTAGCCCAAGGCCCTCATCATTTCAGTAAAATCTGCCAAAAGAAAAGCAACATCAATTACCAACCAAGTATACGGACACAAAACACAGATTTGTGACGTGAAAATGATGATTTAGCACAAACAATAAGGGAGCAGATAAGATAAGAAAACCTTTATTTGTCCCTGTACAGCATACAGAAAGGCCAGAATAAAAAATAACAAGAGCAGAGCACAAAGAGTAGCTTATAAAAGACAAATAATGAAAAAGAATAGCATTGCACAGACTGGTTTTTTTTGCACATATTAAGAGTGTTATATATATATATATATAGCGTGCACCACTTACTTCTTAAGTCTCTGAAGGACATGTTGACCTGCTGGCCCTGCACAGCCACACATGCACTGGCAGCAGAGGAGAGAAGACGGATCGTTATTTACAGACAACCGAGCTCCTGACATGAAGATGAGGATCCGTATAAATCTTCATCCCCACACCGTGTCCGGGTGGTGGGAGCTAAACCAAGAGCCACATCTTGCTAGAAAAAGAATCCGTAGTAAACTAACTCTTATATAAGTTAAGATAGTGTGTGTTTAACCAGCAGAGGAGTGTGTGAAGGTTTACGTAAGGTTTATTAACTATTACTGTAGCAGAGGTAGCTGCAGTGTTAGCTGTCTTGTGGCTAGTTGGCAGTAATTAAAGGGTTAACGCTTGGACGGTTGACGGACGGTTATCCAGTTGCAATCAGATATCGATTAGGTTATATCTGAACTAACTATAACCGATCAGTGGTGAGGAAACGGCCGTTAAATTGGTTTTGTTACCTGTCGTTAGCTTCGGGTGTTCGGTTTGGTCTCTATGGAAACCGGTTCTTGTGTTACGGGAGCTCATGAAGGTCAAAAAAGAAGGGAAAAAAAAAAAAAAAAAAAGAGTAACCTAATGATGACTGAGGAAGGGTCCATGACTGTTGGCAACAGTGATGGGACAAACCAAAAAAAAATAACCTGAAGTCCCAGCATATGTAGAAATGCCTCAATCCTTGCTTTGAGAAGAGAGAAGCAGGCAAAGTTGAGACTGGGTTGTTGGAGCCAGCATGGAGAAAAATCTCTCAAGTTTCATTCAATAAATAGCATAGTGGAATATGCAAAAAAAAAAATCATTTTTTTCTAAAGCAAAAAATACGTAAACCCCTTGTTCACTTCATCCAGAGATTGAACCGTGTTTGTCCATGTTGCAATCCACTCCAAATACATCCCCACAGATC
>NW_023339674.1:9757918-9758100 GCF_004916995.1 Morone saxatilis | reverse complement strand
AAAAAAAAAAAAAAAAAAGCGAATGTCGATTTATTCCAGTGGCACCTGTTATTAATTCTACTGGATGAATGTGTTGACTTTAATTCACTCGACTCGTGTACAGATGTTTACAGTGTTTGTGCACGAGTTGAGTTTATGACATTTAATTGTTGTGTTAAACTACAATTCAATAAAAACAATTA
>NW_023339674.1:9726248-9757810 GCF_004916995.1 Morone saxatilis | reverse complement strand
GTTTAAATGGGCCGTGCAGGAAGAGTACAAGAAGGGTTGACTGAATCATGAATATGAAGGATTTTTTTAGGTCCCATGACTTTGTCCAGCATGATCTAAAGTGTAATAGTGCTGGATTAAGGTGAAAGGTCATTATGATGTTTAAATTTGGGAAAACCGTCCCTTAGTTGTAATAGCCTAATAGGTGTAATGGGCACACCTAGTAGTTGTTCCTAGTAATTTGTGTTATTATGACACATAATAATATTATTATAAACAGTTGTGGAAAGCGACTCAAACATCAAGTAAAGTAAAATGTTGTTGCTGTTCATTTTAAGGCACTTATTTACCACGAGACTGCAGGGGGGAAATTACTTAACTATTTATTATATATTATATATTTATTATTTATTTTACAGCTATAGTTACTTGCTACAATACATATTAAGTTTTTTACATACCATATATTAGCTTTTGATCTAATAAAGTACAAATAAATTCAAATGGGCTCCACCTCGACAACATCTTTGACTCTTTAAGTATCAAAAGTATGATGCTACTTATACTTCTGTACTTTTTTACCTTTACTTTTTTACTTTTGCCTTTCATTTGTAATTGTGTTGCTACTTTAAACTGAAGAAGAGGGATGCCAGATACTTTTCTAGCACCTTCCTCCACTGGCAAAGTGTCTCTTACTGGGTGCAGTAACCTCTGTGGCCACAGGGAGGCCTCAGTCTGCACCGCACAAGTCTTTCATATCTATGGGCTGCACTCCTGACGCAGAGCATGATGGAGCAAACTGGCGAGCCACCCCATAACAACAACAACCCGACTGGAAATGAACCTCCTGCCTGCGGCCTCCACAGTAAACGCCTGAAAGAGCTGGAGAATGCCGCCCTGCAGACCACTTTAATATCACGGATGGAGACGGAATCCGGTGCGGACGCCGGGAGCTGCACGGAGCAGCAGTCCGGGGAGGGCGAGCAGTCGAACGGCTTGTCCTTGAACCACCGGTCGGCCCCTCCGCAGCTCAGCGCGGACACCGAGGCGGAAGAAGCGGAGTCGGATAGAAATGTGGCCAAGGAGCGAGTGGAAGAGGAAAGGACCCTGACGGACCATTTAAACAAACGCTTGCTCTCCTCGTTTCTGGAGAAGCTTAACGAAAGGGACCTGGCGCTGCCCGGTGTCCAGCGCCTGGACTGCGCTGTAGCGGACGAGGACTCTAACAGGGCCGCGGATGAGTGGTGAAGCACCGGGCTGGAGAAGAGCAGCAGCGGCCGGCAACATGGAGGTGGTTGTGAGGGATTCAGGACCAATGTGCACGGAAGCACAATCCCACAACATTAAAGACAGACCTGCAGTTAGGCCTACCGATTTATTCTGGAAGAGAAGAGTGTCTGAACGCGTTATGAGCTTACTTTTTGTATGGAGAGAATGAGTGAAAGATGAAGAAAAATGCAATAAATGATCATCATGTTCATGTGAAGTTCCTTTTGTACTCATTGGTTTCGTGTGTCTGGCAGCCATAACGCATGTGTTGGCAGCCATGTGTGTACGGATGGATTTTCAAGTGGCATTCAGTCATCAGCAGGTGTCAGTGTACACCAAGATATACTTTAATACAGCATAACACCATTATTAATGGGAGGATTTAATCACACGTTTTCTTATGCTCAAGTCTAATTTTTTAAGGGTCTTAAAATTATAATTTAATTTGAGTAACTGAATCAGTGTCCTGCATGCTCCAGTACAGGTTATTTTCCTAATAATGTGACACAAGATAAATAAAACTTACTTTTACTTTATTTAAGGCTATTTTAAAAATGATTTTAATAACTGCTTGAGCATAAAATACATACACACACATATATATGTATATATATATATCACTCCTAAATAAGTGATGGTCTCATATGTCTATCTTTTCATCATGATGAAGATTTATTACAAGACAAAAAGTAAAAAAGACCAAGCAAATAAAATACGAACAATAGGCCATTTCAATTGAAACATATATTTAAGTTAAAGCAGAAATTAAATACTAGCTGGATAATATACTCATTAAAGTATCACCACAAGAAGAAGCTATATATTTCCATTAATAAAACTGCATCTTTTTGCAAAACTATTCTTAGTTTGACGCACACAGTATATAATGCATTTTGGGTCTTAGGTACCACATGTACAAGAAAATATACAAAAAACATTTTAGATCCACAAAAACATTAAAGCTACATGATATAACACTGGAATGTGAGTGCTGCAGAAGCAACCGTAAAGCTGTTGTCAAATATGATGAGTACGTTAGAGTCAAATCGACATGACTTTATGTAGGGAAACTGGAATTTGGGACGTAACTCTTGAAGCTTCTGCAACTTTGTCCTCAGACAAGAAACGCATTGTAATACACAGATTCCAGATTCATAAAACTGGATCCTCTCCCTCTGATAATAAACCTGAACCAACTGAGCCTCCACGGGCCTTTGAAGAGCCAGAAAGTGATGTTTTGACATTTTTAATTTATTACATTGACAGGTAATTTCCAGCTACACTGGAGGGGGTTTAAGCATGCATGTAGTCACAGACAGCGAAACTTGTAATGTGGAATATATTTTATTCATTGTTGTTGTAAAATATGTGCATATAAAGCTTGTTCTATGAAACCGAAGACATTTGTTTCAACTGTGACAACAAGCAGCAATAATTGGATTAATGCTAAAACATAAACAAAACTGCACAAGTAGTGAAGAGAGTTAAAGACATTTTAGTGCACTGGGGGTGTTTTATATGAATATTTCTCCATTAAAGCTAAGGCACAACCAGTGGCTTATCAGATACAAACAGTAGCAAACAGAGTCATACTTAAGGAAACCTTTTTTTATCCACAAAGTACCGTGAATAAAGTATTCACAACAGGAGATGTCTTTCATGTTTCTTCATTCCATTCACTGCAGAATATAGCAGAGGTTGTTCACATATAATGCCGCTATTTATAGTGAATTGGGTTATATATAGACAGTGATGGTGCTGCTTTCTGCTTATCTTTATGTAACAGGTCTCTACTGATGCCGGCTGTGTGTGATGACTTCTGAACTTTTGTGGCTGTAAATGCTTCTGATATCTTTACGATGTCTCCCGCACTTCATATTTATGTGGAAAGTCATAACTGGCAAGGAGATCTCCCATTCATTGGAGTCGTAGCCAATAAGACGAAGAGAGTCAAACCACTTTTTTGTCAACAAATACTCCCTTTACTGTCCATTTAAGAGGAAGCTTAAGGTAACGAGATGATAAGACATGAACTCAGAGTGAAGAAACAGTGGGAAAGGTTGAGTTACTGTTAATGCGTATACACACAAAGCCCAGACACTGCCTGTCACATATCTATTAACACTGTTTGAAGTGCAGGTGTGCAGTGCTACAGATATGGGACATACCAGAATGAATGTCCTGATGAAAGAGCCTTTCAACATTAAAATATTTTTTTTTTTAAACATCGGAGGGTATTTGATTACAGTCTATATGTTCTTTGGCACAATTATAAAGGCCTACAATCACATTTTTAAGAAATATATTTCTTAAAAAGCCTCTTGTTTCACCTAAACTTAGCTCCAAATGTGGGGCAGACTTAGGATATACAAAGAGACAAAAAGTTGAATTGACCAGGAAAAAGACGAGTATTAAAAAGGTTTCTGCCAATAGAGAGTAAATGTCACTATCATCAGTGCTATTTGAGATTACAAAAAACGTTTAGTTGTCCAACACCTAAACTCTGAGAGGTGATTTAATGTTCCCAGCATCTGTTGGTTCTTCTTCTTTTTCATTTGCATCTTCCCTATGCAGTTCCCTCAAAGGCACGAGCTGTGGTTTATCTGTCATCTTGTCTCCCTGCAAAAAAAGACCAAGATTCTGGTTTTAACACAATAAAAAAAAAAAAAAAAAAGGAAACACACATACTGAACTATGATAGCCAGGTGTGCACTCTCAGAACACAATTATGATTAAAAAATATTAAGTTTGATCAGCAGTGAGACTGTAGTAGTTTTGGGGTAAAGGCTTCAAGGGCTGATGTAGATGTAATGCTACAAACACATAGTATCTCTGCCGCACCTTACGTTACATTCATTATGTTTCCAGTTGAAAAAAAATCACACGTCAAGCTCCAAATGCTGATCAAAAGTGGGACTCACTTGAAAAATATATGTTGTTTTGACAGATAATGATTTATTCAGTAATTTCCTTACCTGATTATTGCTATTCAGGCTCATGTGTGCATCCCAGCATGCATTGTGCCGAAAGCAGGTAAACATCCTGGGCATTGTTCCAGTCTTAAAACAAGTCACACAGTCACAGTCAACACATTTGTACATGCAGTGTCAATACAAATCTGCTCCAAAATGATCTATTACCAATAATAAAGGGGTTAGAGTCATAGTTGGGACAAATTTAAAAACTGAGTTATAATATTTTAGAAAAAAAACAGTGAGAATGCGAAGATGTGGAAGAAAAAAAGAGCACCAGGTAGAAATCTGCCATAAGTCTAATGTGTTAACAAGCCCAAGATAATTGCCTTTATTTATTAAGATGTTTGGTTCATCCTGTTCTACTTTGTTACATTTCTATACTCTGTAGGCACATCTACACACATAAAACAAGAGGCACCAAAGTCATAAGCTTGTGTTATGGTACTTACTCTGCGCTCTGATGGGACCTCTACTTGTTTTTTGTTCAGATCCCACCATAACAAACCCTCTTTAATATGACTCCTCTTTGTTGGTCCTGTGTGCAGACAGAAGCAAGATAATATGTTCAGTGTTTAATGCAAAGTAATGTAATAAATCACCACCGACTTGAATCACACCTTTCTAATACAGTATCATAAAAAACTGAACATTACAAGGTTATATTGCACGACAATTACGCTGGATTGCCTTGAGTGCAGGTTGTATGTAAAATACTGGCTACTCAGTGTAGTTTATTGGTTTAAATTAAAACAGCGGTTCTGCATAATGTGTCATCATGTGTCAGCAGCTTGTGTCTTTATCTTCTTACCTGTAGCATAGCTCACTATCAGCCCAACTAGCACGACCGAACTAGTCGCCATGGCACCAAAGTAGAGGTAGGACATGGAGTAGAAGTTAAGCAGGCCCCTAGTTTTAGAAAAGTCAGGGTTCATTAAAGTATGTTTTCATGTATCTAGTTCTTTATTTTATCTTCAATCTATAAAGTTACAGCAATCACAAAATCCAGGCTAAATTTCACACACACACGCTTTTAACTTGTATTAGTTTTAGAATTATGGGTATTGATCTCCATCCTCAACCAATGTAAACCACATAGCTAATAAAGCAGTTGCATATTAGTTCAGGCCTTGTTGAACTCACTGACCCCTGGTTATTGGGGCGAAGCAGTGTGGAGATGGAGTGTTCGTCTTGGTTAGGGCTGCTGTTCAGGGTGACGTTGTTGGATCCACACTCGCCTGCAAAGCTTGGCAGGACACCCATGGTCTCCTCACTAGGCGGGTAAAGGGTTGAACCGACTGCCAGCCACAGAGAGACACAGAAGCCCACTAATATTCCTGAGAACGCCCCCTGAAAGACCAAGTACAAGTGTTAGCAGAAGACGTGAGGATGCAACACATCAGTTGGTCTTCAACTTGTCAGTGCAAGTTGTTTGAGGTGGGATTTTCCAGAAATAGATACATATTAGCTCTGAAAATAGCGTAACGTTTTTTTAAAAGAGCTTTGTTGCAAAATGAGACTTCACATTTGGAAAAAAATTGAAAATGATGTTCTTATTTAATGATCGACCTACTATCAAAGTCAAAAATAACACAACCAACATATAATTATACAAGTCACTAACACCAAAGAATCAATAAAATGACTTCTTGAGAACACAGATTGCTGAGGAAAGTTTGATTTCCAGATAAACGGTCTGGTTAACAGGACAATAGAAAGTGGCTAAAAAAAAGCTCTGAAAGTTGTCTTAAGGAGGTGTTTTGTTGGCTTTTAGACAGTGACGTTCTTAAATCAGGATATTAACAGTAAATGCAGATTCAACAATGGATACTATGACTAACATGGAAAGTACAAAGCTTCCTTAATAAATAGAAGCACTGGCGTTCTTACACAAAGTGTTCATAATGAAAGAGATATGATGTGGTAATAACACAAAGTGGAGGAATTTACGTAAATGCATTTAAACAAATCCATGTCTTAGGAGGAGGAAATCATTTAAACTTTTGTAAAATAAGTAAAGCATATTAACTTTTTGTTAAAGCGTTCTAGTTAGTTTCTTCCATTTCTGACTTTACTTTATCAAAATCAATGCTGATAGCATTTTTTATTTTATTTATGCAAAATATACCACACTGTAATATCACTATTACAAGCTGAATCACATCTCTCTCATCATCAACAATAGAATATACAAGCTTTTATTGCACGACAATTGTGGCAAATCAGTGTAGTTTATTGTGCTGAATTAAAACTGCAGTTCGGAGTGATCATGTGTCATCGTGTGTCAGCAGTTTTCATTTGTGTCTTCAGTCTTTTTTATCTTCTTACCTGTTGCATAACTACCAGCCCAGCTTCCACGGCCAAATGTTTCAAAAGCTATATCATAGCTACATCAGTATTTTAAGTATTTTAAGTGTGCTAGAAGAGTGGTGGTGTGTCTTAATTTTTATTTAAAGCTAAAGCTCTGGAAGAAAGAATCATATAAGATTCTTATAGAAGATTTCTGTGATATATAATGAGAGAAGCTGTGCGTCTTTGATCTAACAGACCTTATTACTGGCTTTGAGGATTTAAAGTAGGTCCATTATTAAATTTCTATATAGGTTTTCTTGAATCAACACAAATGAAGTCACTCACCAGCCTGTTTGCTGCTGGGACAAACATCCCCAAAATGAATACGCCCAGTAATGGACCACTGACCACACCCATGACGGTGAACGACCCCTGAATAGAGAAGACAAAGGGATTTCTGGAAAGGCAACCAAACACAGCACTCAGACTTGATATACAGAATACTAAGTGAATCTTATGATGTAGCTCAGTCTGCTCAGAGGTCAGATAATTAAATAGATGACATTAACCAGAGAGAGTTTCAACTCTTACTATTTCTTGCTTTGGTTTGTGCAAGATTGAGACAGAATTTGCTATTATAGTCATATAACTTCTATTCAAATTTTTGATTAATTGTAAAAATTCCAATTTAAATAACAGTAAAGTAAAAGTAAAAACATATAGTAATCACTATTGGTTGTATGAGGCTTACCTGATTGTTACAAATAACAATTAAACACTTTATTATATGTTTAAATATTTGATCATTACATACAGGTTGTTGCAAGGCTGCACATTGTGTTCCATTTAAAGCTGTTTTAAAGCTCGATTTTTTTGTTTACAAATGACTGGAGGTTGGATGATGGATTAAATATCATGTGATATTGTAATAATTAGGCATTGTACCTGAAGAACTCCCCAGTCCAACAGGGAGGAGAGAGCAGCTACGGTGATACAACTAACTCCGTACAGCAACGCTTAAATGAAAAAGAGAATAAATACTACAGAATGAAAACAACTTAGTTAAGTGGACATTTTCAGTGAAATCAACCTACACAGTCCTTTGGAAACCAAGATCAGTTTCTTCTGGGTCATGTGGAGCAGATGAGGTCGCAGCAGATCCTCCATTGTTACTGCAGCCATTGCATTGATACTTGTGGAGGCCGTGCTGTGAAAAAAGCATGTGGTCACTAGTTATCAGCAGTTCACTGGCCATGTTAACACACTATTCATATTATTTTACTTTATTAAGGTGAGATAAAAACCATCACAAAGGGGAGATGTCTTTAAGGTGGAACTGCTAATAATTCATAGACATCTGAAACACGATAAAGGGCCCCAAACATACACTGCTTTTATGCACAAAGTCACAAGCCAGAATGGTTTAATCTGAAAAGTAAGTTGTTGTACAGCACTTAATAAACAGTGAAGTACTCAGTAAATCTTTCCACCACTGTGGAAAGCTTAGAGAAACCAAGATTGAAATACCTGAGAGTCCCACTGTACGCACAGGCAAGGAAAAGACCTGGGAAGCCAGGGTGACTTTTGAATATGTCCAACACAAAGTAAGGCATGTACTTCATCAGACGAGAGGGAGAGGGAGAAATAGTGGAAAAGTAAATAAATTATTTCCAATTGTCTTGACTTTTGTATCCTGTTAATAATCTATAAAATATACTTTCAGCACTGTTTGACTTTAGTGTGCATTAGTGTGTAAACAGCTAAAGAAAACATTTGAGGTATAAGTAATGTTTATAAGAAAACATTCAACAACTTCAAACTAAGGATGATGGATGGAGTATTTGGCAAAACAAATTTTAGACATACACATGTTCTTTCAGTCTGTACAATGGAATACATGGGAGAGGACTAACAACCCTGAGAATAGAAATTCAGTAAAAACATAATGGCACCAGCTTTCAAAATCCAGTATCATTTGAAGCCTGTTGAAGCCATGTACACTGGAATAAATGCACAAAAATACAACAATATTATAGGTACAATAGTATAGATATGGATCCATTTCCATAAACTCAGATACCATTGGATCTTTCCGTATACCGGTCATTATTGTCCAGTGTACACAGTGCCATGCTCTTGTAATGGATCAATATCAGTATTTATTCTGGAGGGTCTTGAGTACCAGATCAGGGGCAGAAATCCTCCCAGACTTCAGCGGATCACAGTAGATGTAATAAGCAAACATGACGATGCCGCAGGTTGCTGCACTGCTCACAATCAGGCACAGACCCACTTGGTTCACAAACAGCGCCCTGCAATCAAACGCAAACAGTATTAGTGCCCTAGGTTTTTTGTTGGCTTTCTGCATTTTCATTATTTGCTTATTTAACAGGTAACAGGCTGAGGGAAAAATGCAACCTCAGATTTTCCTGATGATGGTTCTGATATTATGAAATCTATAATTTTAAGTCATTTGGTGAAACCCGAAAGGCTGTTGTATCCTTTTAATGTCATTTGTGAGAAATGAGATGGGTTAGGCTTGACTGCCAACATAAAGAGTTGTCAGCTTTAACATGTTCATGAACTCGTTCATTTACAAAGTCAAAATAGAAGGAGTGGTGACTTATATCCTTTCAAAATATTCACATTTATTCCAATCATGTCCTTCCTCAGAAGTCAGCAGTACAAGAAATATCTTACAGGGGAATGTCATCATAAAAGTGTCAGAAAATATATTGAAAATAAGATATCTGATGATTCAATTCAGAGCCACAATGTCTGATGATATGAAATATCTATTGAATATAACTAACCCTTATCTAAACAGTCAACAAAACTATTGCATTTCACTTTGTGTCTAAAATCCCAGAATCCAAAGCAGACAATTTACACATGCAATAAAGTCTTTTCACCTCCAGGAAATAAGAAATAATGTCTGAAACATGCTGATATGTGGATACCTGTGTAAATGATAAAACTCTGTTCTTAAGCCTTGGCAATAAAATATTCTACCTTCTATCCAAACACATTGGTTTCTGTTGGTGTAAGGTGTTTAGTAAGTTTGTGTTTAGTCCAATTCTACCTCCCAGACCACAAGAATAAATTATATTTACATGTATTACTAACATATTATGTAAAATCAAAGCAGCTGTCATCACCTACAGTAATTTGTTAGCTCAGCTGCTTGATCATGCCGTTTAATGGGAGGATAGCAACATCTGTATTTGCAAAACTTGACATTCACATATCATAAAAAAAACATGTACCGAGGCAATGTAATACACTATTATTATAGTTACAACTCACTGGTGAATAGCCACAGATACTCATTACCATTAAACTATGCTAACTGCTCTGTGTTAGCTGAATGCTAACATCAGTATACTAACATGCTCACAATGACAATGTTAACATGCTGATAATAAGCAGGTATAATGTTTAATATGCTCACCATCTTACTATATCATTTGCAAATTAGCACTAAATGCAAAGTATAGCTCAGGGTTAATCGAATGGAAAATGGGTTTTATGTTTAGCCCGAATTTACAGACAGTGCAGGGGAAAAAGTAAAGATGAAACAAGAATACAAGAATAAAAATATATAGAACCAAATGCATGCACTGAAAAGCAACAAAGTGGTTTGGCACATTGGATGCTGTTTTGAGACAGTGGCTGGCTTGTGTTGGCCCCAGCAGAGCCCTTTGTGTGCTCGGCTCGCTTGATGTCTTGGCCTCTTCTCAGGTGCAATTAATTTGTGGTGAGCCAAACACCAAGCCTTAAAATATCTCTTTAGAAACCTGTAGGCGATGCTTTTTGCTTTCCTTTAATCTATAAAATCAACCTAAATTCAATTCACAAAAATGTATTAGTTGCCGTTCTAGACACCTGATACATAGATCTTCAAGTGCTAGATTAATCTCAACTCACCACTGGGCCTCTCTTTCCGTTCTGCAGGAGATGTAGCGCTGGACTTGAGCTTGGTTTACTCCGTACATGGAAAGCCAAACAAATGCACCCCCAACAGACAGGCTCCAGAAGGTATAGCGCTGCCGAGGGTCAACGTCAAAACTGGTGGAAAACATTCAAACAGTCTTATTGCGTACATTGTTGTTATTGTGCATTATTGTTGAAATGTAGGGTTATCCAGATATTTATGTGTTTAAATGAAAACTGTGTTTTTACTCATTAAAATTAATGCGTGATCCATTGTTGGCGATCTCCAGGACCATTGCAGGACCACCGACCAGAACTGTGCCGTAGATGAAAATGGCCACAAAGCCCGACAACATGACGATAATCTGGAACACATCGGTCCAGATCACAGCTTTCATGCCACCCTGTTAGAGAGATTATGGAAGAGGCAGACAGGAAAACCCACCACATCATCAGCAAATTAAAGGCAGGACATACTATTGCTTATCCTGTTCCACTAGTTTCAGTGTTTACATAGCAGTACGGCCTGGGCATTTCACTTCACAGCTTAAATATTGTTATCTCAATAGAAACACGGTTGAAGTTATGTTTATAAAGACATAAAGTTACTCTAATAAAAGTAACCCTTTTGGGCATTTCCTTTGCAGTCTTGAACAACATGCAGTTGGATCAAGCTGCCAACACCAATCAAAATGAATGAATCAATACTCATATTAATAGACTCTGGTTTGATATTTTGGTTTGGTTTGGTTGTCTGCATGGTTTCCCAGAAGATCATTTTATTTATATATTTGTTAAAAAGTTTCAATTAAAGATGAATCGATATTAAGGATTAAGGATCAAGGAAATGTGTCTGTCATTATACAACACACGATTGTAGAATGAAATGAAAGTTTGCAGTCCCTTTATGCAACACACAGCAAAAGATACTGCGGATACAGTATACACACAGTGTGTGTAGACACAGTATATTTTAAAAGGATCTGACTACACCCTGCCAATGTGTATTTCTGTTGTTTAAGAGCACATAAGCGCTATGCAGGTTTGATGAGATGGAAAAAAATATTTCCTTACCAGTGTGGTGTACATGGTGCAAATGATGCCAGTAGAAAACAGAGACACCCACATGTTGAGTCCAGTAGCTGAAATTAAAAAGAAACAGGTGTTTTTGTTAATGTGTTAATATGGAATATCCCTTTAATTCAGAACCTTATTTCTAATCTAAACATGTCTGAAATACAATAGAAGAATGACAGTGCACCCAAACAGCACACGGGCTGAGAGGATTCATTGTACCATGTTTGAATAAAGAAGGCTATGAGGAAATCATGGCAATAATGAACTGATTGACTGCTAACTTCCCATACTACATAGTTTTTGTCATACTGCCTTTACAAGGATTTACAGCCCTTCCCTTTTTTTTAATGCTGTTATCTCCAGATTACAAGTTAATTATTTCATTATCTCCAGATGTATAATAGTAAATAAAATGTATATGTATGTATGTATAAAATGTATGATAGTAAATAGACAGATAACTTCTGTAGATCATATTTCCCCTAATACATTTATACGTGGTGATAAAGTTGTGTATTCACAGAGAAAGTTGTGTATTATTTGTGAGTGATGGACCAAATTTCCAAGTTTTGTGGGAGTTATAATTAAAATGTCAAATGAATAAAAACATCCCATTAATGCATACAGAAAGAGGGGATTCAGTTGAGCTTTCCTACCTTGGTTAAGGATCAAGGCAGGTGCATAGATGACAATCCCTGTGTAAAGCAGCTGAGCAAAACAAAACAACATCACTGGGTTAAAGAACATTTACAGGTCATTCTTGGTTTGTGCAAATTAAAGAGCTGCTTCCCTGGAGTTCCCGGAGTCTGAGTCTGAGCCAAAGCAAATATTTTCACGAGAAAAGAGCATCCTCTTTAAGAGCAATGAATATAACTTTTTCTTCAACAATGCAGATAGCACAGAACACAATGATGTCTGTCTTACCGTCGCCACAAGAAACTGGATACTCCCCAACAGCTGCATCCCTCTGCCAAATCTCATCTTCAGATACTGTGACAGGCAGACGGCTGCAGTTATAACACAGCAGAGTATCTCTGAACACATCCATCATCCTTCCTCACCTCTTATATTCAACATGTTTAATCACCCACAGGTGCATTTCAACATTGTGTCAGAGAAATCCTGACCTTATTTCTACCTTTGGTTAGAAATACATAACTCTTACTTTCAATGCTTAATTATATTAGTATTTTAATTTGTTTAAACGCTCAGATCAAAGCATTCTCTCTTACATAATTCTCTAAACAACCATCAAAAACTAAGAAAATGTTTGTGTTCCTTTGATAATTATTCTAGAATATATTATTTCTAAATAATACAACAAGTTATATGAACCTGGAATATATATTTAACTACTCGGAGCGGCAAATAGGGAGAAACAAGAAGATTCCCGGTGGGCTGTAGCCGATCATCCACAAGGGCTAGTGACAGGGTTGGTAAACACAATAATGTTAAAAATAGAGCATGTGGGCTACACTCACAGGGGCCCAGGAGGTTACGATTGGTCACCTGATTGGTCACCTGATTGATGATGTAATTAGGTTTGACCTTTGACTTAGGCAGCTTTGAGCAAAGCCCAGAGTGCCAAACTCAGCAACTTGTTCATGATTTAAACGAGGTACAGAACAAGCAGAAGTTCATGGTGACGATAAGACAAAAGAGGTATGCTAGCTTAGACTACAGTGCCAAGATGTTAGGTGTGCAAAACAAAATATATACTGATAGCGCTGCCTACAAACCACAATTCAAGTTTAGTGTCAAGGAATTGTGTGGCGGTACGTCATATAACATAAGCAATATGAAGAAGTCCTTGGTTTGATGCCAAATGGTAGGCAATGTTGCAATGCCACCAAACATCAGCCCATTAACTTTAAGGCACAGGTGAGCTGTTGTACCACAATATCACCACCATTTATACCCACTATATTAGTGACTACTCACTGTATATGAAGTGTATTTCAATTGAAAGGGAATAGGATGGAAATAATATGAAATAAGACTGCATGTTTGCAGTCTGCATGTGAAAAGTCTATGTTGTGAACTTAAGTGGGTTGGTTTGAGGCATGAAACTCCCAGGTTGAAAATGAGTCCCACTCCAGCCCGGGGTGTAGTAACTTGAAGCTCATTATGACCTGATTGGTACTGGTGATGCCCAGTCGAAAGAAAACTGGCAGGAAGAGGTAAGCTGTCAGCAGGGAGTTGATGCTTTGTCCGAGGCACATGTAGAGGAATTTAAAGCCATAGCGGGAAGCCTCAGAGGGAACACCCAGGACCTGGACTGCTGACATAAAACTGGCACAGAGAGACAGCCCAACAGGCACTGCCGGCATGCTCCGACCCCCAGTGAAGAAGTCATCAGCACTGGCCTCCCTCTGGCTCTTCTTCAGGGCCTGGAAGAGTCCGATGGCCATAGAGACGAACAACATCGCTGCAAAGACTGCGTAATCAGCCAGGACGAAGCCTGATATGGATGGTTCACTGGTGGGCTGCTCTTCCATTATTATACTTTAGTGTGGTGGATCCAGATGTTTGGTGGATCTGTAAGAGTGAATGAGAGTCAATTAGTGACCATACATTGTCTGATGGAGACACAAGGCACATTGTTAATGAATGCTGCAAATTTAAAAATGCATCATTGACACCGACCAGAGTAATTGACAGACTGAACAGCGGTGTAGCAGAAATAGCGAGCTTGTAGTCAGAGCTTATGAGCAGCTGCTGCCAGGCTCTCTCCTGTGTCTGTACTGGAATCAAAAAGCGTCCGCTGGAGATTTTACAATCACTCGAAGCACATTGACTAACGGCTGTGTTGTATCTGAGCTAATGGCTCAGAAAGACTAATTGTCCAGTATGTGCGGACTGTCAGTGTGTCAAATCAAGGTAAACATTACACTCCATTGATGCTTCTAAAGTAAAAGTCCAAATAACTGCACCAAAATAGAAAAATACAAAGTACGGTTCAGCAAAAAGTTAGCATAAACTACATTTGAAAATGAGTGCAGCAGTGTTTTTTGTGGAGATAATTGGCAAAGAGTGTTTTTTTTAATAAGTAAATTTATTTATCCTAAGTCGAGGGAATCCAACCTTATAATATTGTAAAAACCGTCTTGTTGCCTAAAACATATCACAGTTATGAAACATGTAACCAGCTCATAGCAAATAGCTAGGCTTGAGAAAAACTCCACACAGCGGGGTTAGTTGTAACACAGTGTGATAACAACTATGATAACAAACAACTAATTCTCGCAAGTTTGTTGTCGCAGAACGATCACTGCTTCACTACATTTGAGTACTTGACTGGAGATTTCACAATTATCCATTCATTCATTTTTGACTGGTGCTGTGTTGACTTGCTTGTTTTAGCATTTTGTCAGCCAAGATGATCGGCAGATTAAAGCCTTTTTTTTTTACATATTGTATGTTGACATGAACTTTGAATCAGTTACATTTTTCAGATTAACAATGTATATGTTGCTGCTGACCTATGCAGTTTTTTAATTACCTACCTTGGGGACAAAAATAAATGTGTCAATGTTTAACACAAAGTGTCTTTTATTATAAGACACTTTTATATATACACCTTTTATATTAGTGCAAATAGATAGATAGATAGTCTGACACTACTGCAAGGAGTTCGGAGTGAAGGTCAGAGTTTGTGTCTCCTACCCACAATCAAAGGAAACAATGCAATCAGTATATTGATTAATTAATTAATTCTTTCTTTAAACAAATCTTTCCACAGGATTAACAATGACCACAATCTTTCCCTAAACTTACCGCTGGTGTGTGTGTATCTTACCGTAACTGGACCTGCAGACAGATGCTCAAATGGGCTGTTGACAAATGCTGAATGTGTAGTTATAAAGAGTTATAGTGTGGTGTGGTAAACATCCCGTTTGCCTGGATTTCATATAGAATAGAATTATACATGGCATTTCTTTGTTTTGATATTGGCTTATTATATCGGCCATCGGCAGCCCTGCTTTCTAAATATGGGCATCAGCCATTGAAAAATCAGTCGACCTCTAGTGTTCAAATTTACTTTGGAAAAAAATTTAAATAATGCTCTAAGTCTGTGCTTCTACCACAATATCCTTGTACATGATTGTGAATAATATCTATCTGCATGACCTCTATAAATGTGTCTGATTCATAGTTGATTGGGATTCTGCAAAAGCCAGACAGACACAAACATAATTGTCCCTGAAGTATCCACTCACTCTGAAAGTTATCTGCTGCAGATGATTAATATTGCATCTTGTTTTTCAAATCAGAGAGTTGAATTAAAAGGTTAAAAAAAAAACTCACCAGTACTTGTCCATTCAGTTCTGCTTCAAGTCGGTGAAAGAGGAATGTGCTGACAGCCGTCTTCAGTCCTCAGCAGCTGCTTCACCTTCATAAAACTTCTTTAACCTGCGTGTGTGCGTGAGGCGTGTGTGCACGGTCAAAATTATCTTTCCTCCAGAAAAAAAAAAAAAACGCTCAGGTGAGTGTGGTGAGGGGATTCTAGTAGGAAGTTTACAGTGCGTGACCAAAAAGAAAAAGATAGTCAAGTGGCTGTTGAGGAATGTAGACCTGCTGGAGAATGAAAGTACTTTCTGCAGCACACAATCCCTGTGTGTGTGTGTGTGTGTGTGTGTGGTGGTGTGTTGTGTGTGTGTGATGTGTTGAGAGAGAGAGAGGGATAGGAGTGTAGTGTAGGTGTGTGTGTGTGTGGTGTGTGTGTCTGTGTGTGCGTCTGTGTGTGCGTCTGTGTGTTTGTTTATGTGCTTATGAAAGGTGAAGGTGGGGAAGAGTGGAGAATAAGGGAGTGATTATTACTCAGCAATAATCTGATTACTGAGTGTGTTAAAAGTGGGACGAGTCATGATTTTTGTCATGCATGGATGTAGTTTGTTTTTCATGATACAAACTCATTTCATATAAATTACAGGCAAAGAACAGATAATGTAAGCATCCTATATAAATCCAATACCAATATTTTAAAGTGATAACTAAATAATAAGTTACATCGGAATTATTTAAGATACTAGCAATAATACAGTCTAAAGGTAAATATATAATAATGACACAAGTAGCCTGCTATCAAATTAAAGTGGATTGCGAAACAGTAATAGAAATAAGGGACTATACAGCATGACATCATCATAATTCACCTTTTTTATAATGATGTATATATATATATATATTGACTTTTAATGAAATAACAGTGGTTTTAATACTGGGCATAGCTATAATATGTAAGAAAGGCTGGCATTAGTCCACAGTAGCTCCAGCACCTTGAAGCAATTTGAGTTTAATTTTCCAAGAGTACACCAGCAGGGAGAGAGTTCTTTTTTCAACTCCTTAGTCACTGATAAACTTTCCAATGAATTCCACTTCTATTGGTAAAATGTTTTGTCTGATTCCAGTTAAAATGCTGGGTCTTTCCTTCATCCAAGTTCTAATAAACTGCACCCGTGCTGCCAGATAATAGTTTTTAAAATCAAGGCGTACAGTGTTCTTATTACATATTACGCCTATAATCATTACTGTATGCAAGTCAAATATTTATGAATCTGCTGATTTATTTCTGTATTACTCAGTCTTTAAAATGTAAAAAAATAGTGGAAAATCAATTTCATATCAATAACTACAAATGCATTATTTTGTCTGACCAACAAAGTGCTCATGGATTTCGGTAATCCAACTTGGTTAAATCTTGCTAAGCTACACATTAATAGCTCAACAGTTTTTGCTCAAGGTTAAGCACCACCGTTAATTCAGTTGCACCGCTTAAAATAAGAAAAGTGAGACATTTTAAAAGCCCCATGGAGTACCTCATATGTTTGATCTGACCACACGGGCCAGCCTTGGCTCGCCACGTACATCAATGAGCTTTGACCGCCCATGACGGGAACTCCCCACATGTGCTATACTTTTAGAGATGCTCTGACCCAGCCGGCCATCACAGTTTGGCCCTTGCCAAAGTCGCTCACACATCAACTTGGCGACAAAATGTTCACTTGCTGCCAAATATATCCCACCCACTCACAGGTGCTATGATAACAAGATAATCAATGTTATTCACCTGTCAGTGGTTATAATGTTATGGCTGATCAGTGTACAACTTCACTTGAAAGAATCTGCACAGTGACTATTTGAATAGTGAATATTTTGATCCACTCCACTCTTCTCTCATCTGAATTGTGTCAGTCAACCTGGAGTTATAAAGTGAAACTACACCCTTGCCTGCAGGTCCTTTCATCTATATCATCCATGCAGATGACACACAACTCTGCATCTTAGCTTCACCTGATGATCTGAGCTTCGTCCACAGTCTTGTAAATTCCCTTTCAGAAATCACTAAATAGAGAAAACAAAGATTTTGGCTATTGAGGCATCAGCCAAAAGACATAACCTCATTTCACATTTTCTCTTAACACCACATCTGCGACTAAGAATCTGGGGGTACTTGGAATGCCAGCATAGTAGCTTGGCTAGTGCAACTGGGAATTCAGTCACAGCTACCGGTTACGCTGAAGCCAGTTAATGTGAATATTTGAAGGACCTTTATGAACAAATCAGTACAGAGCTCAACAGAAATATTCTAAAAAATATCTTTTTATGTGAATTTTATCCACCAGGTCTGAAAATCAAGTCTGACTGACAGCCACATCCTCAATGAATTTGAAACAACACACTGAGTTGAAGCATCTGACCAGTCTTGGGAAATATATGTGAGTGAATCACAAAAATTTCTTGACAAAAGATAAAACCACAGGCCAACAGCAGCAGAGTTGCTCCACCCAAGAAATGGTTACCAACAACAACTACATCGTAGGAGATCATGGTCAAAAGCCATTGTTCATTAGAGTAGTTCCTGGTTGACAGTCATCCAGGATGTATGTTTGAGAAGGCAGATACAGACAACCTCTCATTCCCAACTCGTCGAATGGGTTGGTACAGACACTGTTGAACAAGGAAATTAAAACAGAAGAAATGAACAAGAAGTAGCTCCTTTTTTGAGAGTGTGACCTAAGTTCAAAGTTCAGAATTGTGAACTATGCATGCTAGTTCATTTTAATATATGACTTTAATCTCACACTTATCTGTGAGTTTGAATTTGCACAACACTAATCTGATCTTGTGTCCTTCCATTTTTCACTTTACTTTTTACTTACTTTCTAAACCTGTTTGCTCCATAGATACAAAAGGAATAGTTCAACATTTTGGGAAATACCCTTACTTGCTTTATAGCAGACAGATGAGAAGATAGGTACTACTCCCATATTAGTCCCATAAGGCTACAGCCAGCAGCCAGTTAGCTTAGTTTAGAGACTTTTAGTTTAGAGAAAGACTGCAAGTAGGGAGGAAGAGTTAATCTGTAAAAAAAACAAATGTAAGAAGTACAATAGGCCATTTTTAGGGTTATGTACTGGAGTACAGACCATAAGGTATAACACATGCATTGCTGCGTCACTGTCCACACCCATCATGACATAACACAATTGGAAGTGCAAGCAGTCACTAGATCAAATAAAGTAAATCATAAAACTGAAAAAAAGTAAAATCCACAAAACAAGACTATAAAAGTACATTTTCTGAAATAAAGGTTAAAGATCATACAGTATACACATAAGCTATTTTATCTGTTGGCTAATTAAATCAAAGATATCAGACTTCAGTCCAAAATCTTCAACCTGATTGCTGATGTAGTTTTTAAGAAGTGATTTAAATTATGAAACTGATTTTCTTGGCCTGAATGCCTCTATGAGAATTATTTAAAGCTCTGAGTCTTTGACTGTAAAACCTCCATTATCTTTGGTCTTTATTCTGGACCTTGAAACAACCACAAGTATACTGTTATGAGAGATCTTACAGGTTCTGTTACATAAGGTCAAAGTGGAGGGGTGTTAAATCTTAAAATCAATGAAAGTTTAACCAAAAAGAAACCAGCATAGAGAGGTAAAAACTGACAATATGATTCATATTGAATACACTTGTGGAATTAACTAATTAATTAGTCAGTCATTTTAACTCGTGGTGGTGACAGAGGATTAAAAGTTGCTTTTTCCAGAACCTTTTATATGGATATCGGACACCTGAAGGATATTTTCAAGCATGTAGATGTCATGGTATAGTGGGGTCTTTTCTGCCTTTGATTTAATACAGAAAAACATTAAGAATTCATGACCATAAAAACTAAGATGACCTTCACAGCAAGTAAAAGGAAAGGAAAAATGTGAATTCCAAACAGATCTAACAGGCTGCCAATGAAAAGAAAGTAAACTCAGATTGTTGTGACCTTCCCACGGCTGGCTGTTACAAACAAAGGGATTTGTTATGTGAGGTAATGTGAGGTCAAACATTGTTCAAATAATAAATCCTCAACAATCCTACTTCCTGAGATGCCTAAAGGGCTGTTAGGCTTCACTTCCCCCTTCTTTCTGACAGACACACTGTGTGTTTATTCAAAGCTAATCTGACCTACAGTAAAAGTTAAACTTAGATAGATTCCAGTTGTGATGTATTTTCATGGTAGAAAAAAAAGAAGAAACATCTCAAACTACTCCAATTATCCAATAATTAACTCCTGCATGGTCCATCAGTATGCTCAATGCCTTAGAATCATATTTTTACCAAAACACACCTAAATGTTCTTCTTCTGTGTTGTGTTATCATGCTCATCATTGATCTAAATCTCAGCCGGAATTTTAGTCAATTATAACTAAACATTTTCTCAGCGTACCAATAGACAGAGGAAAAGTGGGTTAAAAAAAGGTTTATATGGAAGTTGGGTTTAGTTTGTGATATAAGAAAAACTGTAGATGTATCATTTAAATATGTTTACCAAAACTATTATTGAATGTGTTCCTTGAAGATATACAAATACAGAAAAATAAAAACATAATCACAAGAAATGGGACAAAAGCCTAGAATAACATGGATAAGAAATATCTGTAATTAAACGAACATGTATCAAACATTAAAATGTAGCATAAACTATGTGGTTTTCTGACAGGAAGTTGCGACAGCCCTCACTGCTGAAAAGGGGAACCGCAGTTGTCAGCTGGTTTCTCTTTTCCTGTAATGTCAGGCAAGGTTCTGCGCACAACTGCATTTGCTATCACTATTTAGTAGGAAGACTTTCTTTCATTTTGACTGTGCTTGCTGCCTTATATGTTTTAACAAAGCTTATGCCTATACTACTTTAACTTGCTGTCTCTGTTCACTGGCTTTAAACAAGGACTCATAAGATTGTAGAACAGTATTTTTTGGACTCCTGCACATGATAGAAGTGTGTGTGTTTTGCACACTGATTTCTCCCCCAAATTCCCATCAAGAAGTCGATGAAGATTTCATTCTTAACCAACCTGTCATTCAAAATGAAACCTCCACCTAAAGCTTCACCAGTAGCCCATGGTGGCTGTGACGTCCAAGCTTTCTTGTAATGGGGTTAAAATCAAAAGGTTTTTTCTGAGGGTAGAGTTGAAGGAAAGGTCATTCAAATGGAATAAGTTTATGCATATAAGGGTTTTGCTAATTTAATGTCAATCTTAAAGAAGTTTATGAGATATGTAAATATGATTATGATGATCTTGCTGATATTTTATTGTACAGGAAAACAAATACCTAACATTAAAAAGGTTCAACCACCACATAAATGTTGGTCAGTAAATTTCATGGCATGACTGAATGTGGTTAAGAAAACATTAAAAAATCATCCTCTGGTCGTCATAAACATCTACAGCAAAATACAGGTATATTTGGCTTTTTAAAGATTTTAATGGACCACAGTTAGACTTTTAACAGAGTTCTTCACATAATTGAGGCACAAAAGGCATTAAAACCATAAATACCAATACATAATTCCATCTCATCAGCTTTTGTTGACATATCTTCCAGCCTCTCATAGAGCTGCTGCTAACAAGGCAAAAACCTGCTTCATCCAGAATTTGAAGGAATTCATTTTAACACATTTTTTAGCATCTTCCATATCACATTCTCTCAAAACTGATGTGTAGCATTTTGTAATAAATGAAGCTCTTTATTTAATCAACAGACATGTGGGAACAATGGCAAAATATACACCCTGATGTTTAGAACCCAATTATTCTGAGAAGTGGTGTATTTTGTTAAATATTTTGAATGTATTTGTAACTGTGTCATCAGTCAGTGGGATGAATACAGATATGACAAGAAACTGTCGTTTGTGTGGCATATGCTTGTCTAAATCAGGAAATCCTATTGAACTTCCTGTCAACACACACACACAACGTAAACGCAGATGGTAAAAGAAGAAAGTCCTCATTTACATGAACAAATGATCGAGATATGGACTTCTGCCGTACAAATGTAAAGGTAACACGGCAATGAATTCCTTCGATAACATGTAATATTCATCTTTAGCTCTGAAATCTGTAAGTGTAAAGCTCTTGTGCTGTTTTAAGAAATACCGGAGTTTAGTTTCTATCGACAAGACCCACAATGCAAATTAAATAAATGTGCTCCTTCTGTAGATACCTTTTCAACTTCTATTCATCTTTTACTGGCTGTGACAACGATTTGATGTTCACCAACTATTTTATAAAGCTGTACATTGTAATAGATTATAATGATAATTCTTATTTAAATTGTGTTTATGTTAATAATCATTTGCAAAGTAAAAAGTATGTATTGTTATGAAAGTAAATAAAGTTTTTGTGTAAACAATTTGGAACGATGTATGTATTTATGTATCAATTATGTATCTTATGTACTGTGTTGCTTATTCAGCTACAGCCGAACATGGTGAGAAGTTTCCTCTGATACTGGGAATCCCCACGAATCTACATTTGACATTTCAAAACATCATTCAGAGTGAAGGTAGGAATTTTTCTCACATGTGATAACACACAAACTTTAGCATATAAATAAACAAAGTTTTATACTTAAATGATATGACATTTATACACATGTAAATGTTATAATATGTGCCATAATAGTAATAATCTGAGTTTGTGCTGAGATGAATGGAATTTCTTTGGCTTGCTGGTAAAGTTTTGGTGGGAAGAATTACTCTGAATCACTTGTCCTTATCTTAGTAACTGCAAGTGGTTGTGCAACAAAAACTACATGAATTTGTATCAGTTCAGCAAACCTGCCATGGTTAGATAATGATTAAATGAATCCCTGTGCACAGCTTTAGGTTTTTCTAGTTGAAATTATTCTAATGACTATAATTGACTTTTTTATTGCCAACTTCTTACAGAGAGTAATTTGGGATATTTTAGAGAGAATGTGTTTTTAGTATATTTAATATGAAGACAAAGGAAAATGAGCTACAGAGGTCCAAAGGTGATTTTCCAAATGCAACTTTAACAAACTACAATCCAAATATTTGTTTATTTTCCTGAACTTTTGGATTTTTTAATTAAAATTAGGCAATGGATCAAGAAGCATTACCATAAAATAGATATTTTTCAAGATAATCCAACAACTTAATTTGCATTTCAAACCGGTTTCCAAATCAGTTTCCTGTCTGAAAATAAGTCTGCTGATTTGGTCCTCAGAAGTACCCATGGATCTCAGTGAGGAGGAGTTGGCCCCTCTGGTGATCAGAGACCGAGGAGGTAGCCAGAGGTCCAGTTCTAGCACTGGTCCCAGTTTACAAGTACACCTCTACTTCTTCCCAACCACAAAGGAAGCAACAACAATACATATATCATCTGGCCAAATCTCTGCTGAAAATGTCTGCATCCAAGCAGGCATAAAATGTGGTAAGATCAAGTTGTGAGTCTGACTAAATGCTTCTCAGGACTAATACCAAAGTTTGTGTGTAAAATAAACTGCGTCATATTACATCTTAATACATCTCAGAACTGTTGGGTAGGCCATTATAACATCAGCTGGTCATTCATGCTAAGATGATATATGTGATCTCTTTCTTCAGGAATCTTACCAGTGTACCAAAGTCTTTTTGGTTTGGCATCTGCCGATCTTTCATTTTGGTATCCTCCATCACACATGTTCAACACAGAAGAAAACTTACAAGTACACTTTAGAGTGAGGTAGGTGAAAAATAACAGAAGAATCATTTATGTAATAGTGTGGTTTAGGAATAGGATGTGACTAGCTAACCTGTAAATAATAAAAACAGCTAGACACAAATAATGAAAGTTCAGAGATAATAATAGCTTTAGCTGTGCTACTTGAAGTCATGTGAATTATCCAATTTTTTGGAAGACCATGATTTTGTTACTAAATGATCATGTTCAAACCAGCAGAGTAGAGAAGTTAATTTAGTAGTTTATAATAATAATGGTCTTATTTGGGTTATGCAGGTTTTTCTTTGGAAACTGGTTTGGACAAGGGCCGAGAACATCGTACCGCTACAGTCTGACCCAAGACAGAATGAGTCCAGTGCTTGACTACAGTGCTATTGATTACCTTTTTGCTCAGGTAAAGTATAAGATATTTCAAAAAATGTAATTTATAGACTCACTGAGATATGTAATTTCAGGGTATATTATTATTTAAATTTAGTGGTTCAAAACATCTCCTAAAAGAATGATCACGTTAATTAACTACCAAAAGGTCTGAAATGTAAATTATGTTTTAACTCATCCCATCTACATAGTTATCCTTACCAGTAAACATTCTCAATGTTTTCTAGTAGTTATCCAAAATTCTGTGTGTTTCTTGTTTTGAATATGGTGTCAGACAGTTAAAAGCCAGAAATAGTCACATGCATTGTCAATATATTAAAGACTGTCCATCAATGACTTCTTTTGGTTCATAGTTGCGAAGCGACTTTATTGCCAGTGAAGCAGGAGTGTCTCCACCTTTGAGTGCCCAAGAGGAGTGCCTCGGCCTTGCAGTGCTGGACTTGTGGAGAATGGCTAAAGAGCGCCATCAGAGTGTAAGAGAGCTCTGCAAGACTGTCAGGTATTTACATTTAGATAAGGTTTTATTTTGCCCAAACTGTACCTCAGCAGTTAAAATTTAAAGAACCTATAACTTTGTAGAATTAGGTTTTCTCTTTTAGAAATAGAATGATGTTCTTAACTCAATTTCAAATTATTTATTATATTAGCTGTAGTTTGCAGTCATTACAATCAATTTTATACTCTTCCTCTTTCAGCTACAAATCGTGCCTTCCTAAGTCACATCGCCATGAAATCCAGAAACGAAACCGCCTGGATCGTTATCGCATACGAAACACCCTCAAGCGTTTCTTAAAGAAGCTTGGCAACTGCTCAGTAGATGAGTACAGCTTGAAGCTCAAATACCTGATTGAACTGGCTGGCATTGAACCTTCACTAGGAAGCGAAACCTTCCAAGTGAATTCTTCTTCCTCCCATTTGAAGGCAACTTTCTCCCTTGTGCGGGTCACTGGGGAAACTGGAATTCAAACCAGTGGAAGTTGTCATCCTGATGGTGCTGAGGTGAGAACAAGCTTAACTCACATTTGTGTGACAGTGAGGCATAGTGGTTAGTTCTTTCATTCCACCAGACGAAAGCCCTGCTACTTTCAGCAACAATCTGCCTGGCCATGCTTCTTTCTGCTGCTGGAAAGTACTGTCTACCAAACCAAAGGTTTCTCCCATCCTACCAGATCTTTCACTAAGAATCCAGTAGCCCCAGCTCACGTAATGACACAGGCCTGCAGTATTTTCCTTGTCAACTGCATTGATTTGTTTTGTGATAAGGTCTTGATTAGTTAGATCTAGATCACTTTGTCAAAACTCTTTGAGCCTTCCATTTTTTACTTAGCTCCATATTCAAAATATATCCCTACATGCTCCAGTGGTTATAATCCACATCCCTGAGTTTAGAGATGTTCTTGAATCTTTTCTTCTTCTTCTTCTTCTTCTTCTTCTTCTTCTTTTGTAGTGGCAGACCTTCTGTGATTTTAAAGAAATCATCGACATCAGTATAAAAAGGTTAAGCCATGAGCAGGTTCTTCAAGACAGCAGGATGGTAACCATAACCCGCAAAGATGACATTTGCTTGGTAAGGGACATATATCTTACAATCAACACTTGCCAAATCATTATTTATACATTTATTGACAATGTATTTATTTCAGATTTTACTGGTTTTATTTAATGCACCATATGCATCTTTATTTATCCTTGATTTGCACTACAGGAAGCCAAGTTTCAGAGTCTCAAGGAAGCACTTTCATTTGTGTCACTTGTTGACGGCTACTTCAGACTGACCACAGACTCTAGCCACTACTTCATTCAAGACATTGCTCCTCCAAGTCTTCTGGAGGGGTTAAAAAACCATTGTCATGGCCCAATCATGTAAGACATTTATATAAATACTGAATTTAATACCACCATTCACATGCACCTGTTTTAGATATTTCCTTCATATCTTGTTTTATCAGATCAGAGTTTGCAGTGAACAAGCTGAAAAAGTCAGGATTTAAAGGTGGTACGTTCCTTCTGCGACAAAGTCCCAAGAACTATGATAACTTCTTCCTCACTGTTTGTGTTCAGGTAAAAGTTCTTGTTGAAGAAACATAGTAGACATTGAAAAAGACGGATTTAGAATTTACTTGGAAGAGTAGTAAAAATATGCCTTTTAATTGTTTTAGCCTATGACAAGCCTAATAGTGTTGCAGTGATGTGTAAATTTAAAAAGATTATGATTGTAAGCACTGTTTCTGGAAATCATAGGTAGTCTTAGTCTGTTGCAATCATTAAAGTTTAACTGATGAGATTGTACTGTATCTGAACAGAACATAACTTGTGAGCGAAGTGTCTGCATACTCAAATGTGTGCAAAAGTCATTCCCATGTCACTTACATTTATGCACTCACAACCTTTGAACAGAAGCTATTTTCTGAATCTACTTTTTAAAGATAAACTCAAGGTTTTTATTACAGCCTCTTCAGTGTTGTTTCCATGTACAATTTATATTTCTGCAGACTCCACTTGGACTTGATTATAAAGACTGTCTCATTATCAAGAATGAGCAGTACAGTCTTCCTGGTGTCCAGAAATTATTTTCCAGTTTGAAAGCACTCACCAGCCATTACCAACACAACAAGCTGCTACTGGCTGAAGTACCTGTCATGTTGGACCACTGCTGTCCACCCCGACCCAAAGGTATATATGCTGAAGTACTATTATTATTCTGAATAGCATCAAAGACACAGAAAGACTCTTTACTAGGATATATGAACTTACTGTCTCTCACTAATAATAATGTATCAATAATGTATTTATAATACCTCAATTTCTAGCTTGAACTGAGATATGTGCCTTCATATTTGCAACTTTCATAGGTATTATGACAATAAGCATGTTTTTTGCTGTTCCTACAGAGCTCACAAATATGATCATCATACGCAACATCAGCTCTGTAGAAGCTCAAGGGTCCCCAACACCTGAAAGGAACAAATTCAGTCATATCCAGTTCCACATGATCAAATATGGAGACCTGGAATGGGTGAGTGTGTAGTCATAATACCAACTGTACCAGGACAGTTACTATAGTACCGCTAATATCAATACTATAGTATTGATATAAGTGGTCTTTATTAATAGTATTATTCTACCTTTTGGTATTAACATTATTTTACTACTCCCCTTCCAGTTCTTCTACTGCTGTATTACCCCTGTTGCTCCAGCCAATCCAACCATCATTATAACTACTATTATGCAAGAAATACTGTGATACTGTAGTAAAACTAATACGAAAGGTACTTAAAATGTTATTTATGGATGGATAAAACTTTAACGTAGCTTTGTATGTATTTTCCCATAAGGGTGAAAGCCTTGGAAAGGGATCCTTCACTCTTATTTTCAAAGGCTACAAAAAAGACATCCATGATGGGGAGAAACACGTCACAGAAGTGTTCCTGAAAGAGCTTAATGTTGTTCACAAAAACTGCTGGGAGGTGGGTTTATTCAGATTTATGGATTGTTCATCCAGATTCCACAGTAAGTTTTACATTGTACACATTGTTTTACAATATTCTTGTGTTGTTTTCTTGTCTTTTCCTTATCTCAGTCATTTTTTGAAGCTGCCAGCTTGATGAGTCAGATTTCACACAAACACCTACTCCATGTATATGGCGTCAGTGTTCATGGTGTAAAAAGTAAGTTAAAGCCAAACTGTCTTGTGATTGTAAGCACTGTTTCTGGAAATCATAGGCCTCAGTCTATTGCAACCACTGAAGTTTAACTCTATGCAGATGAGACTGTACTTGTTTTTCTAAACATTGATTTTTGTTTTCTTATCAGCTTCATAACGCTAATATGCTTTATGTTTTTTAGATGTGTTAATGTCCTGTTAAATAAATATTTGTGATTATTCTGAGATTATTTTGTACAAGGGGAAGTTGAAATCAGATTGCATTTGGTTAACTTTTGCTCAATTAAAATGCATTTACAGCCGGGGGAGTGGCCTCAACCCCAGATGTTTTCTTAAAAGCCCCTAATCTTTTAGGTTTATATAACTTCAATTTTGTGTAATTTCCACTCAATCTCTCTGACTTGACCGTGACATCAATTGAGCAAAAGTTCTATTACTGGGGAAATATCACTATCTATTACAGAATTATGATACAGATTCACATTTAGGAGATTCATCAACAATCATTCTGTGAACTCCAGCGTAGGTTAAAAAAGAATATGTTTCACAATTCATGATGATGACAGTTGGACAACAATTAGAAACAAATTAGGATGTAGGCTCTTCAAGATTTTTTCTTTCTTGGATAACTATCAAGTAATGTACAGATTTTTTAGAATTCTATTATCTCAACTGGCTTGAAAAATATTGCATTCACCTGACGTAAATGGGAAAGAAATCCCCCCAGAGGAGCATGCCCCCCTAGGTTTTTTTTTTCAGGCTCTGTTCCTGTAAAATTCTGTGTATCTCCAAACAACAACAAATACAATTAATTGAATGAAGGAATTAATGAATCAGTGAATTAATGAATGGAAACATTTAATCATTCCCTTCATATTGAGCAAAATAACTATTCACATTAAATCCTTATGTGACCCAACTCAGTCCCTTGTCTGTGGGTGAGTATTTCTGACTCTGTTTGGTTTGAAGTTCAGCTGTAGAAACAAACCTCGCTGTGCCTTACAGACATCATGGTGCAGGAGTTCGTTGAGTATGGCGCCCTTGACCTTTACTTGAAGAGAGGAAGATCTGTGTCAGTGAGCTGGAAACTTGACGTAGCCAAACAGCTTGCGTCTGTCCTAAACTTTCTGGTAAGATAAACTTTCTGAAGGAGAGCATTACCAGATCTTACAAAATAATGACAAAAACACAATCAACAGCAAGATTAGCTAGTTAAACGTCATTCACTTTAAATATCAAATGTATGTTTCCTCTGTGTGTGTGTGCATGATATAAAACAAAAAAATGTCAATTAAATTGCAATTTTTATGTCCAATAAAAGTGGTTGTTGGATTGTAGAGGTCCTTGATAAAAAAAAAATAATAATAATTTATGTTGTCTACTTAGTTTGGGTCTGGAAAATTTGACCAGTGCAGCACATTATGAGTCAACATTGATGTGTAACTGTTTTGTAGGAAGAGAAGAACATTGTTCATGGAAATATATGTGCCAAAAATCTGCTGCTGGCCAGAGAAGGTGACCCGTCTCAGGGCAGCTCTCCTTTCATCAAGCTGAGTGACCCGGGCATCAGTGTGGCCATGCTGGGCAAGAATGGTAAATTAAGAAGGCGTTTCAAATCCCCCATGTCCAACATCGTCAGGTCCATTTATTGTAATGTGTATAATATTCAGGAGAGAAAAGGAAAGATATTTAATGAATGATGTTGCACTGTGGCTACAGATCAATCCAGTAGAGTCTCAGATAAGAGTGAATAGACTGAAATAATACAAGAAAGAGATGAATAGATAACCAAGTGTAGTATATCAACTTGCCTACAGTTTACCACATACATATACAGTATACAGTATGTTGATTTAGAATAAGACTTTACAACATAAAATTAACGCATTTCGAAACATGATACCTAGTCTTTGCGCATTAGGTGTGAATATGGATGCCTGTGTGTTGCTTAAGTCATCCTAGACAGGATCCCCTGGGTGGCCCCTGAGGTGCTGGAGGCTCCAGACAACCTGACGCTGGAGTGTGATAAGTGGAGCTTTGGTGCTACTGTGTGGGAGATCTTCAACAGTGGGATCAATTTGCTGCAAGGCTGGGATTTAGATCAGGTACTTCCACTTCTTCTCTGATAAGTTAAAGGAAAGGAAAATGCATTGGAGGTGTTAAGTGCTTGTGGGATCAAACCTGTGGAAAAGAAATCAAACACGGTGTTGCTAGCTATAAAAGTGTCAATAAATCTGCAGTTAAGATGCATGAACAGATATTATAAAATAAAATACATACTGTAGTTCAATAATGTAAAATGATCTCACTAAAAGATACTAGAAACTAAGATTACTATAAACAGGAGAAGGCACGCAATCAACATTTTACATTAATGACAATGTGCAGGAAAATAAAATCAAGATTATAGTAAAGCCTTGGTACAGTGAATGACGTGAGCTTTTGATGTGCTTTCTGTAGAAGCGGAAGTTTTATGAGAGCGCCCAGCAGCTGCCTCCGTCCCCGTGGACTGAGCTCGCTGATCTGATCAGTCAGTGTATGGACTACCAGGCAGCCTTCAGACCTTCCTGTCGCAGTATTATCCGTCAGCTCAACAGTCTGATCACTTCAGGTAATCATATTTGTCACTACTCACTACTGCTTTGTAGTATGTTATCACCACTTCATAAACCTTATTGTAAGTTGCATGATTACCGACATTTATTAAGAGTTTCATAAAGCCACATAAATGCATTATAATGTCTTACAAATGTGCCTATAATAAATTATAGACGTGACCTTCATAAAAAGTGATACTTTTGTTTAGGATTTCAATGTCAAAGTGGTTTGCTCTAAAATTGACTTCCCACAATTTGCACAAACTAATTTGGCCCTCTGTTTTTTGTTTGAGTCTTTCTAAAAATGGGGAGCATTTTTGGAATCAGGCTATTCAATTACATCAGAAAACAAAAGCTATTACTGACAAGTTTTCTTGTTTCATGGCAGACTATGTGATACTACATGCCACTGAGCCCGTAACACAGAGCCCTGTGCTGAGGGCCCTCAGCCCCGCTCAACCAGACCAAGCATTGTTTGAGGAGAGACACCTGCGCTACATCTCCCTACTGGGAAAAGTAAGTCTGCACTCAATACTCAACAGACAACATGTACATAATGCTGCCCCCCTTGGGCCACTCAGTGCACTTTAATGAAGAGTTTTGTCTGAGATACAGTGCTAGGTCGTTGTTTGTATGCCCATGGTGTATAGAAAATTATAATTATTATATAATAAGCCACCATGTAGCACTGACTCACATTAACTATCATTAAGAGTTAATTACCGGTGTCCAAGACATTGTGTTTATGGACAAACTGATGAATGAACAAACCAGAACAGATTAATATTGTGTAGCAAAAACAGCACAGCATATTAACTAAAGCTACTGTCTGTGCCTTATATGATATATCTTATTTTATGATAAGCTGTCTCTTTGCACAACAAACCATGCTTTTTACCTTCTAAATGGCTCACATAATCTAGTGTTCCATGCAATGACATGTTGATGGTATGGTTAGGTATATTTTTCACTTTTGGGTGTGCCGACAACTAAGTGACTCAAAACCAGTGTTGGGCAGTAACTCATTACTAGTCATAATATTACAGTAACATTGCTTTCCCCAGTAACTAGTGGTGTCAATAATTACTAATACATTTCAGTAATAATATTACAGTTACGGTCACCATAAAATAATTAGTTACATTACATTTGTCATCACGCCCATACTGATTTAAAATTTAACAGTCCAATCATATCCCTGGACAGTGGTGTGCACGGGGGGGGGGCGGTCGCCAAAACGCGCGCTAAACTGCCCTCAAGTGCCCCCTTGGGAGCCAAAACAGGGGGCCAGAAACTCGTCTAATACGTGGTCCTATTGGGGAGGCAGAGAAAGCGGTGTTGGCTAAAGTGGGCCTCCTTGTTTGGCAAA
>NW_023339674.1:9715546-9726223 GCF_004916995.1 Morone saxatilis | reverse complement strand
AGAGAGATACAAGAAAGAGATGATAGATACCAAAGTGTTAGTATATCAAAACTTGCCTGACAGTTTACCACATTACAATACAGTTTATACAGTATGTTGATTGATATAAGCTTTACAAACATAAAATTAACGCATTCGAAACAGTGATACCTAGTCTTGCGCATTAGGTGTGAAATATGGATGCCTGTGTGTTGCTTATATTCATCCTAGACAGGATTCCCCTGGTGGCCCCTGAGGTGCTGGAGGCTCCAGACAACCTGACGCGAGGTGATAAGTGGCTTTGGTGCTACTGTGTGGGATCTTCAACAGTGGATCGCAATTTGCTGCAAGGCTGGGATTTAGATCAGCGTGAGCTTCCCAGCTCTTCTCTGATAAGTTAAAGGAAAGATAAAAGCATGGAGCGTGTTAAGTGTTCGTGGATCAAACCTGTGGAAAAGAAATGCAAACCGTGTGCAGCTATAAAAAGTGTCAATAAATCTGCAGTTAAGATGCATGAACAATATTATAAATAGAAATAGATACTGTAGTTGAATAAGTGTAAACATGATCCACTAAAAAGATAACTTAGAAACTTAAGGTTCACTATAAACAGGGAGAAGCACGCAATCACATTTACATTCAATGACAATGTGCAGAAAATAAAATCAATGTATTTAGTAAAGCCTGTGGTACGTGCATATGACGATGAGCTTTTGATGTGCTTTCTGTAGAAGCGGAAAGTTTCTATGAGAGCGCGCGAGCAGCGCGCGCGCGCGCGTGAGCGAGCGCGAGCGAGAGCGAGGTATGACTGAGCGAGCGCAGTGGCGAACCGGTTGTGCGGTGTGCGCGGATTAGTCGCGTCAGGCGCTAACCAGTTCTGATCACTTCAGAGATCAGAGGCACGAGCGCGAGCGAGCGGGAGGAGAGCACGTTCGAGTAGAACCGTGTATGTAAGTGATGAGTTAGGCGGGCATTTATGGGAAGAGGTCAGAAGAGCGAGCGAGAAATGCGATTACTAATTTTCTACAAAGTGCCTGTGAGTAAGAGAAAGATTGATAGACGTGAGCCTCATAAAGAAGTGATACGCTAGGATTTCGTAAGGCGAAGTGTGCGCTAAAAGTTGACTTCCCACGAGGATGTGCAGGCAGAGGACTGAATGGCCCTCGTGTGTTTGTGTGAGTCTTTCGTAAGATGAAGGGAGGCAGTTTTGAACAGGCGAGTTCAGAGGACGAGCAGAGGAGGAGGAAGGAGCGGATTGTAGCTGACAGTTTTTTGTTTCAGTGGCATGATCTTAGTGTGGGATACTACACGCACCGCGCCGCGTAACACAGATCCCTGTGGCTTGTGGCCCCTGCAGCCCGCCAAGCGCGAGAGCCAGAGCAGTGTTGTGTGAGGATGGAGACACTGGTCGCGACATCTTTCCGGCGAGCGAGAAGGAGTAGGAGTGCGCAGCTCAGGAGACGTCAACATAGCAAGGCCAGGGTGGTGGGGTACAGAGAGAGCGCGCGCCGCGTTGGCCGAGCGCGAGTGCACGTGTAGAGAAAGAGTTTGTGTGCTGGAGGAGGTACAGTGGCGTGGGAGGCGTGTGTGTTGTATGCCGCTAGGTGGTATAGAGAGAGGATGGGTATAGGGGGAGTTGTGTGAGTTGTAGTAGAATAAGCCCAGCCATGTAGCACGTGAGCCGTGCCACATCGGTAACTACATTAAGAGTTAGAGAGCGTGTCCAATAGCGATGTTGAGAGCGAAGCTGGAGTGAGGATGAGACAGGGAATACCAGAGACAGTAGGGAGAGAGTCTTGTGTACAAATAAACAGCACAGCATTATTGAACTAAAAGCTACTGTCTCTGTGCCTATATATAGGTCATTCTGTATGTGTTATGATAGACTGTCTCTTGTGCCAGAGATGGTGAGGGAGATCCGAGGCGGTGTTAGCGGTGGTGGCGGTAGAGGTGGGAGTGCTGCGACAGAAGGGTCAGTGGTGTTCGCGAGTGCAGTGATGATCAAGTGTTGATGGATGGGTGTTTAGGTAATTTTTCACTTTTGGTGTGCGGACAACTAAGTACTCAAAAGCCAGTGGTTGGGCCGAGTAGGCGCGAGAGTCCGAGAGAGGATGGACAGTATACATTGCGTTGTCCCCAGTAACTGAGTGTGGGCGAGAGAGTGAGCGAGAGTACAGTGCGAGAGATGAATGAGTTACGTTACGGGTGCGAGCGAGAAGAGAATAGGTTTACTTGGATGGTACATTGGTGTCAGGTCACGGGCCGGCATAGCTGATTTAAAATAGGACAGTCCAATATATCCCTTGACAGTTTGTGTGCGCTGGATCGGGGGGGGTGCGGTCGCGCAAATCTCCATCTTTCCTTCTTTTAAAACTGCGCCCTCAAGTCACCCTCTCCTCCTGTTCTAGCCAAAACTCGCTAAAGTTTTTTCTTGATTTGTCGGAGGCAAAAACGTGTGTAAAGTTGCCGGCTCGGCTTGGTGAAAATTACACCTTCAATGCCCTCGGTTCGGTGGAAAAAACACTCAACTAAGTTCTAAGTTCTATTAGTTAAGGTAGAGTTGCCTTATTGCTGTTAAGAAGGTGCTTACCGTCATTACCTCCTTCGGAATAGCGTTTTTAAAGCTAGGCAAAGTAAAGTGTTAAAGTTGGCGTTAGCAGTGCAGGTTATCAGGTTTCGCAGGTTAAGTGACTCCCGCCGGTCTAAGCATCTGGGGATCATTTTAAAAAACGCTTTTCTTGAAAATGCCTTTTAAACTTCAGCTGCAGAAGTTAAAGGACAGAATAGTTTGTTAGTAGGCTATTATGCTCTATTGAGAAGGCTAGCGGCTAATGCTATGCAGCTAGTTTAGAGATGGGAGAGATGATACCAGGTTGTGATGATCAAGCTAAGTAGAACAGAGTTGGCTGGTGTATATCTATTGATTACACTTTGCAATAAAATATTATCGATAATGCATTCATGCTGAGCAAACAGGATTGGTTCTGAATTTTTGAAACACGTTTACGGCATATCAGTTCATACAATACAGCCGGGCTGCTAGGCGCTATTTGTGGTTAATTGTGTATCTGTTGTGGTTTGTACTGTTTTTTCTCTCTTGTAAGTGTTATATATATATTATAATTATTATTATTTTTCTTCTATTACTGTTTCTATACTGTTTGTATTATCTGTTTTGTTTTCTCTATCCACTTGCTGCTGTTAAGATTGGAATTCCCGATGTGGACTTATTTAAAGGAATTTCGCTTATTCTTATCTTATCTTTATCCTTAGCATTAGCTAGAATTTTAGTAGACATGAGTGAGGCCGGCGCGAATTTATTCCACGAGCAGTAAATGTGTCTAGGACCTTTTCAACAGCTATGCTTAACTTGATATGTTTTATTTGTAATTTCAGTTTCTTTGTTCTGTTGTAAAACACAACATTCAAGAATGGCACATTGTCTGATTCTCTATAAGATTTCTATGAAGTTGTTGATTTTAAGTGTGGTGATGTAAATTATACATTTATAACAATGCAATTATGTGGCCATATTTTTAAATTCTCCAGTCAGCTTTTGGAAGGTTTGCTTAATGTGGGCCCGCCTGTGGAACTCTGTGGTTGTAGGGGTTTTTTTTTTAATTCTCAGTTCCTTCGCATTCCATCGGTGACCGCTGTCATCAGCAGAAACTATCGGGCGCCTATCTACAGTTTTTCTCCATTGTTTGGCTCATTTCTTCGAAACAGAAATTACATTCCTCAAAAAAACATGGACAAACCTCCAAACTCACTTGCAATTGATTCACGCAGAATTCTTATTTCGTCATTGATTTCATCACATTGCAAAGGTCGTAGGTACATCTTCTGCCAAATGATTAAGTACAGTTAGCCTACATCTAGCATCAATTTGCAATATCGATCCTTTGTGATCTAATAGTCTGACTTGATTTTATTCTCAGTTTCTAATGGTTGTTCTCTCCAAAACACTGCAGGCATCATTTTTATTCTATATCATCACATGCAAACATAGTCTGTCATATCTGTCAAAAGCTAGTCAAGCATATTAATCATATCACACTAAAACCATGAAATACCATATACTGATTTATTTAACAGAACTGTAGTGCTCACATATATATTCCTTTTTTCCTTGTTATGTGTTTTATATTAACAGTCTATATTAGCTTGATACATTTTCTGTGTTACTCTGATATGGAGTACTTTATGTTGTGAAAAAAAAATGGCTACTTTTCGTGGCAGTTGTGCGAGGGGGGGGATGGGGAGAAGCCTTAGAGCGCGCTTATCCGAAAATCCTGGTTTTGTTTTTGGGGCGAGGGAGGAGCGAGCGAGGGGGGGTTTTCGTTAGCGTCTAGACAAAAAAACTGAGTTAGATAGACCATTGTAATGACGGACGTGGGCTAAGACTTGATGAGGTGACATGAGGATATGGTTCCTCTTGCCATATGTGACAAAACATCTAAACATTTTGACTTTCAGTGCTCACCCAGATGCCAAAGGACGATGCGATTTTGGAGGTAGCGGTGATCTTATTTTATATGAGAAAGAGAATTTAGTTATGGACAGCATTGATGAACTTTTTGGGTATGGTGATGCGCTTTTTCTAAGTATGGCTTATGTGTGTGCGAACTTAAGACTGTTGTGCACGAAGTATCTTAGAGTTTTGAGAATGTAATTTCTGTTCGAGAAATGAGCCCAAACGCAATGGAGAAATAACTGGTAAACTCCAGAAGACTACTAGATCCAACAAATACTATGTACACATTACTTGCAATGACTTTGTAATGTTGGCCCTTTGTTGATCTATATTTGAAGCCAGAACTATATCTCACAGAACCAGTTTGGATTCAGTCTCTGGTGGTTAATATGGTGGTAAACCCATTCAGCTAGAATACAGAAATGGTTCCATCCTACTTAGAGTTGAAAATGTTGATCGGGAGAGACCCCAGACGGGTCCACTAGGATTTATTCCTTCGAATATCATCCAGTCGCTGTGTGTTCTTCACAGTCCTTAACGTTTGAAGTCCACAGTTCTCAGGAGATGCTGATCCTAACAGCAAAAGACAACCTGAGTATCTTCTATTTAGTCTTTTTAGAGGCTATATAAGATTGGCGCATTGGTGTACATAGTGAAAACGTGGTTCCAAAGTGCCCTCTACAGTGTGCCTTTTTTTTTTTCCCCGCCCTGCCCTTCAAAAAGTCTGGTGCGACGTCCACTGCTCCCTGATGGATTCATTTTTGTAATCATGGAGAAAACTAGTTTAGAAAATGGGAACACTTGTATTCAGTGGCTGGAAATATTCCCCGGGGCACAATTACCAATTTTGTGGGGAGCAGTAGGTAAGGTAATATAACTACTTACCGTAGGCAGTGAGTAATAAGTAAAGTAATGATATTACTTTTGAAAACAGTAATGAGTAATGAGTAATAAATAAAATATCTTTTGAGTAACTATCTCAACACTGCTCAACACCTTTCCAGGGGAACTTTGGCAGCGTTGAACTTTGTCGTTATGACCCGCTGGGTGATAACACGGGTGAGCTGGTTGCTGTGAAGAAGCTGCAGCCCAACAAGCAGTCGACCCTGGATGACTTCAAGAAGGAGGTCAAAACCCTCAGTGTTCTTCACTGTGACTACATCGTCAAATACAGAGGAGTCTGCTATAGCATGGGTAATAAAAATACTAACTGCAAACGTAGCAGTAAAAGAATGAGAATTAGACCTATATTATATTCCTTTAACACCCAGCCCAGGCTGGGTGTTAAAATGCTTTGAGCCATATGTTATAAATATATGTATACTGTAAAAGCTCACACACCATTTTAATAAATACACTCAACTTTAATGTTGAACTCCATGCCATTAGATAAGTTTGTCAGTTTCATGTCAATGTCAATTTTAGGGTTATTAGATTCAGAACCACTTCAGAATTTGAGGTCAGTTTTGTAACTGAAAAGATGAAATGACAAAATGGCTTGTTATGACTTTTTATATGGCTGTCTCTCTTATGACAGTGTGTATGAGGGATTAGACTTAACCAGTGAAACATTAACATAACTGAACTCAAGCCAGTAAGTATTTTTAAATTAAGCTGTCTCGCCTTTAATGAAAAACAAATTGAACAAACTCTTCAGCACTCATTTAACTTTTTATGGATCCCCTGCATGATCCTGGATTACATTTAAAATCACAGTCTTTAGCTGACAGTGTTGTCCAGAGTGACTTATAACTTCAAGTAACTTCAAGAAACGTGAGACAATTGGCCTTTCCTCTGCAGACTGATTTTGATTTAATGTTTGCCTGTTCACAGGTCGCCTCAGTATGAGTTTGGTGATGGAGTACCTTCCCCACGGCAGCCTTATTGGCTACTTGGAGAATAACCAACATAAAGTCAACACCAGGCGGCTTCTGCTTTTTGCTTCTCAGATCTGTAAGGTAAGAGTCAAATATATGAACTCCTGCAAAAATTGGAACTTTTACATCGCCCTCTGCAGGGTAAGCCTATAGATCTTATCTTGGCTCCGTGACTTCATCAACTTCATTTTCACTATCTGTAAGGAAGTACCACAGGATGATTGTTATTTAATTGTCTTCTGTTTGGCCATTTGTAATTTTCTCAGGGGATGGAATACCTGCAGACCCTGCGTTATGTGCACAGAGACCTCGCAGCCAGAAATATCCTTGTGGCCAGTGAGACGCTGGTGAAGATCGCTGATTTTGGGCTGACCAAGATTATTCCTTTTGACAAGGAGTACTACCGAGTCACGCAGCCTGGAGAGAGTCCCATTTTCTGGTAGCTTATCTCATTTGAAAACTGAAATACTCTTTAATCCAAAGAGGTTTTCTGAAGTAGCCACTGAATTAAGATTATCTTGTGTTCACTTCCTGGAGATCTACCTAACCATACACTGCTCATCTAATGCAGGTATGCTCCAGAGTCCATCAGTGAGTCCAGATTCTCCCCCAAGTCAGATGTCTGGAGTTTTGGAGTCGTTCTTCATGAGCTCTTCTCCTACTGCAACATGAACTCCAACCCAAAAAGAGTAAGAAGACGCCTAAGAATACATTCATTTATATACAATAATTTAAAATAATAAAGAATTGTTTAATCAGAATGCAACACCATTGTGGTTCCCCCCCTCTCCCTTCTCCCCTGTTTCATTAATGTCAATGTTTTAGCTGTGCATGCAGGAGATTGGACACAGTGTGCAGAGTCCATCCATTTCAATGCATTTGGCAAATATTCTAAAGACTAACTGGAGGTTGCCGCCTCCTCCAAGCTGCCCTCCGAAGGTATGTTCTCTCTATGTGGGTCAGTTGCTATATGTTGTGATGCTATTATAATTTCACTGTGAATCAATGTGCCGTCTGTAAAATGCTTGTTGCCTCTGTGTTACATCAGTCCGTCTTTTGCGACGATGATTTTCTTTGTCTGTTTATTTTACAATCTTCAGTTAATTCTGGAAGAGGTGATGATATACGTATATTGTAAACACCTTATTTGATCCTTCAACTTGCCAAACCAGTCACACTATACAATGCAAATATCAACAGTTCTTTGCTCTGTCTCTCCCAGCAAAACAGCTTATTACATTTCTCTCATTTTAACACTAGGTGTACGGTTTGATGAAGGAGTGCTGGGCGTACGACTTCGAGGAGCGGCCAGGTTTCTCCAGCCTGGCAAACGAAATTGAAACCATCATGCAGGACGAGAGAGAAAACCCTAAAGGCTGATTAGAAGCCTTGTTGCGCCTCACTGTTGAACTCATACTGGAGAGCAACAGTATGAAATGGTACAATTTTATTGTAATTTCATTTCCATCACAAGTCTTGTCTAGGTAACTCCTTAAGCGCTCAGGTAAAGCTCTCTTTCCCACTCCCATAATGTACAAAGACGCATACACATGTGAGCTGAGGGGAGAGCTTCATTAACTCCCAGCTGCTGCATAGGCTAAACATTGTGTTGTGTAGTATTTCTTTAGGTAAGAGAGTGTTTGTTTGTTATCTTTTAATTGAATTTTTTGTAGTATTTTGTAAACCAGTACGATTTTTCAAAATAGCAGATATTGTGGACACAAAAGACAGCAACATTTACTAAGGGCAGATGAAAAATAGAAGTTACCTGGATGTAACTTGAGGGGTTGGGCACATAGATAATAGAACATTTACTTTTTACAGTGAATGAGCGATAAAAAGGCTATAAAAACTATGAAATTGTCGTTTTGTTCAACAACAGGTGAAAGATATTTAACTAATTCCATGTCAGAACTACTCAGAATACTGTACTACTATAATTTAGAAAATATAGGCAATTTGTACCGTGCACTGCAAAGCATGTATTATTACATATATCACTTTAAGATATGTTTATCTAAAATAACTAAATGAAAAAAAAGGGTTAAAGCTTTGCAGGTTTTTAAATTTCTTTTATAAAAATGTATCGAGAAGAAATATATTTTGCATCTAATATTTTATTTCTGCATGTATACTGTGGTAGTTTGGTAGTGAATTTTTTTTTGTATTTTGAAGTACATCCTTTAATAAAAAGATGTTGTGGCAACTGCTTTTGTAAATATTTGTACAGTATTTGTCCTTGGAGACTGAAGATGTTAGAGTCAACAAAGTCTAACAGCAGCAAGACAGCACTTCCTGCTCTGACTATATAGTTAAAATGCTAAGGTAAAGGTTTCAGATAAATTAGCTTAAAGTTACTATATCTATCTGGAGACTACTGGATCACCACAAAGCCATTTGGTAAACTAAAAAAAATATTAAAAACAAAATTATTGTTGTTCATCTGTGATAAAGTTTCAACATTATCAGTAGTAACAATTTTTTATATTTTTTTTTTTAATTTTTAGACATCCAGCGCTGCCTGTGTTAGCTTGTATGTAAAAATTGAATTTGTCTTTCTTAGAATAGAAAGAATTTAGAAATGCAACTTACAGTGTGGCCATTTTACACTTCTTTTAAATGTTGTCATTTAGTTCTGTTGTTTTTCCACAATAGGGCTCCCCATTTCCATGTTCCCTTTGGAAACTTCAATTACATGGTACACACCATCTCACAAGTATGAAATCCACTGAGATAAAATATTCAACAACCAACTACTGTTATTTCCATTTCTTACAGGTTTAGTATTATTACATAAAAAATGTTCCCTGAGTTCTTGAACTTGTGGAAAGTTGTTTAATTTCTAATATTTGCTCAAGGTGCAGTAATATGCAGAGAAACATAGTAAGAGGTGTGGGTTACTTGCCCTGTTGAATGTCCGTTGCACACATAACCTTGTTGAATCTTTCACCTCAATATATGTTTTCAGTCATTTACTACTGCAGTAACGTTTTGGCTACAAGAGGGCGCCACAGTTCTTTTATACAAACCTTATCCCTACCATCCTGCTTTAAATACAGTGCATTAAATACAGTAAATTCAAGATATACAGTATAATCTCTATCATATCTAACAATATACTACTGGAAGAATGCTGGATAGTGTTATGCTTCCGGATAGAGAACAGCCAAGAACCCACAAGCATGACGTGTTAGCAATCAGGTAAATTGGCAGGAGTCAAAACACCAATCAATCAGTTAAAAGGCAAAATTATAACCGACAGGGATCAATCAGAGAATCAGAGAGTCCAGGGAATCAGGCAGATGTTTTCCCAACCTACACCTATAATGTTTTAATGACGTATTCAATATTAAGTACAATAATTTTTGTGTTGTTAGTTAAAACAGATTGTGTTTGTTCATCGTGTAGCTTAGATGAAGATAAGACAAATGTATGAATAAATCAAATAGTAATTCTCAAACAGGAATTTCATGCTCACTAATAGTATTATGACAAAGGGGCCCTGTGTTCTTTATCTGTGCTGTTGTCTTTAATTTGAGATCACTTGCAAAAACTAACTTATTGGTGTTGGAATGTATGCAGCTGTGCACAGGGTTATCACATATGTACACACACACATACACACACCACTGAGTTAATGTGTGGTACTGTGTATCTGAGAAGGTGTTTCTCTGACTCTGCTCAGAGGTGTAAACTGTAACAATCTTCTCAAGTATGGTTCCCATTGGTGGGTGTGCACTGAAAAAGATCTAAAAACACAATATGGACACCAGCATTTAGTTTTTAGTTTTTATTAAATCCATGTTTAGTATGCAGCACACAATTTCATCTCCCAGCCATTAATTATAAAATATTACAATATATAGCCTCTTCTTGAAAATAAAATAGATTTCTGTATATATTCAATAGACACACTTAAAAAAAGACTCCGATCTGACAGTACATGAACTCAACTTCTGACAGTGGTTTCTGGTTCAGAAGCACTGCTATAAGGCACAAAACATACATTAATTTCTTCCTCAAAATATTGTTCCAACACAAATATACAGGTTATACAAAAGTACTGTTAGATTCAAGAAAACTGTAAACTTATAAACTTAAGCAGATTACATAATCAGTTTGAAGAAACCCTGAGAAATTATTTTTGACTGACATTTATATAAGATTGTGGATATACTGTATAACCCCCAGTACCATTCACACCAAAGAGTATTGTAAAAATGGTTTCAATACCGGAGACATTTTTTCTACATAGGCCCACAGTATAAATATTTTTTAGAATTTATATTAATTGTTAGGGAAGCAACATAAACCAGGTAGTTCTGGTAAATAAAGTTATTTATTTGT
>NW_023339674.1:9705888-9715446 GCF_004916995.1 Morone saxatilis | reverse complement strand
ACAGTGTACAAAGCAAAATATAAGGGGAGGCCACGCTGCAGTCCTCACAGTGTGCGCGCAGGGCGGACCGGCTCTGATCTGTGCACATCGGAGGAAGGGATGGGTACTGAGGTTGTAAAAGCACATCGCACATCTATTTCCTGGCTGTTAATGGATGTAATTTATTAATTTGAAAAACATACATATGAAACCATAAACATCTCTGCACCAAATAGCTCTTGAGAAGGAAACAAATATATAAATAGTGTGTCTGATCCAGTCCCTCTAGCTCAGTAAGAGCAGAGTAACTAATCAAGTGGTTATCTCCTAACACTTGTTGTCAAATGTCCTGTTAACTTTAGAAAGCGGCAGTGTAAACACCAGTGTTAAATTTAGCACACACCAGAGTGTTAGTCTGCAAGTCTTACTGAAGGGCAACTCTCGCTCTTAAATGAGCATTAACTACCGCATGGCTTTATGCTCACTCTGCAAATGACTGGAGTATCATTTCATTTACAACAACTAGACTGGATGTGGTTTTCAATGTATCCAAAAGTCGAAACCATTCAAGATGTTTTTTCTGAGAAATATAGACGATGGAGTTATACTTCATTTTACATCCAACTCTACCATGGGTTTTTTATGTGAGCTATAGTTCCAAAGAAACTTTCATAGCTGCATTCATGGCTTTATTTCAACACATCTCATATCTAATCAGTTAATAACACACATAAATCAATAATGGAAAAATACAAAACATAAGGAAGAGACCTTCCTCTGCCAACAAATTAGAGCTGGATATTTGAGTAATTAAATGTAATACTTGAGCTTAATCGTAAAGGATAAGGCCCATAAATTAAAGCTTTCACACATTTGGCCCTAACTTCTCCAAACAACAAGCCAACAAGAACGAGCAGACTGAGCTTCAGACATGAGGTGGCATGCTCTGCTGCGACGCCTATTCTTGTTGTTATGTCATGGTGTCCCTATGTATCTTGTATCTATGTATGTTATGGTCTGAAAGCTATGTACAGACTGCAGTGACAATTTCCTGTGGAAGGACAATAAAGTATCTATCTATCATCTATCCTATCCTATCTATCATTCTATTATCTACTATCTACTATCTATCTATCTATCTTGGCGTCTGTCTACAGAATCCTTACATGTGGACTTTTTACATGGGGTTTGGGGTGTCAACAAATCAAGTGGTTTCATGTCTCCTCAAATTGGGTGGAATATGTTGATGTCAGACATTACGTCACTAGAACAAACTAAATACTCATTTAGTGAAACATGAAGCTCCCAACACAACATTAACATTACTGTAAAGATGACAGAAAAATGACCCGCCTAGACTCAACGCTCTGCCTCACTCAACATGAGGAAATCATGCAGTAAAACATTCAACCGACTGTATGAAACAAATCTACAGTCAATATGAAAGCTAAGTCAAATAGATACTACTTTGTTAGACTAACACTACCCTGTTTGGTTTTCTTGTGCTGTTCAAATATAATTAATATAATGTTTCTTGTTTGAGACATTTTCCCTTCCCTCAACATTTCATAACTTTGCAGTGTTTCTAAATGATGCATTAGCAATTCAGGCCACGGTTATCTGGCTTTACTGTAAGTATCCATTTCTCTAATGAAAGTGGCTAATGGCTAGTGGAAACTCATTGACTGAAAGACACCTAGCAGCATATTTTACAGCCTAAAAATATAAATATTATCTACAAATAGGCAGTGGTGGAATGCTACTAAGTACTACTTGTATTTGTACTTTACTTGAGTTTTTCTGCTACTTTAGGCTTCTACTCCATTACATTTCATAGGGAAATATTACTTATATTTGACTTACTATTACTTTTTACACCTCCTACATGTATTTCACAGCTTACGTTAATAGTTACTTTGCAGATTAACAATACATACACAATACAAACAACAACAAATACAACAAACAAAGTGTCTAAAAGCATTAAAAAGTGGTTCCTTCTTGACCCGCTACAAATTAAAATGCTTCTTACACACGTCATTTTACAATTAATTTCCATGTAATATGACAACATAACATACTGACAGGCGTTGGCATAATGATGCCTTTAAGTACATTTTCTCATAATACTTCTTCTCATAATTTACTTTAAAGACATTTTTTGCTTCTGTATTCGAAGGTAAAATGCTTGAATTCTAGACTTTTACCTGTAAGGAACGTTTAGATTGGGTTTGGGTGTTTACTTTTACTATAACATGCATTACTTTATTAAGTCTATTAGACATTACCTTATTTATTGCTTTGGTGAAGAAACACCCACAACAAGTCAACACCTCAGCTAGACATTCCTGGTTGGACCTGTTTTGATTTCATTTCACTTTCAGTTCTTAGTAATCAGCTTAAAAACTGGCCTGATTTAACAAAAGCTAAAGATGTCCCAGTGTTAATATCTGTTTTTATCTTCTTCTTTTAGAAAACCCAATTTACCTATTTTGTTCCCAGATCCCAGACAGAATTACCTGGAGATTAACCTGTCAATAATAACAGTAAAGACTTCCTTTCGATTTCTATTCCTGTAGTCTACCTGCTTAGTAATCTTATGGGATTATAATGTTGTTATAAACGTGTGGGTGAAAATTAAAGACGATTTTCCAAACCTGACTTTGGAGTAAGGACAATTTTATATAATTTACTTTATTCCAATTACATTTTGAAAAGGAAATATACATCTTACTCTATTTCATTCATTTGACAATAAAATCACATGCAGAGCTTCTTCTACGAAATTAAACTAAAGACCCGTAACGCGCGCGAACTTCGTCGCTGCCGTGATTTTAAAGTATAAACGTTTTATGAATCTCATGAATCATAAATATATAAAGGTAAAAGAATTACCTTTACCGGTTATGGCTACAATAATACACCCTAATTCGACACTCATACAACAATGGCTTGGCCTGCTTAAGGAAGTTCTATTCCTTGGAAGTATCAGATGACGCAGAAGGCGGAGATTCATACTGTACTTTATTAGTATTAATGAATTCCAACATGTAGCCTGTACAGGAAGTGTTTAGATGGTGTGTTTTACTTTACTAACATGGCATTAACTTATATCTATTTAGACATTAACTGTATTATTGCTTTGCTGAGAAACCACCTACAACAAGTCTCCAAACAACCTCCAGCTAAGAATTCCTGTGGCGACCTGCTTTTGATTTCATTTCACTTTTCAGTTCTTAGTAAATCAGCTTAAAAAACTGTGATTTAACAAAAGCTAAAATGTCCCTTCAGTGTTAATATCTGTTTTTATCCTCTTTTTTTAGAAACCACATTACCTATTTTTGTCCCAGATTTCCCAGACAGAATTACCTTGGAGGATAACCTGGTCAATATAACATGTAAAGACTTTCCTTCGATTTATTCCGTTAGTCTTACCTGCGAATCCTTATGGATTTATAATTTGGTATTATAAACGTGTGTGAAAATTTAAAGACGATTCAAACTGCTACTTTGGAGTAAGGACTTATAAATTACTTTATTCCAAACATTTGAAAAAGGAAATTACATTTTTACTCTACTTCATCATTTTGACATAAAAGTCACCATGAGAGCTTCTTTCTACAGAATAAACTAAAGCCCGTAAGGATATTAAAGTTATAAAACGTTTTAATGAATCATGAATCAAATATATAAAGGTAAAAGAAACCTTATAGGGTTTATTGGTACAAAAACGCTATTTTCGGGACACTCATACAACAATTGGCCCTTGTGTGCTTAAGCGAAGTTCTATTCCTTGAAGTATCAGATGACGCAGAAGCGGAGATTCATACTGTACTTTATTACGTATTAATGAATTCCAGGACTTTTTACCTGTAAGGGAAGTGTTTTTAGATGGTCGGGTTTTTTACTTTTTACTTAACATATGCGATTAACTTTATTAGCTATTTTGACATACTTATTATGCCTTTGGGCTGAGAAAACCTACAACAAGTCTCCAAACACATCAGCTAGAATTCCATGCTGGACCTGTTTTGATTTTCATTCACTTTCAGTCTTAGAATCAGCTTAAAACTGTGATTTAACAAACCTAAAGATGTCACTTCAGTGTAATATCTGTTTATCCTTCTTTTTTTAGAAAACCACATTTTACCTATTTTTGTTCCCAGATCCCAGACAGAATTTACCTGAGATAACATCTTTGCGTCAGTTTTTATGAATCATGAATCTATAATTTATATAAAGGTAAAAGAATTACCTGTTACAGGGTTTATGGTACAATTATTTACAGCTATTTCGACACTCATACAACAATTGGGCTTGTGGCTTAACGGAAGTTCTAATTTAAAGTATCAGATGATGCAGAGCGGAATTTATACTGTACTTTATTAGTATTATACTTATATAGTATTTTTATTTATGTTACTTCTATTCCACTTCATTTCATTAAGGAAATATACTTTTTACTCCATTATTATATATTGACAGATGTGGTTTACTAGTTTGCTTTTCAGAGAAACATTTTTACCTAAACAAATAGGCAGGATACACTTATTAAAGACAATATAATGTTAAAAGATTAAATCAGTGGTTACCAACTCTTGTTGCCGCAGTGTTCTGGTTGGAAAAAAAAAAAAAAAATCCAGTTGTCACATTTTAGATGTCTATCCTGAAAATTATCCAATATTTTCCACAAAAAGAAAAAATGAATTCCGAGTTTTTTCCTTTTCACTCTCTATTATCATCTCTGGATGCCCTACTATTTATCTTGTGACCTTTTTGGGGATAACCCACTCCCTATGTTGGGACCTTTGGACTTAACTACCAAACTGTAGTATAAAGTAGTTAAAACGAGCCCCACCTCCCAGTCACAGTGACGGTTTTACTTTTTGGTTGCTTTAGTATATATAATTATATATATATATATATATATATATATATATATATAATAACCTCCAAAAACTTAGTGGGAGCAGCAGAAGAAGAACATCCAGGTGTAGAAATAAGTTTAAAACTTGATATTAATCTGACCATTTCCTTTATGACATTTACCAAACACGCAGGATATTTCAAGGAACAATAAAAAATAGACTTTTACAGTTTACACCACACCACATTGGCTGGTGTGTGCTCAAGGAAAGTGTCATTTAGCATTTTAAATGTTTATGACTACTCACAAAACGACCATTATGCGATGGCATAGTGATAAATAGAATAGACCTTTGTACCAGAAACTTGGTTTACAAAAATAACTGAACAATAAACGTTTTTTATAGATGTTTCTGTCTATAACGCCGTTGTTTCCCCCGAGCCGACCGTTTGATTGCGCCACATACTTACATGTTAATCATCAAGGTCCAAGTTAGAAGGGACAATGTTTCATTAAGCCTCGAAGACAATACAAATTTTTAATAAATGTTTTAAAAACGGTTACTACCGGTTATCTGAAACTTATATAACATATAGATATATATAATTTACCTTAAAACGGAAACAAGCAGCGGAAAAGTGAGCAGCTACTGGACACACAGCATTATATGAAGTGGGCTTGTATAGTTAAAGATACTCACCGTTAAAAAGAGAGAAATCCTGTTGTCTGTCTCTGTAGCTGCACAGATGATAAATTAACCCAGAGTGCTGCATGTGTGCGACCTGCAGGGCGGAGCCAGCCGAGAGCGTCATCTCTCTATCTATCTATCTATAGGTAGAGCATATGAATTATGATAGTGTTTTACACTACTTTAACTACTATAAACTTTACAATAAATTAAATCAACTCCACCACAGTCAGATATTAAACCACATTAGACTGCTGTTATATTAAAGTCTAGCTGACATGAGAAATTACATTTCTTTAACCTTAAAGATTGCATCCTAGAGTATATACCCGTATTTATGCCAAAAAAAATCTCAATTTCTTTGTGTTTTTATATCAAAATCAAATCATTTTGTCTTTATGTAAAATAAAATGTGACACTGCTTAACATTAGGTAAGCATGAACTAACTGATTTCAATAATAATTATATGATGACATTCACCTGTCAAAACAGCATTATAATGAAGCACTGTAGTGCTGCAGAGGTGAACTGGCATACAAGTTTTGTTCTCCAGGTGTTTGATGCTACAGACCCCCCAAAAATGTCACATCATTATGGTTTTAATGTATTTTTTTAAAGTGAAAATTTGTGATTCAGGAATGATAATTTCCACATAATCGTCAATCACAATGTTGAAGAAAAATCATTCCAGTCCAGTTCAGGTTTGTTGTTGTGGTGTCAGTCTAATAAAGCATGCCGACATAACTTACATACACAGAGCAGGTCTGAGTAGGTAAGGTATGTGTGGGGTGTGGTGGCAATTTGTGTAATAAAGTATGCAAAGTATGATCTTGTCTTTCTGTAAGGTTTTATTGAATGATGAATGAATGGTCTCAAGCACCGTCTCACACTGTTGTATGTGAAAGGTCCGAAAGCCCGATTGGCAGAAAGCAGTATGGTTTTATCCCTGTTGGAGCACACAGTTACACATTCCTGAGTTCTGGGAGCAGTAAACAGACAGATAGTGTGGTGAGATGATCATTGGCTTCTTTGTGAAGTCTTCACGTCCCGCTGTTTACTTGGACATAGAGTGTAATTAAAAACAAGGCTAAAGGTTATATGCATATAATAGCCTCTTTAACAGTTGCATATTTTACAATGACCAGGTCAAAGGGTTCTATAGGTTCTTAAAAAATCACAGTACAATGTTTTTACTATATCATGTAGTCCTAGTAACTACACCCTTCAGTTCTGCTAGCTCACTCATTCTCAGCTAATTTAAAGAATACATTGAGAGACCTGCAGGTCTGTGATTTTGGGGTGTGTGGCCTCGACTTGATTTGAGTTTCGTGCAGTGCAATCACAAGGTAGCCACACCCAAAAACATACATGGCTTTATTGTCTATTTTACTCTAATTTGGACCATAATTTACGAAATGAACATCATAATGTATGGAAAAGACTTTAAACTAGCAATTGAGACCATAAACTTGTGAGGAAACTGTTCACTTAACCAATAAATCAAGTGACAAGTCGGGTCATTCCTCCATAAGACTGTATGGCATTGTTTTTCTATTGCAGCCAGGTCCGCCAGAATTGAAAAATACTAAGTAAGGTTTCGCAAAAACTAGCCTGAACTCCTGTGAATGATGCATCTCGATCAGTATACACTTGAAAATGAGCGCAGCGGCTTCACAGACTCCCACTCAGAGTGGAGGCTGGGGGGAGGTTGGCTGTCCTCCTCTGGTTAGAGGGCGTTAACGCTGTGTTTTTAAATATACATTTTGTGACGTAGAGTTGCTCAAAACGGTCGACTCTATCTCAGCATTTGTCTTAAAATGTAAAGGGTGATTTAAAACAGTAGATGGGTGTTGAGCCATTTTGAATCCACAAAATGCTGATTTTCATAAATTTAGTAATTATGTACATTTTAACAAAAGCATTGATGTGTTTCATTACATTACAGTAATGTAATTCAGTTTACAGCTAAAAAAAAAAAGTTTTAGGGTGGAGTACCTTGTTAATGGAAGAAATATTGTTGATGTTTTCCCTCTGACGTCCTCCGGCTGCTCTGACTCAACTCAGCAGCCTCCCAGTGAACACAGGGTGGGTTGCTTACTGGAAGCAGCAGATGGAGAGCTGGTAGATGGCTGTCTTGCTGGCTGGCTGGCAGGCAGTATGTCAACCCTGGTTCTTCATCCATTCATTATATCCGCCAGATCGTTGTCTCTACATGCTTTGTAGCTACTCTCTCACCCAGTTAGTTAAATTGAAGATCCTTTTTTCCCCTTTGTGTTGACATACTTACCCTTGTTTTTTCCTGTGCCTCAGGATCATCACCTACTCTTCAGCTACCTGCCCGCTCCTTCTTATCAGCCACACTGCCTCCACCTTCAGTTCCACTCTGCCTGGATTCCAGCCATTATCCTCTCACCACTGCCAGCAGGAGCTTCACATCACCATTTCATCAGCTGGTTTTCAATAAAGCCTGTCTTTGGTAATCATACTCAACCGAGTTTGTGTTCTGCTTGTGGGTTCCTCTGTTTAACGTAACATGTTATTATTTTGAGGTAAACTCGGGCATTGCAAAAAAACATTGCACAAAAAAACATTGCTAACAGGAAGTGCACAACCAGAAATGTTTGTTAAGATTCATCAAGTAGGTTGAAGGCAATGGTGGACTTGTGATTGTTGTTTAGATGTACAAGACTGATCCTTGAGTCCTTCAGATGTCTGGCTTTACAAACTCAAAATAATGATCTAAACTTTGACAAATGAAAGTAAATTAAAACCTGAATGCAGATGCTTCCATAAAGGGGTCTGAATCTGGCCTTCGCAGGCACCTGATCTCCACGAACACCTATGTGAGATTTTGGAGCGATTAGACAGCGCTCACCATCATCTTCATCAAAACACCAAATGACAGTAAATATTTCAGAAAAATGGTATATAATCCTTCCAGTTTTGCCTCTTTCTGCACACATTCATGTCCCATTAATGCATGGTACTAACTTCACTTCACTTCACAGTTCTTGTGCCCTCTAGTCTCGCAGGTTCTCGTGGATCCTGGTGGTGCCTGCTGCCATGGTCCTGCTTGATTCCCACTGCTAATTATTATTATATTATAATTATATATATATTATTATGGTTACTATTATTATTGTCTATTGTCCCCAACTGTTGTGGCTGTTGTTCTCATCATCATCATTATCATCATCATCATCAGTCATTTGTATTACTATAGTTGTTGCTACTGCTTTTGTTGTGCACCTTTGTCTCTGTCCTTTTTCAGTAAGTATTTGGGCTGAACAACTGGATGAAGAAGAGCTGGGTGTCTTGAACTGTGAGCTCATGAGTGTGGAGATGAGTGTGGGAAAACACAGGAAAAAAAGTTGGATGAAACTAGCTGGCTAAGCTAAGCAGCTGCTGGTTGTAGCTTCATAGTGGTATATATATCTCACTCTCTGCTGGAAAGCAAATGAGCAAACGTTTGCTTTAACTATTTTGGGAATATATAATCTTAAAAGCATTTGTAATGAATAGAAATGTACATTTAAGGTCACGTTGGGTCTCCATTTTAGGTAACTCAAATACAAAGCTGTTTACAGCCAGTCAGCAGGCAGGAGCTTTGTATCTAGTCAAGAGATCACAGGAAATGGTTAGTCAGTTTATAGAGGAAACCTCATGCAGAACATTTCTTACCACATTATAACAAACTGAATGTCAGATGTCACTGCATGATGCTGAGTGTTCAGGTTTAATTTATCTTAATGTAGAAGCATGACAAAATATTCTAACAAAGGAATATTAACAGGACATGTGAGGCAAGCTAACTTCAATAAAGTATAAAAACAATTCAACCCCAAAGGAAAAACAACACATTAAAAAATACATAACTGACAGCAATATTCCTTGTCATTATTCATGTGACAGCAGTAGCTCAGTGTATAGGGACTTGGCTTGGGAACCATAGGGTCACTGGTTCAAGTCCCACAGACCGAGGACAGAGTGAGGACTGGTTGCTGGAGAGGTGCCAGTTTCACC
>NW_023339674.1:9700121-9705788 GCF_004916995.1 Morone saxatilis | reverse complement strand
GGGAGAGGAGTTTTGGAAATTCTCTGCACTTTCATACTGACGTTTCTCTCACTATTAATTCTTTTTTTTCTTGTTTCCTGGTCTTTGTTAGGGTGGTTGCTTTTTGATTGTGTTTTGGGTTTGTTCTTTTCTTTTGTGTTTGTTATTTGTTTTGGGCTGCTTTCTCATATCAGACTTTTATACAGAGAGTTTTGGTCGCTTTTGTTGGCTCTTATGACAGTATTTGTTGCGATAATGCGTTCGCTGCTATCTATTTTCAGTAAGTCAATATCAAGAGGTGTTTCATAGAAACTATCTATTGTACGGAGTTTCAGGTCTAAAGAGACTTGTAACCATATATTTTTCTTTTTTTTATTCATTCGTACATCGACCTATCATCTGATTCAATCACATAGACACACACTTTTGTGTATTTTTTTGCTGTCTTGTTTTTCTCACCACACGATCATACACACCACACATCACATTACTTCGTTGTTTTTTTGGCAGAATCGGTTCTTTTATCTATTTTCTATTCTTTGTTTCTGTAGGTTTTTGTTTCGGACATGGGAACTTGCACTGATTTTATCATATATTGGACCAACATGTGTCTTGTTGTTCACTTCATATTGTTGTCTCTTACTAAATAATAAGATTCATAATCAGAAAGTGTCATCGTGTAATTACTAAGTGTTAAGTTTTTTGGTTGTACTGTTTGGAATTCGGTTGTCTGGTCACTTGTATATTGACTCATTTTTCAAATTTGAAATATTTGTAATCAAGAGGTTATAGTGACTACTAGTTTTTACTACTTAATTTGCGTGTGGTTCTCTCTTTTTCGCGCGACTTGGTTACTTATGTTGCCGCAGCTTCTCTCAACGTGGTGTTTTGGTAAGGTTGGTTCTGCTGCATGGAAGTGTGATTCTAAATTGATTTGACGGCCATATCCGCTGGGTGAACTGAGTGTTCACATGTCACTCCGCGGCATCCGCTCTTGATTCATACACATCACAGTTTTTTTATTACAGACTACTAAAGTCAAATAGAAGAGTAAAAAATATTCAATGCTGAGTCATATTTATGTTGTTACTTTACCAGGAAGATGCCTTTAATTGTGTTATGAGATTGTATCTCAGTAGAAGACACTCTACAGTGTTTATATTTTGTGTAATTAATATTATTATGTATGCTGGTTTATTTATTTTATGTTTTTTTGATTGTCTATGTCTGTTTTGGCCATTCGCCTATTTTGTAATTGTTTGCGGAGCTTTTTTTTTTAGTCCATTAACGGATAGGGTGATTCATTTTTTTGTTCTCTGCTTCAGAGAATGTTTGTGGTGTTTGATTGATGTTTTGTTATGGTGTTTGTTATAAAAAAGTTTAGATGTACAAGTCATGTTATTGTTTTTCATTCCAACTTTCGCAATAGAAGTTTTGTGTTGCTGTACCCAGTTCCATGTGCTTTGTCTTTTATGTATTCCTGTTGAGACGATTCAGCCGCGTCTCAGTTCTCTTCTCTTCGTGATCGTATATGGATTTCTCTCCTGTGCCAATACGATAGCCGATACCACGCTCAGGTCAACCTATGTGTTTCGCGTATCCCATCTAATGCTATATAATTGTCTCGCATCAAGAGGCAAGAGTTAGAGGATATTGTTATATTGTATTGGTATATTTTTGGATGTCACGACACACTTTCAGTGTGACTTTTTGTGCAATTGGCACTCGTTCATAGCCTTCAAGAGAAGCATATTACTAGATATTCATATTCATCTAACACATTTTAAACTATATAGACTATAATTGTGTTTGTGGTTATTAGCATAGGCGCTTGTTATTGGTAGTAAGTAGGAATTTCATTTACCTAGTTATGTTTTGGTTGCTGAGGTGTTTATGTGAGGGGGGAGTGCTTAGTTTTTTCTTCGTACGTTACATACTTTATTTTCATTGTTTGTTTGGATATCTGTATCTCAAGTGGTAGGGTAATTAGTTTCATCTGTCTTAGATCACACTTTCATTGCTTTAGGAGGCTTAAGTTGTTACTCACTCAGTTTTCTGTTGGATCATGCTGTGGATAAGGCTTTATCGGTTCTCTGTCTATAGATATTCAGTTTCTGCTCTCAGATTTCCGGGGGTCACAACTCATCATTGACTAACAATGAACGATTTGAAGCCTGGGGCTGGTGAAAACATCTTTCAAAATATTGAGATACTAACAGAAGTCTATTTTCAATTCAGTTTTTTTACATATTTATTCTTAAGTGGTTTTAACTCCGAAGGTTAGAGTTTTGGGCCAAGAAGGGCTGATAGTCTGGGTTTTGTGTTTGGGTCGACCTGTTACAGCTCTGAGGTTATGCGGGGATGAGTTAACGGCAGGGTTAAATATTAATATATTATATATATATTATGTAATTATATTATATTAATTAATTATATGTATATATATAGTATATTAACCTAATAATTTAATAATTATTATATTATTATATATATATATAGTATATTTATATATGTATTATATGTATATATTTGTATATATTTATAGTATTATAATATATAATATATATAATAATATGTGTATATTAATATTTATATATTAATAATGTAATATGTATAGTATATATATGTATATAATAATACTATCTCTCTCTATCTCTCTATCTTAATCTCTATCTCTATCTCTATCTCTATCTCTTATCTCTTATCTCAATTTATTATGTTGTTCATTTTGTTTTATGTTTCAGGTTTTCTTTGTGACACTTTTTGTCTTGGGCTGCATGTTTGTATGAAAGATGCTCTATAAAGCATGTTGATTTGATTATCAGTCGGGCTGTTTATAAGCTACTTGTGGTTGAAATGTGTCTCAGCTTTTGTGTAGAAACACGCACTGTTAGCTTTCCCAGATACACACAGCTCGACCTGCTCCTGTCAGGTTACAGGTTTATGGAGTTTGCTGTATGTTGACTAAGCCATGTCTTCTTTCTGCTGCCAGGAAACTCTTCTTAAGCTGGACGGTTAACAAACGAGGTGTGAAACAGATGGTCAGCTGACTGGGATTCACCTGGTGCCGTCTCAACCCCGCAGTAACCTCAGAGCTGACAGGTCGACCCAACACAAACCCAGACTGATCAGCCCGTCGTGTCCCAACTCCCTCTGGAGGTTAAAACCACTTAAGAAATTATTTGGTAAATAACTGAATGGGGAAAAGGCTTTTTCTTGTTAGTATCTTCAGATTTGAAGAGGTATCACTTTCAGCCCCAGGGGGCTCAAGATTTCTTCTTGGTTAGTCATGATGATGTTTGTTTGTATTCCCTCTGAAAGCTGAGAGCAGAACTGAATATCAGTACAGATGAACTCTTGTATATTTTGCCTTATTTTCCATCTAGCATTTTTCCTCAACAGGTTAACGGTGGTGTTACAACTGTAGCTCTCCAAGACAGTGGAAATGTGACGTTTAGATCAGAGTTGAAACATTATTTGTTTAATCCCTTTCACTGTTTTGAGATTTTACAGACCAAACAATAACTAATTGAAAATAATTGTTAGTTGCGGTCGTAATGGAGATTTATATTTTAATCTTTAGTTGCACTTTCTCCCTCTCCTTTCTACTATTTTAATGTTTTTTCATCCTCTTGCAATTCTCAAAACATTGGCAGTATTAGGGATGGATTATACTTTCCACTGGTTTGTTCTTGGCCTTCAGGATTTTTTACAGCCTTGGTTTGTCAGTTTGAGACTGTTCAGTCAGAGAGATGCATTATTGCTTTGTGAATGTATGCTTACCTTTAATCGATGAACAGTCTGATCAGATTGTGTATTGAAGAAAAAAATGGAGAGTGTTAATTTATTAGTGAGCTTTATTGTACGGTAGGTACATTTTGGACACAACCAAGCTAGCTCATTACCCTGTTTCCAGTGTTTATGCTAAGCTAAGCTAACTGACTGCTGGCTTTAGCATATGTGCGGTACACGCATGAAAATGGTTTTCGATCTTCTTGTCTAACTGAGACGGTGTATTTCCCAAAATGTCACTCTTCCTTTAAACAGAGAGCTGAGTGGGTACTAATGCTTAAAAATGGAGAAATAAAGCCTAGCTTGCAATAATACTGTAATGTAGTTAGTGAAATCAGTGTCAGTAAAAAGACAAAGCGGAGTGCAAATATGTGTTTTGTTTTGTGTAATGCCTTGTGGAGGTTGTTTGTTTTTTTTTTTTTTCCTGTGCACAGAGCCTGGTAAGTGTTTGGTTAATGGACCTGCCTTGTTTGAATTCGTCTTTTTCTTTTTGTGATGGTCTCAAAGGTCCATTGGACCGATAAAAATCCACTGGCGCTTATTGAGAGATAATTCTGAGTGTGCTCAAACTGCTGAGTTGTGTGGTTGGTATTTATTTTTAAGAAAGTTTTATTTATTTGCAGGCAGAAATACAGTCATTGTTGCACTGTATTTGCACTATGGAGAAAACTGTTAGATGAATTAAATGAATCAAATAAAATATTTTGTTTTTCCTACATGTTTGTGTCCATATTTCATTTTTACATTTCAAGTCCTCTCTTCTCTGCCTCTGAGACTATTAAACCTTGAAAGATGTCTGTAGTTTATTAACCACTGTGTAAATGCAATCTTTGAATATATGACAGTGGGGGGAAAAAACATTAGATCATGTGCCAAATGTGTGTGTGGAAGTTAATACTACAAAGGTCTTTCTTTAACAGGTGAAACATCTGAGGTGGTTGTGATAAAAAGAATAAATATGTATTTTACAGCCTATAGCCTGTGTTGAACCCTGTCATAAATTACATTTACACTTCCTACATGAGATTATTAACAATATATTGATTGTGCAGCTTCCCCACTTGCATTGGCAAACAATTAAGCTTCTGATTTCCAAATCTATATATTTTATGTATTATAGCAGTTTCCCAAACAATATAATTCATATTCAGTCTATTTTAGTAAAACAATCCCAATGAAGTCACACATGTTTCAAAGATAATGCAATTTCTGCACTTTTTTTCCATTCTTAAGACTTGAGTATCAGGTAAAATTTGTACATTGTATGAAGTGTTTTTACCTTTGGGGAACAGTAATGCCCTTTAAGCCTCTGGCAGATGGTAGAACATTTGACGGTAGAACATTTGACAGCAGTCCAAAGAGGTCCGAGGTAATAGGCCTGCGTTGGTTCTTTTTGGTCTGGTGACGCTTCTCTGAACCGACTGCTTGAATATTTACCCTCTGGGATTAGTGTGTTATGTTTGTCCGTCTGTACCTGGCAGGAATAATCTGATGAAGTTGTGAGGCCGGTCAAGTAGGTTAGCAGGAGAAGATCGGACTTAGTTAATTAAGCTAAGAGGAATCCTCTTCAAGTGCTTTCTGTCTATCTTAAACAATCTGTCTGTCGCAGTCTGAGGGCATCTGATGTTTTTCAGGATGCCCTGGCTGCTGATGTTTTGGGCAATTTAAAAATCTTAATTTGTCTCATTTAGTTATTGTTTTAAACTGGTCTTTGTTACCCTCTGGTTTAACTGTAGTTGTTTTAAAATGACATTAACAATGTATATAATAATAATCAATGCCCTGTAGGAAGAGAGACATGCAAACTATGTCACTCATTCAGCGCATGATGCTAGAAGTTGTAATGGCAATTTTTAAGAACCTTTAAAACCCTTTGACCTGGTCATTGTAAAACCA
>NW_023339674.1:9699649-9700021 GCF_004916995.1 Morone saxatilis | reverse complement strand
CTTCTTCTTCTTCCTCTTCTTCTTCTTCTTCTTCTTCTTCTTCTTCTTCTTCTTCTTCTTCTTTAAATGCTTATTTCAACCAAAATGGAAAAGGGGTGAAAACCTTTAGATTTTAGTGTGTAATGTCTTTGTGGTTTATAGTTGAATATCCACCGCAGATTAAATGTGTCTGCTTTAATTATTATTATGATAGAAAATGATCACGTATCATGATGACAGTATTGATAAGAAAGATTATACTATTATTAAGAGTGTAAGTTTATCTATTGAAGCATTTACTTTATTTCTCATGTGTCCTTTCATTTACAGGCACTCTGTTTGCAATTCACAATTTCAAGTTGAGTCGAGAGTCAGTGTGAATGGAAATTTTTT
>NW_023339674.1:9697270-9699622 GCF_004916995.1 Morone saxatilis | reverse complement strand
TGTTTCTCACCTATCAGTTTGAAAATAAATTTAAAGTTGATCACACAATGCAAAGAATGGGTGGCAACCCAGCACTTGTAGAAACCACTTCCACTTTGCTGCCTTGTTTCTCACAATCATAACCATGTCGCTCTTATCTTTAAATAACACATTGTCACACAAAGACTCAGTTTCAAGTTTATCAACACTGAAGACTCAATTAATTAACATCCCATCACAACAATTTTAAGATTCACTCTCAGTGTGTGGGCACTCGCAGTGGCTCTCTGTACTGTTGTCCTTCTCTGAGGGATGAAAACATCCCTCTATTTTGTGTCGGAGGCGCTTCTTAAGCAGAAAGCGCCGCTGCACGAAGGCAGTGTTGTACTCCTGGGCTTTTAGCTTGGCATAGTATTCAGAGAAATTGTTAAAGAGGAAAGAGATCGGCATGCCGTTCAGGATGATTCCAAATGAGATGCAGCCAAAGGCCACAATGCGGCCCAGGATAGTTACAGGAACCACATCCCCGTAGCCCACAGTGGAGATGCTGACCTAAGAAAGAAAAGGGAACATTCCCATATTATTCAGTGTTCCTTAGCATTTTCTTCACTATAGCATGGTAACTTTTGTCACTCACTGGCTACTCAGGAACACTGTGAGTTGTATTTCTTGGAAACAAACGGCCACAAGGCACTGTTGGAAGCATTATTTATAACACTGACACATTAACACAGCCAGTTAATAAACAGTAACATAAATGTTTTAAGTGTAAAGTTAATCTTGAATTGCTCGAGCGAGGCATTCCTGTGGCTGAAAATTAGCATTTCTACCATAGTTGCATATAATATAGTCTAGGAGTTTTGTGTTTGATCATTTATAAAAACAGGTGGATTTGGTCTTCATAAAGCTAATCAAGGAGGGATTGTAACCAGTAAAACAAGCTCCTGTGTTGCCAGGTTGGACTAAAAATCAGCACTTTCCTACGAGTTTCCTTTCCTTAGTGGTTGTATTGAGGACTATATCACATATTTTGTCTTCTAAAGCAGGTGTATGCAGAGGAAGAAGACAGGTGACAGTCAGATGTTTTTTGGATAAGGACAAAATATAATGTCTAGAAGCTGGAGCATGACATTCAGTTATTCAGCTACTGATACTCACTGCAGCCCACCACCAGGCATATGGGATACTGCTGATAGGAGATCCCTCAGTTTCTCTCTCGGCTGAATGAAGGAGAGCAGAGAAAGTGAAGATTCCCATGGCAATGAAAAGGAAAATGCAACTGGCCTGCTGGTAACATTGCCGCAGAGTGAATCCAAATGCTTTCATGCCAGTGGAGTGTCGGGCCAGCTTTAAAATCCGAAATATCCGCAGCAGCTTGACGATTTTGAGGACGTGGCTGAGCTTGCTGACCCGAGCCATGGTCCTAAGGTCTTCCTGCGCATTCATGTTATCAGAATCAGTAAAGGCTTCAAAGATGAGCTGGATGAAATAGGGCATGACTGCCACCATGTCCACAAAGTTGAGTCCACTCTTCAAAAACATGATGATGTTAGGAGTGGTGAAAAGGCGGATTAAATATTCAAAGGCAAAGAACACAATGGTGATGATCTCCACCCATTCCATGTGCGTTCTGTTGTTAATTCTGTATGTTTGAAGTTCCTCCACAGTGTTTAGAGTCATTGCGACAATGGAGAAGAGCACAAAAAGGTTGGAGAGCACAGTAAAAGCCTTCGCCAGAGTTGAAGAGTATGGATCCTCCACAAAATTCCACAGAGTCTTACGCATATTCCCAAATATCATGTCCTTGAAACACTCGTTGTCATACTTCACCTCAACCTCAGCCATCAGCTCCCTGTCCACCTTCAGGTTGTCCTTCACCTCGTCAACCCTCTCCTCAAACATCATCAAGCAACAGAGCTGAGTGTCTTTCATGCTCAGGCCCCAGAATGCGATCTCCTCCTCAAAGTTGATGGGGCACATTTCCCGTATGACCCACAGCACTCCACTTGTGTAGAAATGGAAGATGTGGTGAAAGAAGGCAGGGTCGCGGTCAAAGAAGAACTCGTTCTTGCGTACAGAGTAGTCGTCGCAAAGCTTGAGGAGTTTTGCTCTGTCCCTGCAGAGGGCCAATGAGCCTATCCGGGTTTTAGGATATTTAGCGGCACACTGTCTGGGGATATGAAACACTTTCCCCCCAACATTGACGATGATGCTCTGTTGCTGTTCTGGTCTGTCTTTTGCTTTGGGGCACTCTACTTTAATGCCAGGACTGTCCAGATTTTCCAGAGATCTCCAGGCTTTGACTGCTTTCTCCTGAGAAAATGGGAATGTTTTCTTGTCCTCTACACCCTTTGACAGACAGTCGACAGTTGA
>NW_023339674.1:9695691-9697262 GCF_004916995.1 Morone saxatilis | reverse complement strand
ATCTTTGCAGTTGGACATTCTCTGAAGCCATAGCAGCTATGTTTCAAGGCAGTAGGTCAATGAAACAGAAGAAAAAAAAGCATAACAGGAAGCACTCCAGGAAAATGATTCTAGCAACACATGGTATCTTGCTGAATCATCAGAAATTGTGCTGCAGAACTGATATCCTGATGAATAGCATGCCTTCCTGTTTTTCTGGTGGCTGAGATAGTAGTCCAGAGAGTCATGGGTAGAGAAAGAGATTCCCCTCTCTGACTGTTACTGTGAAGACAACACACTGACATTTAATTCATTAGACTAGGAGATCAAGGGCGAGCAGCAGGCAAGTCATTAATTTAATCTCATTTGTGCCTTTCCAAGTTTCCTTAAGCAGTTGTAAATATAGGTGAGGAGGCGGGATTAGCAAACAAAGTTGATTTAAGGATTTCAAAGTGACGAAATAAGGCCAACCTTTGAAAAAAAAAAGTATTCCGCTTTTGATTCCGTTCTTTCATTTCTTCATACCACTCATACCTCTAAAGCAATACATATTTTTAATGTTACAGATGTAGAATATTCTTGCAAAAATAAGACTTGATATTTGTTACATGATTTCCCTGGTAATTTGGTTTAAAAAACATACAGTGGAATTCATTTTTAAGTAGAGCTGAGACTGATGGGAATGTCTTTAGTTGTGCAGGTTTTTGGTCATTATTGGGCAAATTAGAGTTTACATGAAAAGTTAGGAGATCACCAAAGTTGTTCAATCCTCTGGGAAACTTGGACATCTGTCCCACATTTCATTGCAATCCATCTAGCACTAGTTAACTGACATGACAATGTTTTTTATATATATATATATCTTTGGTTGCAGGATTGATCTACAGACCATATTGGAAAAAATGGTCAGCAAAAGGTGATGGAAGCTTCTATCCAACAAGCAACCAAATAAATGTGGTGCAGGGATAAGTTTTTATGTGTAGTCTGCGGGCTTTCAAGCGTAGTTCTTCAACCCTGAAGCAAAATTGGATGTTGTGTTTGTGGAGTGAAGATGACAATGGTGAAGGGGCAGTAGACGAAGGCGCCCAACAAGAGAGTACCAAGGCTGTTGATGAGGGCTGTCACCAGTCAAATATCTTTGAGGACATGAGAAAGACCGGCAGTTGTCTCTTGATACTCAAGGTAGGGAAGTCAAATTCTTAGGACTGTCCTCATTCAACTTGTAGAATTCTAGAAATGTATACGCGGAAACTATTTTAAAAATGATTGCTCCCTTATTCTCCTGTCTGATTTATTGTGTTTATTCTGTTTGTTTTTTTTATGTGTTGGCAGGTATCATCCTGTGTTATTGTCTGTGTATCATCTTTACTTTTATTTGTTTAATTATTTTGCCTTGATTTGTTAATTCTTGGTTAGGATTTTTCCACGATTCTTCATTTCTTCGTCTTAATGTACTGAAACACCTTTTTACATGTTTTGAAAGGTGCAATAAAAAGTTATTATTCGTAGTAGCACTAATATTAATCATAGCATTTTAAGGTATTACATTTTTAAGAAGCATTACAGCAGAGCAATATTTTATTTTATGTCTT
>NW_023339674.1:9695522-9695666 GCF_004916995.1 Morone saxatilis | reverse complement strand
AAAGAAGTTCATTAAAAAAAAAAAAAATCGAAAAATAACATAAAAATATAAAAATATAAAGTCAAGTAAATGAGAAAAACATACTCATCCACAGGTTCTCCGAGGTGATGTGTTGATACAGGAGACTGATTTTGTGAAACTCTC
>NW_023339674.1:9688104-9695370 GCF_004916995.1 Morone saxatilis | reverse complement strand
AGACTTGGCTGGGAGGAGGTCTCACACAGCGGTGACTGACCATGAGATGTATGGTGTAGGGCATAAGCTCCATCATTTTGTTGATCTGAGAGAATTTCCTGAAGACAAACATGCACAATACATGAGCTTGCACAAACAAAAACACATTCCGTTTTCATTTGAGACAGGAAATAAAACGCAACACACATTTACCTGTACATGCTGATTTGAAAACCAAAGTACATATAGAGTTGAGGATGCTTTTATGCCATGATCCATTATTGACCCGGAGGAACTGCTCTCAATTGATCTTGATGATGTGGCTTCTTGCACAACAAAGATTTCACTGGCAATATCATCTTGTCCCACAAAGTCAAACAAGACCTAAAAAGATGTGAGACAGTGTTACACCAGTGAAGTTTTACAACCCACTGAACCACTGAGAAGACACTTGATATTTTCTCAAGCTGAACACACATCACCTGGATTGGCTCCGACAAGCTGAATTTCCTCATATTGATGTGTCCATTTGGATATTTAAATTTGATCAACACCCCATCTGAGGGTTCCTCACATGCAGACATTCGCTGACGTCTTGCCTCAATAGCCTGAAATGTGATTACTCTCATAAGAAAAAATCTTCAGCTAGTTTATCAAACTAATATCTTACAAACACAAACCTTTTCACGTCTTTCCTCACAGGCCTGATAGGCTAGTTTCTTCCTCTCCTGTTAAAAGAAGACCACATTAAAAGTATTTATGCATTCTGTAAGAGAATGTAAATCATACATAAATAGAACTTGGAAGTATTACCTTCTCCTGATCCACCAACAAACTTTCATTATACTCCTGGTCTTGCTGGGCACGTATTGCTTGCCATTCTTGAAGAGCCTAAAGTAAAACTCACAAATCACCATCAAATAGTACACACACAAAATTAATAAATGCTTAAAAAATAGATTCTACACGGTGTCAAAATTGGTTACCTGATTTGCAATCACACTTTGAGCTTGGGTACTCTCAGCCACAGGCGCGGTCTCATCTTGTACTGGAGCAATTGAGAGTGGTGGGAATGAATTCATGGATATGGCAGAGGATGTAGATGCCACCTGGTAGTACACAGAAAATCCAAATGATTTCTCCTTCAGCAAAAGACAGACAGACACCCCACTAACAATGTGCAATCATTTTAATATGGACCTGATCTGAAACCACTTGTGAGGTCTCATCTACTGCTGGAGCTGCGAGTGGTGGGGATGAATTCTGGGACATAGCAGAGGGTGGTGATGTTACCTGAGGGTAGAGAGGGTAACTTCAGTGATAGGCATAGACATTACAGAGAACACTGTAGATGATATAAATCCCTGTGTATATAATTTCATACCTGCAAGACAGTGGCTCGTGGCACGATGTAAAGTCTGCTTTTGCCAACAACTGCTTTTAGTTCCGTCACAGAAGTAACTTGTAATTTCTGGATCTTGCGTCCTTTGCCTGTCCTTGCCAATTCGAAGCCTACCAAATTTAAACTGAAGCGAGGGTAGCTTTGGCAAACAAAGTTGTTCAATTCAGATAGACTCCAGTTTAACCCGATCTTTGACTTTGTGCGTCCGGCCTCCGTTGACTCATGCACAGGTTTTCCTAAAAATGGAAACATCAGAATAATCTGTTCCTAGTGGCAAAGTAACACATTCTTTAGTTGCTATACACAAGATCTTTCAGGACTCCTAGCAGTCCTGAGAAATCTTGCCCCGACTCCTACAATGTTCGAGAAGCCAGTTTCAAAGACAATAAATTTCACAAATCAAGGCATCCAAACTGTGTTGTCATATTTTCAGACATAATCGTAGTGTTGCCAAACCCCAAAAGTAGACCTGTATGTACCACAGTTAACCTAAGATCATTTGTGTTTCTACTAAATGTACAGCTTTAAAACTAAATGAACCCTACCCTCCTAAGAAAATTGCATATGACTGAGAAGAAAGAGCCTGGTTTCAATCACAAGGCCATCACACATTTGAGCATCTTGGCATAATATGTGAAAGACCATTAACATACAATATATGGTGTAGCTTAGCCTCTGAATGCACCACCCAGATCCTCACACTAACCATAACCACCATTGACTAACTTCAGATAGGTGATGCAAAAGGATTGATTGGGAGGTATTTCTGGACACTTTAAAAGTGATGCCTTGGCATGAGAAAGTGTTGCATAGGTGTAACTAACTATTAAAATGGCTACATGGAAACTGTTATGAAAATGCACCAAAGAGTAAACTGCTCTACAATATTTCTTTAAAACAAATGCTACATGTATTTTAACATAGCCAAATGTTTTCCAATATAGAGACAGTATAACAAATGGGACCAGACAGGCTCAAGCTAACATAAAATTCAAATCTGCTCATTCCATAGCTTTCTTTGCAAGAAGATTAGATAATAAGGTGTAAAAGTAAATAACACTCAATTCGTATGTGCTTCAATCTCACATTTACCTAATCCAAGTTTAGCCAGTTCATCCAGTTCTTTTGTGGGGGGCAGACAACCATTATCTGGCCCTGGAAGGAGGAAAAGTTTTGCTTGCCAAATAGGGTTTTCCCTGCGGCCACCAGATCCTCCTGTAAACACAAATACATAACTGTCAACAGTCATTCTTGGCTAAAATGTAAAATGTTTACATGTTTCCAGCATGACACAAATTGTATTCATTATTCATTAGCCTGGGGGGGCTCAAATATTGGCAACATGCTATGTTTGCCATGCATTTTTTGCAAAATTACCGTAGGTTATTGGTTATTGTTGATGTCAGATTCATGCGTGAGAGAGATTCACACTAATTCATTTTTAATAAAAATGCTGACATGCTATGGAAGTGCAATAACATTAACTTCCTTAGATGAGAAAAAAAAAGTTCTTAGTTCAGATTAGTTATTATGTTCACAGTAAAAAGCCATGATTACCTGTTAGGTACCGTTTCAACCTGAAATCAATACCTACAGGCGAATTAACGTTAAACGTAGGCTGGTGCATTAGGCCAGGCCGGTAAATTATGCTACAAATAACTTTACAGTAACGAAGCACGATACGTGAACCCAGCAAAACAAGTTAGGGAAACAAACCCGTTTTTAACGCTGGAATATGAATATGAACTATATGAAAGACAACGTGAGGTAACGTTAGCTAGGTCCTGTGCTAACAAAAACGTCTTTTAATCAACACTTTGTACACAAACAATGTTCTCAATGCTCGAGTTCATGTGTAGGGACCCTTATAATACTGCAAGCCAAGTGTCATGCTGCGTCGAGCCGTCTTACTATTTTAAAAATAGCGTTTTTGATGTGTATTAACAGTAGTTCTAGCTGCTAGTAGTGCCGCTAGCGAACCCATTCAAAAACCTATTCTGATGTTAAAAAAGAAAACTTACCCTGAACTCGATGAACTTGCCGGCGAAATAGTCGTCTTGTTGTGGAAAGTAACGTTGCATTATCATTTCTCACTGCCAGCTCCTGTGTTGCACGGGCTGCAGCATTAAAAAGGCGATTAAAAACTCCTTCGCCCTCTGGCTGCTCCGACATGGTACTAATTAATTAAGCTAACAGTTAACCAGGTGCTAAGTTTCCTATGTTGGAAATTTTTTTTTGATGATTTGAAACAACAAAGCTCTGCTTCTCGCCTAATGGGATGCGGGCTATTGCATATACGAAATATCTGCAACGTAATTGCCCTAGTCAAATTCTAATTCAAGTTATCTGTATTACATTTTGAACCTAAGGCAGAAATGAAAAGTTACAATATGTTCCATTCAAAGGAATATACTCTAATCAAAAATTCATTTCAATGATATTCTACTATAATTCATAATAGATATTCTATCAATTAAATTTTATGAACTATCCCTCAACTCCAGTTGAGATATCTACAACGTCTTTTGACTAGTCATAAATTCCATTACAGAATATTACAACGTCATTATTTTTTTTCGCCTATCAAAAACTTAATTTAAATATTCTGTAAGGACATTAGATATCTTGAATTGAGGTGAATTAAAGATATCTTGAACTGGAGTTATGACTAGTCAGAATCAAATTGTAGATATCTCTAACTGGAATTACAGATATCTACAATTCAATTGCAGATATCCGTAATTCACATAGTGGATATCTGAAACTGAATTGTAGATATCCGTAATGATAAACCCCATACAAATGAATAAAGTGATCATTTGTCCTAGGAAGAATGTCTTTGTGGATATATGAAATGGCAATTATGGATAGGAAGAATGTAGTTGCGGATATCTGAAAATGTTCTTTTTGACTAGGCAAAACTAATTAGAGATATCTGCAACACATATCCAGTCTAGCTGTTAAATGTTAAAATGGCTTGCCATAGCTCCAATTCCTCTGCACTTTGCATGGTGAGCAGACTTCATTCAAACCGACAGCTCTCTGCTCGGCTGTAAAAACTCTGTTTTCACTCTTAACGCGAGCAGCTCCTCTCGGTCTCACTCATCGGACCACTCACCGCAGATATGGACGCAGGTTAGAGGGACGACGAGGAGAAAGAAACCTCCAAGGTGGCCCATGCTCGATGTCCTCCACGGCTGCATCGCACGCGGCGCCGAGATATGACGCAAGAGTTGAATCTAAAAGCGTGTTGCCGTAACAACGGTCGAGCCCAATGTGCGTTCATTACGTTAATACCGCCTCATATCGTAAGTTAGTTAATATTTAGTGTTAACTACAACATTTCGCTTCTTTTAATTATTTGGCAAGTCGGAGAATATAAAGTTAATTTTTTTTTTTAATTTTTCAAAACGCCGGTGTTTGTTTTTGTTGCACAAATAAACAACAACAAAAACTGCATGCCTTTGAAATATACTCCCACTTAGATCTGGTTGTTCAGTGTATTGACTGTATAATACTATTGTCTTACAACTGCTCACCTTTAACTACTAACCTGTCTCTATCAATGTCTGCACAGGTGTTTCCTATCACGGTTGCTGATTGGACCACCTCACAGGTTCAAGGGGCCACTTCAACGTCACTACGCCACAATCACTCAAATACAGCACTTAAAGGTCCCTGCACATGCAGCTAGTATGCTACACACGTTTTTTGTTTTTTTTGTTTTTTAAGAAATATGAGTATGTTCTTACTCTTTTAATTAATTTGTCTTTTTTTATATATTAAACTTGCCACCCTGTCCTGCGGTCATGTTATCCTTCTTTCATTATGAAGCATTAATGTTATATGTTTCCGTCCTTATGTCATGTTATAAGTGGCAATAGAAATTAACAACAACTGTACTTAAAGGTTCAGTGTGTGTCATTCAGGAGGATCTATTAGCAGAGAAATGGAATAAAATATATACAGATATGTTTACTTCTCCAAACTGGGTCACCTGAACACATCTTGTTATCTGGGGAGAAGGAGCAGCCTTTTCCTGCTATTCCACTCACCGTACACTCTGTTTCCAAACTCTCTTTCACATCACGGCAAATCTCAACCCATTTCACATTTGTTCAGTTCATAATCAGAATAACGAGTTGGACTAAAAACTTAAATAGAACACATTTTATTCACATTTTCTATTGTACAGGATACAACCAACACATGAAGTATTCAGGCCTCTAACAGCAGGGCTGGATGTTGGACTGAGGTTGTTGATGCTGAAGGGGGTTTAACCCTGCTGTTCAGAGGTACGGCTGGTCTGTTGAGAGGGATGGCTCCTTATATGTAGCACCCGGGGTCACTGGGAGCTTCGGGGTCTCAGCGACTTGACTAGAAGAGATGGGAAGAGTCGAGAAAATACCACAGGTACTTAAACATTCATTATAAATAGAATATTTCAGTAACTTATGCTCAGCACTGGAGCACTTTTATCAGGTGTAATCAGACAGCTATATTGTGTGTGTGTGTCGCAAAATCTGATACACACATCCGTAGTTGGATTTAAGTGTTCACATGGCAAGAATGCCCTTTAAAAAATACACACGTCCTGTTTTTGTTCAAGTTCGAACAAGAACAATTGCTTTTAACACGAGTAACCACAGGAAGTGAGTGAGTCTCTTACAGTCGGTCAGAAGTATAAATCTACATTTGGATATTTCTCATTGTTTTAGCTAGATGAGGAGCGGCAGGTCCTTATTGCAGCATAGATAAAATCCATTTCCCTTCATCTGTCAGTATCTGGTTCACTCAATATCAACAAACATCAGGTCATTGTTATTTAAAAAATGGATGAGTACTTCAGCCTTCGTCCGTTTTTTTACCTCAAATCGAGCTACATTAAGATGTCAAATTTGAAAGTTGTAATAGAGTATAATCAAAATGTTACCGTACATGGAAATGAGTCATTTACCTGCCAGCGGTGAGAGCCTTCTGTGAAGACATAACGACAGTGGCGGGCACTGACTCTCTGCGCCCGTCTCTGGTGCAGTAGTAGTTATTGGCATACTTGTGGCTCGGGCCTACAGGCAGTTTGGGCGGCGGCTGTGTCCTATAGAAAGATCATTAAAAACAGAACGCTGACAGCACAGGTACATATTCATCAACGAGAGCCTGACAACTGGCAGAGCAGCGAGTACGACCCCTGATCAGCTAAATCACCTGTGATTCAACATTATCGTATTTAATCGTACGGTGAAGCTGATGCAGGTGTGCTGTCAGTTCCTGCTTCTCACACGTCAACTTTGAGGACCAGATGTTCACTTGCTGCCTGATATAATCCCACCCACTGACAGGTGCCATGACAACCAGATAATCAGTGTTATTCTCTGCACCCTGTCAGTGGTCATAATGTTATTGGTGATCGGTGGATAACATACAAACTACACAACTCCTCCCAGTGACTGCGGGGGGAAACTCAGTGCTCATGTCTGTAATGTTACTGTCTGTCAGCCTTTTGCACAGTTTGCGTTTATATTTACATTATCCACAGTAATCATTTACACTAGTGACACTATATTAGAGTGACAGCTAGTCTATCACCTCACTGCTGCTTTTTATTCTTATATTCCTCCGTGTATTGGTGTTTAGTATGTGTCGTCCAAGGTAATGCATACATCAATTATCCATCTATCTCTATCTCTATCTCTCTATCCATCTCTCTATCTCTTTATCTCTCTATCTATCTCTATCTATCTCTATCCATCTCTCTATCCATCTCTCTCTCTCTCTCTCTCTCTATCTATCTCTCTCTCTCTCTCTATCTCTCTCTCTCTCTATCTCTCTCTGTCTCTCTATCCATCTCTCTCTCTATCCATCTCTCTCTATCTCTCTATCTCTAT
>NW_023339674.1:9678122-9688004 GCF_004916995.1 Morone saxatilis | reverse complement strand
ACACATGTGGAGATGAATGAATAGTATCTGCTTTCTGAAGGTGAATGAAGGTGCCTTTGTGTCTGCGAGTGTGTGTGCACAAACTTCTCTTGCCTTGATGAGACATGTGTTTAGACTGATGGGTGGCCCCTGGTTGATGAGCGGGTCCTGGGACTCTTTGAGGGAGAAGCTCTGCTCAGCGAGAGACCTGGACGGCCTGAACTCCTCTCTCCACCACCACAGGGCCATTCCCACAAGCAGCACACTGAGAAACACTGGGACACACACACACACTTTCTGAAGCCTCTGCAGACATGAAATAATGAAGTTGACCTCAACTTTCTTCTACCCCCCTGTATGTATGTGTTTTGACTCTTTGTTTCTTACTGATAAGAGAGAGGATTCCTGCAAATGTAGGATCTGATAAAGTCGATGCAGGTACTGTGCGAGAAATGGCAGGAATTTCACAAGATTTGTTGTGTTCCATTTCTGTAGGAGAGCAGCTGAACAGTGGACTCTCAGGCTGCAAGTCGACCATGCACTCGTTCTGGCATACCATCCTGGTATGTCCGCATACAGATGGCCCTAAGAACCAGGTAAATGAGAGGAATTAATGACTGCAAGCTGACGTTACTACTCGAATATCATAGCTGCAGCAGCACCTTCTGAACCCCTGGCCTTGAAAACACAAATCTCTCCGCTCCTTACAGACATACAGTATACAGTATATATTGGTCATACCGTTTGGCTGAAGAACAGGCTGAATGATGGCCACGCCACCCGGGGATGTGGCGTTTGACAGCAGTACTTGGAAGTACTTGCCGTTGTGTTTGTTGGCTCGGCAGATGGATCGCGTCACTTCTTCACTCCAATACACAAAACCCTGTAGGAGAATGGGCAAAGTTAGCAGAACTGGATTTCAGTGTAAAAATCGGAGAAATTACTTTTATTATAACTCGAATTTTGTATTAAAAAAGGTGGTAACCAGTTTTTTATATTCTTATTATATTTATATTGAAAGTCATTTTGCAGTCACAGTGAACTTTAAGGCAAAAGTGTCACCAATTTAGTGTCTAACCAATTGTAAAATATGGTCATCAATTCTTTAGTTTTTGGCCCAAAATGTGCTTTGTAAGGTCACAGTGACCTTGACTTTTCCCCAAAAACCTTTCTGGTGTGGGTGTTGAGCTCTTTGCTTTGTTACTTTACAGTCTTCAACAATCATAATTATTTTATTTTTTTTCTCAAGTGGATGGGTGACTAAAACCTGTCCCAAGATGCGTTGTGGTCAAAGACATGGGTACACACCAGTCTCCATTCCATCATAGGGCTGTAACGTGGTTGTTTTACCTCAAACACAGCCAGTCCAAAGGGCCGGTCCAGATAACCGTTAGACTCTACCACTGTTTTACGGTGACGTCCCTCTAGATTTACTCTGGAGATGGTTCTCATTCCCTGGTCAACCCAGTACAGCAGCTGGCGAGGCATATCTAAATTAAAAAATTCACATAAAACATGACTCGCACTGTGAGGACCTCTGACTTCTGCTGGAAGCAGACAGACAGGCAGACAGACAGTTCCTGTTGTAAAAGGGAAGATTTGGGTTGCTCCCATTCTTTCAAACTTCTCTAAACAATTTACATAGATTTGTAATAAGGTAAATGCAGTTTAGCACTTTAACAGAGAACCCAAAGTCACTGTCCAATTATCTGTGTGAAATTTTGAAACTTACCCAGAGAGAGAGCGACAGGATGGCGAACTGAGGAAGTGACAAGAGCCACCCTGTCTCGACCGTCCAAGCTAGCCCGCTCAATCTTTGAGGAGACGCCACACTGAGTCCAGAAGAGAAGCCTGAGAAAACACATTTTGTGAAACGCCTGTATTGCACCTTTTTCTATTAAATGCACTATATCAAAGATGTTGTTGTAGTTGTTACTAAAGGGTATCAGAAGTGCTGTGCTTTAGAAACTTTATAAGAACATTATGGGAAAGTTATTCAGACAGCGTTTCTTTCTCCAAGTTGGCAAACAATAGTGCTTTAACACATAACATAATTTAACACAATATTTTACAATATTTACAATACAAATTAAGTGAAAACTCAAACTAACCTAAATCTAAAATGTGGTTAAACCTAAATGTATTTAAGTTAACAAAAAGGCAGGTAGTATTTGAATCTAAAACAAGCAGCTCTTTTACCCTTGACTCATGAGACGCATGAACAGCTCTCCCTAGGATGCAGCTGTCATCTGTAAATGTTTGTATTTCTATTTATGCTATACACTGCCCCTCCCTGAGTAAAATCAAGTGTGTAATCATGTCTTGTGGATAGTCCGGTGTTCTGTTTGCTCATAAAAACATGGTGAAAGACAAACTGTAATTTGAAGATCATGACGCAACAAAATTTCACCATAGCTAAATATTTGAAGCAGTTGCTCTGGTGGCACGAGTACGATAAACTTCCGTGATGATGCTTTCAGCTATGAATTGAGGAAGAGTAAAGGCCCTCGTACCCTTGAAGAGGATCCACAGCCACTGCAGAGGGTTTGTCCAGTCCTGTGATAAGCCGCCGCTGAGCCGAACCGTCCAGCAGGCCGACATTAACAGAACCGCTCTCCATACTGGACCAGTAGAAGAGCTGGTGGATCCAGTCTACAGCCAGGCCTGACACTGAACCTTGCACTTTCATCACCAACACTGAATCCTGTGGATTTCCATCCATGGAGACCCTGACAAACATACAGGGAACATTTATATTCAATAAAACAAACATGGTGTTTATTTAAAGTCCTGTTCTACCTAATCCATCGAAATCCTGACTATGACAATGTACGACTTCGTCCCTCAATGAGTTCTTTCTTCTCATTATGGATTGTGGACTGTAGACCATTTTTGCTGTTAGCCATGCCAGCGGCTTGTCTCTGGGGATAGCAATGTCGGACAATCGGTCCATCACTTTGTTGCAGACAATCAATTACTGGACATTTTCTACAGATATGCAATAGTCCCCAGAATTAAGTGATTTCCCCCTCTTTGTCACCTTGAGGCTGACATTTTTGGCTTTGATTTAAATAATCGCAACAACTATTGAATTGATTGGCACAAATTTTGGTACAAACATTTATAACTTATAACAATAATAATGCATATCCTGGGTGACCTTCAACTAGCAGCATTATCAGGTAGAGATTTTAATTTGTCCAACACTTATGACTCATTTTTGTCTTTGGTTAAACTGTAGTTTTTTTTGTGAAGTCATTGAGGACAAATGAGAGCCAAAGAATGTCAACATTTTTAGCGTTTCATTTCCTTTTATTAGACAGAATAGAAAAAGGTTTTGCAATCGCATGCAACAGCAGATGGTGCCTCTTCTTCTGCCTTTAAACACAAAAAAAACTCAATTATTTTCACTTCCCTATTTTTTTGTTTTTGTGCACCAAATGTCACGCTTTCATATGCTTTGTTTCCTTCTTTTCAAATTCAAAAATGTTCTCTCATCACTTCAATTCAGAAGATGTGTCCTGGAATAAAGTAAACTTACACAGACAGGAACCATTAGAGAACTCAGACAACAGACAACTTCCTGTCTGTACATCTGTTATATTAATTAGTTGGTTAAACTGTTAAAAGACTTCTAGTTTCTTAAAATTTTGTCAGCAGATACAATGAGAATGTTGTTTCATGTACATAACCCATCAAACACTTATCACTGAACAATCAGCAGCCACATATAAAGGGTACAATAAAGCACAAAGAAGCAGTAGCAAGGGCTCTTAACACAGATAAGGAACAATAGAGGGACGAGTGAAATTTTAGATCTTCTACTGTTTAATTCGTCATCAAATGAAATTTGATCAGTTGGTGACTTGGTGTCAAACTTTAACTATGTCATCAACAGCTCATTGGCAATTCCCTGTTTAACCTTTTTAGAACAGGTCACAAGGTAATGTTTACTGACTGAAACAAAAGCATTGTTGTTAGCCAGTTGGAACTTACTCAGCATACAGGAGAAGAGCAGAGAAGAGAGCAGAGAAGAGCTGCAGGAGCGATTCAAGACTTTTCTACGACTGTTGTGACACATTTTTCCTGCTGTTAAAAAAGTGGAATTGATTGTAAGCAACATGTTTGCTAACTAAACACAGCTACCATGCACTGTCCAACTACAAACCTCTTACAGCCATTCGTGGATATACGTGGTTGATGGTGGTGTCCTTCACAGAGCGGCTGCTCCACAGTAGTGCATTAAATCTGAGTCAGCATTATTGGCTGACTATGAGTTTGAAAATGAAAAAAGTCTGGGTGTGTGGAGTTAGAAAGACTGTCAGTCGGTCCGTCGCTCTCAAAAAAATAAAACTGAATTGAATTATTTTCCTATTTGATCCAGGAATGAAAATGATACGTCACGCTGGTAAACTCAACTCAGTAACATAAACCAGGAGGACAAACAAAGAAGAAGAAAAACTGGTTGTCTGCCATCAGTAAAATAATGACATGAGATTGATAACTGTATTCTAACTCAATATTTGCTCAGAGATCTTTTAAGTCGACAAAGTCAACTACAATGGAATTTTTTAAATAATACAGACTTGTGTCTCTGATCCGGAGGTGTCTGATGCTGTTTACTCTTCAAGCTTTGACAGCTTTCAGACTGTCAATAGAGGACAGGTGACAAAAAATGTATAATAAGCAAATAATAGGTTCCTTAAAGCTACTATAAATCAATATTTACTATATATTATCAATGGATCGGTGTAATGTAAAAGGGGTCACTCAGTGAGTTATGACCTAACACTGGAGGTCCCCTCAGCTATTAAGAGCTTAATAGTGGCTTTAAGCTCACTGTTTTGGTTGCATTACCCACAATTTACTGTCTTAAACATAAAAACATAAAAAGTGGGTGACTTGCTAACTTAACTGATAGAGACAGATATTTCTACTTCTTTTCCCTTTTAGTGAATATTGGACCTAATAAGGTAGACAGAACACAAATAAATCCTAATGTTGCTTTGTGTCTGCTGGAGATTTTGCTGCATGAACTTTTTAATGTTTACAGCTTGTTAAAGCTGTCAAGTGTCCAAAAATAAGCTTACCAGACCTCTTTAGCCCCACTAAAATCATAACTTGTATCACAATCACAATATATGTCAAACCATTGCAATGTGATTAAATAAATACCCCATGTCTGACAATTATTAATAAGCTGGATAAAGGTTGGGAAAAGGATATGTGGGTTATCTTGCTTATCCCTGCAGCGACATAGACCCAGACCCAGATGAGTGATGGAAAACGGATAAATGGGACTATCAATTTGTTTATATTTGGATCACAGATTGTGCTTCAACAGGAGTTGCAACTGTCATTCCCCTCACGCATTGCTTTGGGAGCTAATATAGAACCATGTGTAAGTGGTTGCAGCAGCTACAGCTCCATTTTGTTACCTGTATATGGAGCCTCGTCCCTGCCGGGCCCAGTACAGTGTTCGGTTAGAGGCCAAGGCTGCCACTGGCCCTGGTCCTGGTAGATACGGAGCCAGTTCAGTGTACTCAGTGCCAGTGATGCTTAACCACTGTAGTCCTTTGGAAGAGGTAAAAACCAGCTGAGCCTCATCTCCTGAAAGGACACACAAATTCAATTCAAAGTCCTGCTCGTTTTGTGCCCTTTTATGACTTTTGCTGACATGTTTGAGTAAAAGCTTCTTTTTTTGTTTGGGGAGGGGGGGCTAGAAGGGAACTATAGAATTAGTTCTAGGGTGGTTGTCATGTTGAAATGTTTTTTCTGGTGACTTAAAGAACTTTACTATAACTAAACAACCACCTGAGCCACAGTCGCCCCTAAAATTTCAGAAAATCTCATACTAAATAGGCTGAAACAATACAAATGGATATGACGTGACAACACTCAATACTATTGTGGATAACAGTACCTGAGTATTATCTTACCAGTAATGGAAACAGTCTACGTAATCAAGTATGGTCAAATTTGAAAACATGCATTATAATTTCTGCATACATTTAACACACTGGCTCTGTGAGCATCACATCATACTTTGTGGCACTAATCCTGATAAAGATCTATTTCTTCACTGTCAGTTCCTTCATTGTCAAAGGAGTTCTCCCATCAAGCTGCACATCCACATTCCCAACTGCAATACATTCCTCTTCTGTGGCAGAGACAATGCTTGTAACTGCACTGATTTATAGGCTGGGGGACAAGAAACGCCGTCCACCATGTGGCAACCACAACTGACAGAAGGGCACAACTGAGGATAGGACACTAGTGTAAGGTCAGCGGTAATGTCTATTGAAGTACATGACATGGTTAAGCTACGAGTAAATTTTTTTAAATGCAGTTGCAAGAACAATATTTTCAACTCCTATCTTAAGGATGTTTAATTTAAAAAAGAAATTATAACTATTCTTTTTTTTCTCATTTTGTTTTGAGTGTTTTGTTTAACTGATTGTTGTTTGGGGTGCCTTAGAGTTAATGGAGAGCTGTTTTTCTTCATCCGTAACCATCATCTTTGCTTTGCACAGCAGTAGGTTTTATATTTATTTATTCTAGAAAACACATAAGGGGCTAAATATTAATACTAGATACTATCAGTTTTAGTTATAGTTTTAGTTTTATCAGTTAACAACTGTAAAATGAGAGAAGCCCAGCCTGCCAGCCACATCAGTGTTTAATAACACATCAACAGACAGGAGTACAAGGCACCACACTCAGGTAAAAAGTTGGTGTTATCAGTGGGAGTGTGCAAAAGTTCAAGTTCATTGTTTTGGTCTAAGTACCATATTTCAAAAGTTAAAATACAATAAAATAAAATAAACACACACCCAAACTGACTGCAATTATTTGCTAATACAATGGAAAGGACGTCACAAAATAGCAGATCACAATAGAAATGATACACTACTGAAAACAACTGGGGCTTGTTCAATAAAGGTATGTCTCCAGTAAGCAGATGGATGTCAGCTAATATGTTTGTACAGCCATATTCACCTTTACAGTTTAAATGAGTCAAAGTTCCCAGGGTGGGACTACAAACAAGTCTATAAACCTACCACATGTTATTGATAACGTACAAATATCGGGTGCAAACATGTATTCTCAGTGTGTTCTTGTGCAATACCATAACTGTGTGTATTTCTCGTGGGGCATGCACCAAGCCTTTCACCATGCGCTCTATTCATTGTATTGAGAAGGACATTAGAGACACATGCAGTGAAAATGGTTTCAATAATGTAAAAATTTGACGTAGTTATTAAACCACATGGACTGTCTACATTGAGTGGTTTAAGTCAATTAGGTGCTGTGACTTTAGGTGGCAGTGAGCTAGTTGAGGGGGAAGTGCAGAGTTGGCTCATTGGGTTCAGCCATTGACCCATTGTTAATATAGAAATACTGATTAGTGCAGCTTTAAAGAAACTGGAGACTGTAAATATCACGTTGGTGTTAAAAATATATGTAAAAATGTCCATTTAAAGCTATTTAATACTTATACTACTGTGCTGCTCACACTGCAATACATTTTTTGTTTTTGTTGTCTACACAGACGACACAACCGATGTCAGACGAGGAGCTTATTCCAGTTTGAGCAAATGATTGTGATAGTCATATACTTAAAACAATTTACATGGATATTACCTCCCTCCTTACCTGCTCTCAGCTTCCTGTTGTGCTCTCACTTAGGGTGCTTTAACTAAGAGAGCATCTAGTTTTTAGTTACGATGGAATCAAATATGTTTGAAAACTGTTGTAGCATCGGAGACAGCTCACAACATGCTGATCCGATGCACAAAGATGCATCTCAGAAATGCTCAAACTAGACATGTCACGATGGTCTTGGGGACCGATTCTGTGCTGATTCAAGGATTTGATTCAAAAATGTGATTCAAAAATGTGTCTGGGACAGGTAAATTGTGAAAAAAAACTATGTAGTCTGCACCGTAGACATAATGTGTCCTGTGCAGACTGCACTCTGCCTCCAGTTCAGTGCATTCTGGAAAAGATGCAGACTCACTTCAGACTTCAGAAAGTGTAAATGTAAATTAGTTCTACCAGCTTGGCAGCAGGCAGTCAATTTTGCTTATCATTAGCCGGATAGAGGATGTAGCTAATCATATTTGCATCAAGTTGAAGTTAAAAGTGAATGTCAAATTAGTGATTGAGCAAGTAGACAGCTTATCCGTTATTGTATTTCCTTTTATTTTATTACTTGGTCACAAGAACTTTGCATAGAAGGCAAATGTTTACCTTTAATCCTTGGACAAATATGATGGAAATGTATACGATATGAATAACAGCCTTATGTACTAGATAAAAAAATAAAAAATAAAGATATGACCAGGAAAGTCTCTGGCGGTACCTTTATGTTGTCGGTGGCTGGTTATCAGTGATCACTGATCACTGTTTCTCACCTTTGGCCTTGCACTCTCCGGTTGTTGGATTCATCTCGTAGTCTTTGTGGCAGCCGCAAGTGACGATGTCATTCTTGTGGACACACAGCTGATCACACACATCGCTTTCCAGGCATGTGTTGACCTCTAGATTAAAGATTGAAAAGGCGTTTCAAGGACGGGGCGCAGCAATGTGGTAAAAATAGTGTACGAGGAAGTCCAGTTCCCACTTTTTCAAAATATATTACGGTAATTTTATGCGATGAGTCAGGACAAATCTTTACAAAAGGAGATGTAGAACTAAATTTATTAGCTGTTATCAAGCTGCTCACCCTCACACTGGCTGTCCCCGACCAGCCTCATGTTGTCGGGGCAGTCGCAGAGGTAACCCATCGGCAGGTCCACGCACCGATGAGAGCAGCCTCCATTATTTACCTGACACTCGTTCTGATCTGCGGAAAAAGAGACGCAACATCATCAGTGGTTTCACACAAGGAAGTACACTGCCATTTGCCGGCATGATAAATGTGAAGCTGTTTTGTTTGTATCCACATACAGAACAACATATACAGCACAACACATACAGGGCTGAGTTAGAGAACTTCCTTTAACTCCCCATAAATGTTGGCGGCTAGTTTTATTGTTCATTAATAATAATAAAAGTGACAATGAACACGGTAAGTAGGAGTGCTGAGGGGGCTGTATCATCACCTAAACTCAGGTATTACTAGGATTTATATGCGTAATGCACAAGTATCTGCGGTAGAACAGAGGTTTAACATTGTTCTTTAGCGGTTGTTTATCATAAATAGTGTATTAGTCGGGAATCTTTTTATTTTAAATCTGTTCCAACTCCAATTAAGGCATGGCAAAGCAGGCGATCTATCACACACCAACACAGTGAGGTGTTTCAGGAAGTTTAGAGTTTCCCACTGATTGTAGTAACCACAGATGTCAGATGACATTTACATAACTTCCTGCAGTTATTAAGTCCACTATTTAGGTTCATTCACAGTTTATCAGGCGTCATCAGTTTACTAAATGAACTTTACTTAAACCCCAACACTGTTTTGGTATGGAATATTTGTATTTATTCATCAATACACATAAAATGCTTTGAAATAACATTCTAATACACTAGTATTAATACACTAGTAGTTTCTTCCATCCAGATGGCTAACAGTGTGTGTTGTTTGTCTGTTATATGTTTTGCATTAGTAAGACTGCGGTTAAATGTATTCTGCCTGTGGTGATCTTAGTCGACAATTCAGGCATTGATCAAACAACATCAATAAAAATATTACTCCACCACCAGTTGAGACTTTAGGCCATTATTACTCAGTTTCAAGCTTAAAATTTGTGTTTAGGAACTATATCTTCTCCACCCACAGGTATTTAATGACACTGCCAGTCAATGATAAGTTTCTAAAAGAAATAGCTGTTTGTCAATATCATCCATCTGCAGCCACAAATGGGCATTCTCGTGCTGGTGGGGGTTCCTGTTTTC
>NW_023339674.1:9673853-9678022 GCF_004916995.1 Morone saxatilis | reverse complement strand
ATAAAGGGCAGTCCTATACTGCCCTCTGCTGTATAGGACTGCATCAGCAACAAAGTACTATATGTGGGCACCCATTAACAAGTATGTGGTTCATGAACATCTCAATCTAAAACCATTATTTTGCTGCTATAATAGCCTTCACTTCTGGAAAGGCCTTCGCCGGATTTTGGAGTCTGGCTGCAGGGATTTATTCCCATTCAGCCACAGCAACATTGAAGGCGTCGGTATCAACAGAAGTGCTTGTTGGAAGGTCGGACAGCATCTGAAACGCACTCCACCTCCACAACGTCAGAACTGGGGTTGTGTCCAACAATTTGGTGAGAGGTGAGACAGTAAACAGTAAGTCTCGTTCTTCACGTGACTACTTGTGGTCCCCATTATCTTTTTTTCACTCCAGCTTTGAGTGTGGCTGTTCAGAGCCATTTTAAACACTTCAGACGTGATTGGATGACGTGTTGTACAAACTAGTTAGTTTTGAGGATACTCCTGCCTTTAGGTGTTGGATTGGGTGTAGATCAGGACTCACCCACGCCAGTAAAATTCTTCCATACCACAGAGTAACAATGTCATGCTGAAAAGAAATGAAGGGCCTTCCCCAAACTGCTGCCACAAAGTTGGAAGCACATGTTGTGTAAAATATCTATAAGATCTCCCTTACTGGAACCAACAGCCCAAACCATGGAACGACAAAGAATGTGGACAGGGCTCTCTGCATAACGTTGTACTTGACTCTTGAAGTGGCTCACTTTCCTTTTGCTTTCGAAGGCGTCCTACTCACCACAGTTGTTCTCGTCGCTGCCATCAGAGCAGTCCGTTGTGTGGTCACACCTCCAGGTGTGGCGGATGCACTGCCCGTCACCACACTGAAACTCAGATGGCGTACATGCGGGAGAGGTCTGCGGACGTGGCTGAGACCAACCACACAACTCCAGAGACTCGTCCAACCCGTCTTTGCAGTCAGTTCGTCCGTCGCACAGCTTGTTTCGAGGAAGGCAGGCGTCAGACAGCCCGCAGGAGAAGAGGCCGGCAGCGGTGCAGTTCCGGCAGGAGGCCTCGTCACTCCCGTCACCACAATTGTCCACGCCATCGCAAAGGAAATGCAGAGATATGCACCGTCTGCTGCGGCAGGCAAATTCGTCTTTCTTACACCACGGATGATCTGTGAAGAGTCACAGTTACAAGTTAAAGCAGTAATTAAGTCAGTATAGATGTTCAGAATCTCAAAAGACTTTGACAACATTTGACATATCAGCTTATTTAAGACCGATAACAATAACTGAGTTCTCCACATCTTCAGGTTGAGTTTGTAATCAATCTCTAAATGTAGTTTCAAGGCAACTCAAGAGAGCAACAAATATTAAATATTATTAGTGACCTTAATTGAAGAAAAATAAGCCTTTTGGGGAGAATCTATGTGGGCAGACTACGCAATTAGATTATATATTTGTGAACACATTACAATGGAAGTTTTTATCAGACCCAGCTGTCTAATGGGTCGATAAGCAATCCCACTCTAGTCCACATCCACCCAGATCTTCAGCTGGGCTTAATGTCAGCAGTATAAAAAATACTCTATCATGTTATATGCAGTTTTAATATTAATATATATTGTGACATGGTGAAAATTAACTGATAAAACTTTAGACAGGAATTTTACGACTAATCCAGCAAATCACAACCTGACAAACTAAGATATTTCATCACATTGGAGCAGAAATTATATAAAAATCCAATATTGTCCTGCAAAATTACTAAATTTGCAAATAACACTCAGAGTTACTGAAGCAGTTAAAGCAGTATTGGTGGGTGTTGAGTGGAGAAAGTGAGTGGGACAAAGTAAATCTTGTTCACTTTCTACATTTTTCCTGGCATTTTTCCTGAAACCAGAGACTTTCAGGTCAAAGTCTAAGTCTCTCTAACCTCTGAGCAACACTTCCTTCATTCATGGCTGCTGGCATTACACACATCAACAATGTTTATGTTTAACGCCTCCAATCACATTAAACCCTTCTAAAATACTTTTTTTACTGGTTTTTTTTCCCTTTGCCAACGTTGTGGAGCTTGTGTTTCGCACTGAACACCAAATCCCTGTGGAATTCAATATCAAAGTCACTAATGACTTGATCAGGATTATAAGACAAATCCGCAATGTTATTTCCCCCCCCACAGATTTTCCCAAAGAGAGCAAGAAAAGAAGCACAGGAATGAACTTAAAGAAAGTAGATCAATATACTGTACGCCCAGGGTCAATAAGTTTAAAAGGAGTGTTTGTGGTACATCAAGGTTTATTAACATTAGTTTAAAATCAAAGCTTTGTAAAGATAATTCAGGAGTTTCTGCTTTAAAATAGACCAATATATAAAATAAGAGTCCAAAAACCAGCAGAACAAAACAAAACTCTGCTTTAACGTACTTTATAATCAGCAGTAAGACTTTATCACACAATACTGATTGTTGAAAAGGACAAGTGTGGGTCCAAGGTCACACGCCGTCACAATAATAAGTGACTCTGAACTTCTTAGACTTTGACACCGTTTGTTATTGGTGATGCCACTGATTATCCCAGATAATCACCTTGATCCACATCCTGCAGCCAGTGTGGACAGTGTGTGTGCATCGTCATGACACAAAAGTCATCATGCGGTGCTCCATATTTCTGTTTCTGTCAGACATCTTGGTGTCTGGCCTCAGCTGTACGTCACGACTGGATGGTGTCAGTCTTGCATTTACCTTAATTATTGTCAAACCAATCAACTACCTCACATATAGAGGAAAATGCTGCAGGGGCTACTTAGTTAATGGATTTAGTTTGATGTTTACATGTTTGGCATCATTCAGTTTTCATGCACCACAAATCTGAAACAAACATCCAGAGAACCTGAGGCCTTCTCCAACTCTCCAACTCCTTTCTGTTTAACGCTTCCTTTTTGAAACTGTGATGTATTATTTATTCTTCTGTTCAATGTTTTAACTTATTTTTACCTTATTTTACTCTTTAACCCCTATCTTTTTACACTGCCTTGTGTTTATTTTATCTCATCTGTGTCTTACATAAAGCACTTGTTGAAATGTGTGAAATAAGAAAGTCAAGAAATTCCACTTTTGTTTTCATTCTTCGGTTCATGCTGTTGAAAAAAGAGCTTGTGAAACCCAAACCAGTGTGCATGTGTGTGTTTGTGTGTGTGTGTTTGTGTGTGTGTGTGTGTTTGCATGGTTTTTGGGATCACGTGGTGTTGACATTGGACTCACCACAGCGGTGCTCATCTGATCCGTCCTCACAGTGTTCGTGTCCGTCACACACGCTCAGTCTCGGGATGCACGAACCATCGCTACACCTGAACTCCAGTTGCTGGTGGCAGGCGGGCAGAGAGTGACCTGCAGCCCCTGAAGCACGAGGAAACAGACAATTAACTGTTACTGTGCAGGTAACTAGTCAAAGGCATCATAAAGGACAATATTATATTATGACACAGATCAATTATCTTTATTTCTTCCATTATCATTGTATTTATTACAGGATTTTCATACATTCAGTTTTATTTTGTAAACTACATGTTGAGTCACTTGGTGACCTAAAGCTTATAAGAAACAGCTGAAAAGATTTAGTATAAATAAATGGACAAAATAAACAATTTCTCTTCAGTTTTGCACTCTCTGCTCTTGTTCCATCACATTTTATATAACAGAAATCCTAAAACTGTATAAAAATGTATTTAATTCCTATAAAATCATTGTCTGTCTGTAGATAAACGGTGCAGAATAGTTTAATAAATGTCCTGCTCAAAATGTGATTTTAATCATTTCTCTTAGAGCTTATGATCAAAATAAGTTACATAATTCATTCAAACATGTAAGTATTGTGTTTATATTGTACACCACATTTCAAAAATATGTTTTTTTTATATATTCAAAAACTTGCAAATGCAAATATACAACAACACACTGCAAGAAGGGGTCAGAAGACATCCTTATGTTTTCATCTGTGTCCTTTTACTGACACATTTCAGTACAACATTCACCCTGCACAGAGTTAACCACGTGGCTTTCCTGTCACGTTATACAATTGTTCAGCAACACTAAAAGTAGAAACCCATTTCAAAGTCACGGCTCCACTATGGCAAGCCCTTTTAACATTTAAACGCTAAGTTTGACTATCCGGAATTAACATT
>NW_023339674.1:9658396-9673753 GCF_004916995.1 Morone saxatilis | reverse complement strand
AAATATATAATATAATATATAATATAATATATAATATATAATATATAATAACTATAATAATAATAAAAGTGAATTATGTGTTTGTGGCCAGTATTAAGCAAGATGTTTTAAAAAAAATCATGCATTTACTATAGTTTATCTGATTACTGTAATTTTAATGTTACTAATATGATATCTGAAGTAATGTCTGTGTAAAATGTGTCTCAACCTTCTTATTTTGTATATATATAATACCAAACTATTCCACATCAGAGCTGTCTAAGAGCACTATATGTGCCTCAACAACATTTTCTGTGTGGTAAACAATGACAAAATAAAACTCAACCACAGGTGGAGTCAGACTGAGGCAAAGAGAAATACAAATTTTATTTGTTGCACAAGAAAACACAGTACAGGGGCGACAACGCCGGTATACCATGCAATCAAGTATTACAGATGTGTGCTTGTGTCATGCAGCATGCACTGAACAGAAGAGTCCACGGGGAGAACACATGCACATGTACAACAGTTTGACTGCCAGTTTGTTCTTCAAGAGTGAGTTTAACACCAGCTGAGAATCCCGTCTCTGCTGACCTCCAGTGGCTGAAGGCACCGGTAGAGATTAAACATCGACTACACTTACATTCATATAAGAAACCAGGTTATTTGGGGAGGGAGGAGGGTAAATCAGGTATACATGCACTGCAAAGAGGATTCTCCCAAACCATCTGCCATATCATTTTGGAACAAAGACTAGCATATTTTATGTGTGGTGGTGATGTATTCTTTAACTATGAAGCCTTTTTACAGTACAGTGTAGAGTTGTGCCTTACTGTGTGTGACGTGTAGGAATAGTGTTGAATCAGCTAAATAAATGCCCCTGTAGTATAATGCTGTTTCACTCATCCCTCTGCAGCATTACTTTCCCTGTATGACACCTTTTTCATGCAAATGGATACAAAACAACAACAAACAAACTGTGTTTAGATGGCCAAGAAATCAGTTTTTCCAGCAGAAATCTATCTGTGTTAACCAGGTTTCCTTTCACCCCTCAGTCCAGTTAATAAAACTGGGTTGATCCTTTACGTAACACCTCTGGACACAGGCATTTTTAAAAAGCTGGCGATAAACCAGTTACTTAAGTGCATGTAAGAACACTAAATGCTTCTCAGCTTGGTACTAACTCACTCTTTATGAACAGATTCAGAAGAACAAAACAAAAACAGATATGTCACGTCTTTGAGTGTTATTTTCTTTCATGGTATCAAAGAGGGTAGTTTCATCATATATAGCCACAGGATAAAAAATAAAAAAAACGTCTGTACAGTACATAGCATGTTTGTTCACTGTAAACAATTCTGTCAGACTGCAAAAATAACCGAGTCGTTCAGCGACGTGATCTCTCCGCGCTGACGCGACAATAGCATCCTGTAAAGGTCGTCATCGTGAGATTTAAGGACTTTTCTTTAAGGAGGAAGAAGGACTTAAGTAACACATCAACGATTCTGATTCAAGACTCAAAAGAAAGTGAGTAAAAAATTAAAAAAAACACTGACAAATAAAGACGATAAACCTCAAAACTCTGTAGTGGAAAAATGTGAAGCATACTGTTCTGAATCCCAGCAAGGTCTTTTGTAAAAAAAAAAAAAAAACAGCACATTCCCTCAAATCAAGACTTCCCAAAATCCTGGTGCCTCAAATTGTAATTGTCATTGTGCATATCATGTCCTTATAACTCATATGGAATTATACATCCTTGTTATCAAAATATACATCAACATTTTTTTTTACAATACAAAGACATAAAACATTTGTTCAAAGAAGCCCTGGGTTTGGATTCGATGTAAGGGATTCCCTCTGCCATTCTCAGTTTACCTTCAACATTCACTTACAAAATTCATGTCAAAATACATTAGTGCACGTTTCCCCTCGATGTAAACATCACTACACAGTAAATTAAGTAGGAACAGGTCTTTTAGGCGTGGTGTGGAAAAATAAACAAAGACGAAAGCTACCGTTTCAGGAAAGAATACTCCAACAATACACGAGGATCCGAAACATTTCCAGGTACAAAATGTCTTGTTGCTGTAGGTAAGAAAAGACAACAATACACGTAACAAAAAGATATTCCCTCCAGGCTCTGAAGAAGACAAAGACTTCCATTTGGCTGCTCAATGTTTTCCTGCATGCTTTGATTAGAACAAGTTATTACAGCCAGACACAGAGCCATGCTGAACCAGTGTTTACACAAGTGAGCAGGAACATAAGAAACTAGTTAGAGACACCTCTGCGATACCGTATCACACAAAGTTTATATCGAGTAGCCACGAAGCAGAGTGTCGTGTTCTGCAACATCCAGAACTTCATTTCTTACGAGATGTTGTCGAGATCGCGATACCAGTGGGGGAAAAAAAACAGAAGTACTTCGAAAACATCTTCAGTTGAGAGTACATACAACACAAAAACATGGTTTCAACTGACATCTGTCTTCAAAGATATGGCTTGGAGGACACTGCACTGATATCGTGGCACATAACACCCTTTTTTAAATCGGCTTCATTGTGTCTTTATGACAGATTGTACTTTAAAGTCACACCTGGACGGCGGCAGTGTGCAATATTACCCTGCACTGATCGGCTCCACGTTTAAGAACGATGCCGTGACCGTAAATTCACACTGCACGAAACATGATCAACAAGTCACTGGAAGTACTAATATATATCTCACAAATGTGATGACGTCAGAGAAACATCTTTTCATGTCCGTCTTCCATCAGACAACCATTAATTATTCTGCACCTCTTTCATGAAAAATTGTTTTGCAAAATGGAAGAATTCTAGCTTTGCAAAGCTTCTCAGTTTGGAGCAACTTTCAAACTTGGGCAGTTTTTTTTCCCCCTGCACTAATCAGTGCTCGGCAGCTTCAATGTTTTCTTCTAGGATGTAGTGCTATTAAAGGCAGAAGCAAAGCAGCAAAAACAGTTGTAATTTGTAGCTACAACTGCAGAGTTCAGCTGACGATTGATCAGAATATGACACATCAACCATGTTGCTCACAGTGTGAACCAAAGGTCATTCTTAGGTTTATGGAGATCAAAAATAAAAAGCAGTATCACACTATTGTAGGCGGCACTGTTAAGATCTAAACTGACGCTGAGAAGGAGGAAAAAAATAACTTCAGCTTCTAAAATGACTTCTTGTAACTTTTGGTCCTTCAACAACAGTGCCTAGCATTATCAAACTACTCTGTACCGAGACTATGTATTTAAAAAATAGACATTTATGAGATTTATATATATATATATATATATATATATATATATATATATATATAAAAAAGAAATCCAGTCAAAAGACATAAAACAACATTTTATGGATACAAAAATGTTGAGCCTTGGCTATTCAACCAATGAGAACTTCCCTCTTTCCCAGTTACTAACTCATCATAGTTTACAAATGTAATAAATAAGACCAGAACATCTGCAATGCCTTGAGTCAAATATTTACAATTACAAAATTCAAGTAAAATCTCCTCCCACACACTCTCAGCCCGACAAGTTTGTAAATGAGTTTACAACTTTTTGACAGACTTGAAAGAAAAAATACGAGCAGTTTAAAATGAGTGCAGTGGCAAGTTGTCACTTTCTCAGACGCCCTTTTTGTGGATTTTCCTCTCTGCATGCAGGCTTCTCTGTTGATGGTCCAGCCTGAGGACCAGTAGAGACGGTTTCTGCTGCCTGACCGCAGACAGCGAGAGGACGTCCCACCTGTTGAGAAGAAGGGACGCCCACCTCCAGCTCAGCTATCTCGTTGGTTTCTTCTCCATCCGAACACGGCTCCCACTCATCCTGCTCGCTCTCTGTTGAGCCCTGTACAGCAATCTGGGGAACCAGTGTGAACCTCCTCACCACCGGCACTTCCAGCTCCACCTCCTCGCTGGTTTGTGGTCTAGTGAGCATCCAGGCCATCCTGTGCTGCTGCTGCTGATGTTGCGTTTGGGCTCCTGCAGCCGTGGTGGTCACTGTGACCGTGGTGCTGGTTTTCTCCTCCGGCTCGTCAAAGCTCACCTCCTGCACCGCCTCCTGTTTCTTAAAGGAGTCCCGCCGCTCTGATAGGTTGAGCTTTCGCATCACGACCAGCTGCTCTGATCGTTCAATCCCAGAGTCCCTCATCCTCTGGCTGCAAATGTATCCCCCGAGCCTGCTGTGATCGGCCCCAATGTAGGAGCTTCCGCAGGCACCCTCTGCCTCTGAGTCCCCCAGCAGGTCACCCTCACCGTAAAACGGCACTTCCAGCGTGTGCCTGCGGGGGGCGTACGACTTCTTATCAGCATGATACACACCGGACAGCTTCTCAGCTGACTGTACCCTCTTCAGCAGAGGAGATCGAGGTGGCTCAGCGCTGCGGGGCCGGACAATGTGTCTGACGATGGTGGGTGGGGACAGGGTTTTGCCATGGTAAGTGTGAAGGGTTTTGGCGAAGCCTGAGAGCGGAGAAGGAGAGCGCTGTGGAGAGAGAGGCTGGGTGGAAGATGAGGAGGAGTTGCAGGCCAGGGGTGAGGGGGGGATGTTGCTGGTTGACTTCCGGCGGCCCACCTTGGTGTAGCGCTGCGTGCTGAGTTTGGAGCCCAGGCCGTGGAGAGAGCTGGGCCGGATGTGTGCAGCAGGGGAACTGGGAGAGCTGGAGCAAGGAGATGTGCTCTGAGGGGAGTTATTGTCTGGGAAGCAGAGCAAAAACAGTTTCAAATATTGTACATCACAAGTTGCAGAAGCATCAATGTTCTACCATATTTATGCACAGCCAGGTTTCTAAAAGATGCTCACAATGACACCATCATCTTGTACACTGAGCTCACCAAAGGCCTGATGGTCAGGTGCTGGGCTCCGGCAGGGTGTGGACGGGCCGGGAGACAGGCTGTGTGTCGGGGAGCCTGGTAGACTCTCGCTAGAAGAAACTGAGTGGTGGAGACCTGAGGAGAAGCTGCGACTGCTGTGCATCACTGTGCTCTGCTTGGACAACTTCTTCAAAATGCTTCTTCGCCTGGAGGAAGAAGAGAAGAGGAGTCACGCGCGATATTGTGTACAGTAGGCAGAGCAGTGGCTCTAGGGGGATATTCTGATGACCCGTGAACATTGTGATGTTTATTGTGTTTTTATCACAACATCAAAACGCATCTTGAATGTTTAAATTGACTGATTGCTTTTTATAAAGTAAAGTTTTTTTTCTGTATTTAAAGAATACACACAACTACTACGTACACGTTTTTTGTGTACATTTAATTAACAATAAAACCATATTCCTTTTTTTCAAAATATTAAATTCTTAAAAATAAAGTAAAAACGCTGCAGACATAAATGTTGAGGGAAAATATTCACCAGTACAACAGAACATAACATAATCTAAGCTGCTACTAAACTTTACTTATAGGCATCCAACACTAGAGGGAGACTGAGAACTGGCTTTTGCAGGTTGGTGCAGGTTCGTCCTCACAGAGTAAACAAACGATGAGTAACACTGCAGAGCTGCAGGGACCGGCAGAAAGCCAAACCTCGGATTCTCACCTGTCGTAATTATCTCTCCTCTTGCTCTTCTTGCTGCGACGAGCCATCTTGCCTTTGTGTTTGGTCTTTCGAGCAGGACCCACTTTGATTGACGTGTTCTCAAGTGCTATGGTCTGAAGCGCCACCTTGCTGCCACACTGCACATTTCATAGGAAGCATAGAATGATTAATGCAAAATGCAGCTTAAACTGAATATCAACCCAAACACATGACGATAACCTGCCACAGCAGTCGGAGTGAACTGCTGTACCTTCAGTAGTAGTTCTATCATCTCAGGGTGGACCAGGCCTTGGACAGACTCTCCATTCACGTGGGTGATGAGGTCTCCAGTGCGAAGACCAGCCTGGTGAGCCGGACTGCCCTCCTCCACACTCTGTTAAAACAGCAACACAGTGAGAGTGGGGAGAGTTTTATTTGAGCGTTACATAACCAGCTTTTTATACCTCGCTCTTCTGGTTTAGTGTCATCAGATAAAGCACTTTACTTGACATGGACACATGACATTTAAAACAAGGACTAGTTAACACTGTGCGACAGACAGGAGATTTAAATCTAGTAGTGACACCCACCGACACCATGTGATGCACTGTGTAGACGTCACTGTCGCCCATGTAGACTCGGATTGCCTGCAGGGTGAAGCCATACTTCTTCCCTGAGGTGTGGATGACAATGGGGGGCCTCAGGCTGCCGGGGCTGAGCGACAGGTCCCGGCTGGGGGAGGAGTCGCGGGACGAAGGGTTGGAGGACAGGGAGCGCGGAGAGATGGGACTGGGCTGGAGGCCGCCGGGCGAGTCATCTGAAACAAACACGGGACCGTTTTTTTCTGAATATGTCGACAAAATAATTCACAGCTTCCTGCGTCAGAAAGGGCTTTGATGAAAAGTCGCAGTGGTGTAAATAAAATGTAAATTGAGCCATGAATATTTGTCAGTGACTGTTTTTGTAAATATTTCTAACCATATAAATTTGAAGTAGAGAGTTTCAGTAAAGAACTCAGTTACTTTCATTATGGCGTTCTAAGTACAGGGTTGTTTTACTTCCACGATTACAAATATTAGAATTTATTACAAGCTTAGATTTTGTTGGTGACGCATCCAACTTTTTGATTCCACATGAATCACAGATTGTAGCGGCAAAGGTGTTATCTCTACGTGTAGCACTTAGCACAAGTGGCTCATTGTCAGGTTCATTCTGTCTTCCGCTTGACCTCGAGGGGTTGATGAGAGCCTTCTCTACCTGTAGTGATGATGAGAGACAGGGCTGAGACAGAGGCTGACTTGGGAACCTTCCCTCCGCAGGGAAGCCTCTGTCGGTCCGGTGTCTCCAGCTGGTTACCGAAGCGTCGAGGGCCGACCGGGTCCTTGGGGGATGAGTGTTTGGCCCCGGTGCTGTTGCTTCGAATCCTGATCCTCCGAAGGTTTGACACAACCACCTCAGCTGCGGGTAAGAAAGGTTAAAAAGGTAAAAAACATCTAATAGTAGCACTGATACATGTTAATACAGAAATGTCAAAAACATCAACGTCAGTCTGGATTTACCTTCATCATCCGTGGAGAGGGCAAAGCGGGGCATCGTCTCCAGGCTATGGGTGCTGCTCATCACCAGAGGACTGGTGCTCCTCTCAGACTGGGAGGAGCTGGAAGAGGCCCGAGGGCGAAGGCTACAAACAGACAAAGACCAGTTGGACAGGTAAATCAATTGGTTCAAAAGTCCAAGTGATCACACAACTCACCAACACTGTTTTCATTGCTTGTTGCTTTTACAGATAGAAGAGAATTCTTAATTTATAGGGCAGGTTACCCAACCTAACCTGGCAACTGCAATTTCCCAGCTTGGGATCAATAAAGTATATCTATCTATCAAAGAGCCAAGAAATCAACACAAAGCCTTAGGAAAATCAGCCTACCTGGCCATACGTCCAGCATGCCTGCGCTCCACGCTGCCCTCCGCTGGGTTCGGGAACGGACTGAGTCCTCCTATGTCCCCGCGGTCCTCCTTGTCCTCACTGTGGCTGCGGTCAGAGGAGAAACTCAGGTTGGACGGCGTCGCCAGATGTTCTGTGCTGCTGTAAACCTAAAAAGGTCGAAGAGGAGAGTCGGTGTGAAATAGAGGGAGGATTACTGAAGAGCTTCCAGATGATGTAACAGTCTAGCTGACACACTCGAGGCCCTCTACTCTGGTAAACATATGACTTAACCCGAGAGCACTGAACAGACACGGTTTACTTCTCTGCTGTTTTAGTCTGAAAACGGATCATTTCATCATCTTAAGCACAAATTCATTTGTTCATGCACATTTTCCACACACTGAGCAGTCAGTTTGTTGGTTTAAAACTAGTTCATAATGACTGCCCAGTACAGGTACAACTGTAGCACAACTGGGCTAATTAATAATGCATAACACAGTGGGACATACTTACCTTTTACTCAATGACATGTCAATTATGAGAAAATACTTAAATATGAATACTGAAATACCTTAAGTAAACATCCATAGAAATAATTTCTAACCAATTCCTCAAAGGACTGAACACTTTTTGAACCTCCAAAGCTCGTCTTCCAACACATGTAGCCCATACCTTGCTGAAGCGATTCGACCAGGAAGAGAACTGTCTGATTTCCAAGGAAGACTCTTCATCATTTGTTTCCTCATCCTCGTCAGACGCCAAATGATGGTAACGCTCTGAACGAGCTGAAAACAGGAAGAGAAGACAGTGTTATACAAGTTTCTGTTTTGTCAATTGTTATGCTGGACAGTTATATATCACAAGAGAGGTCTTAAACAGCCATAAAATATGCTGTACTTTGCAGTCACAGCAGTAGATACAGTTATTAGGTTTAAGGTAGGAGAAAACACACTCTGAAGTCAGCACTGATTTAGAATAAAGTTGATATAATCTCAACTGTAACCTACTGTCAAAGTAACTGGTGTCGTCCTCCGCCTCCAACTGAGGGATGAATTCAGCTTTCTGCCTCAGGAGTCCATTCCAGTCAAAACCCAGAAAGAAGGGGTGCTGTTTGACCTCTGAGGCGCCACCTATAACCACACAGTTTTCACAACCAATGAAATACTGCATAAAGTTTTAAAAACCTCAAGAGCAATATAAAAAATAAATAATAAAACTCATAAGGCAAAATGTATTTAATACAAAGACAAAAAATATTATTATTATTTTTAATTCTGGCTTTACAAATGTTATAATTATGTTTAGGCAAAAGTCACCATTTTAATTTTCCACTTTCTACAAAATCTTTAGGATTGAAAGAAAACACCCTCATTTTTCCAGTATCAGCCTGTATCTAACACCATCTGCAGCTTTTGTCATGTGTTAATCAGCAGCAAACTGAGCATTACCAGTTCCCAGTCGGTCTAAAGGACTCTGTCTGAGCAAGCGGGTGATCAGGTCCTGGGCATCAGAAGGTAAGGCATCGTCTCCTTCTGGCCATATGATTTCATCTGCCAAAAACAGAAAAACAAGCTGTACTGACGATCACAAATAAAAGCACAAAATAACTACATAGCGTCTGATAGTGTCGCAGCGCTCAGAACTCAAGTGTGAATACAGCAAGGCTCAATTTCAGTACAAATACAGTTTATATCATTATTCTATCTATAATGCGAGGTACTGTGTTGTAAGTAGAGTTTGACAACAAATGATATTATACCAAGATGTAAATTTAAGCTTACAAGGAGAAAATAGTTCCTCTACTTCTTCTATCTCACTTTGCCGCTTACCACTGACAACTTGTCCAAAAAGCTCTTCAGGTGTGTCTCCAAAGAAGGGAACACATCCGACCAGGAATTCATAGAGTATGATCCCCATCGCCCACCAGTCCACTGGCTTCCCGTAGCCCTGCCTGAGGATCACCTCTGGGGCGATGTACTCTGGAGTGCCACACACCTGCACAAGCAGACCAACACAGGTGAGTTTAGGGGAACAGAACAGAAACAGCTGCTTCTATAAGCACTGCTGGAGCCAATTAGTTTTATTGGTCTCACATGGAGATGTTTCAGAAGAGTCTCACCTGTTTGTCAATAAACTCTCTTGTGTCTTTCTCCATGTGACCCTCATACAGGTTGGTGGTCATGTTCATCAGGCCGATTTTAGACAGGCCAAAGTCCGTCAGCTTGATGTGGCCCATGGATGTAATCAACAAACTGTAAGGTGGGGAAAGTAAAATGGTCAATACTTTTGCCAAATTCTGCAAGCAGATGCCAGATTGCAATATAAAAGGGACTCTAAATGCCTAATCACAGAGCAGACCAGGTATTTTTTAGTAATTTAAAAGATCCCCTCCAGACACTGTCTTAAGACATATATACAAATGGTCTGCTTGGAACAATAATGTGTGTCTGATGATATTATATATATTTCCATATTACAAATCCCCAAAAGACTTTTATTATTAAATTCTATTAAAAAAATCCAGAATCTATGAATCTGCATATTTTGTTATATCTAAAGTTTTCCTGATTCCAGATTGCACAGAGAAACTTTCAGCAGATAAATGTGATTTATAGTTATAGTAGCTGTTTTTATGTAGATATTGCCTTTGCTGTTTCTGCTATATTCTTTTGTTACCATGTAAAGTGCCTTTGAGTACCTTTTAAAGTACTATATAAAATAAATGTATTATTATTATTTTCATTATTATTAAAACATCCTTTTAGTGTCAAACGTTGCACATATATATCATTCTGCACAGTAAAGCTCAAACTTCCTACTATAGGAACAAAAAGAAAAACAGAGTTTTGAGTGGGAGGGGACTTTAAGGTTTAATATGATTCATCATAATGAAACCCAGAGTACTGGGTCACAGCTGGGTCATACTCACTACATCTTGTACAGACAGTGTTGTTCTTATGCAAAACAGGAGTTAAGTGGGAGCTCGTTTTTTTGTTCTCACTTGTCAGGTTTGAGATCCCGGTGCACTATGCCATAGTTGTGAAGGTACTCCAGGGCCAGGACTGTTTCAGCAAAGTACATCCTTGTCATTTCTACAGGCAATGGGCCCATGTTCTTGAGCAGGTTGGCACAATCTCCACCTAAATGTACCAGAAAAACAGAAAACAGCATGCTTTGTGTTATTGTAATTGTACATTACCAGTTACAGTAAACCGCTTTAGATTAGATAGAGCCAAGTGTCTAATTGGCAAACATTAATTTAGATCTACTTTACCTTCTACGTACTCCATGACCATGCAGAGGTGTCGTCGCGTCTCAAACGAGCAGAACATGGAGACAACAAAGGGGTTCTCAGCAAAAGTTAGGATGTCCCGCTCAACAAAAGCCTGCTGGATCTGATTCCTCAGGACCAGGTTCTGACGATTTATCTTTTTCATGGCAAACCGTTGGCGGGTCTCCTTGTGGCGGACCAGGTATACAGCCCTGTCAAAAACCATACGAGCCACATTAGACCCATTATCTTCACACTAAACAGTAAAAAATGTTCAAGATAAACGTGGGCAAAGACGAGGGGTTGAAGTTTGGGAGAATTTTTCACTGGCTACCTCATGATATTTTTAAATACAAGTGTAACTTCTGAGAGATAAAATTCCCTTCACTTTATGCTCAATCAACCCATGACGGCATAGATAGAATATTTCGGCATGAAGCTGCCTTGATCAAACCACAGCCTGCATTCTAGCCAAAGAGGATCGCATTTCAATGAAATTCTGGCACTCTTCTCTTACTGCCTTTCTTGCGTGGGGTAGTGGGGGCAACTCCAGCACTCTGTGAGCAGTTTTCTGTCACAGAATACGGCAACATTTGGCTGCGTAATTAGTTGAAAACCACCATGTCGATATTCTACATGTTTGAAAAGGAGGTAATTAGTTTCTGACAAGATAATTAAACAGAGTATAATAATAATCATCCACAGTGGAGTATATTTTCAAGGACATTCAGTGATATATTTCCAGAAAGGAATCAAAAAGGTGCCTTCTTTTGTAGCTCTTGGTTTAAAAACATAAAAAGGTTTGCCACAAATCTTTGAACAATGCCAAGAAAAGTCTTACCCATAAGCTCCATTACTGATGAGTTTGATTGTTTCAAAGTCACTCTCGAGAGGTTTCCTTCGAGTTGGTGTCAGTGTCTGTGGGGCCTTATTCTATAGAGGAAGCAGAAACATGATGCTAGTACCTGTTTATGGGCAATTTAAAAATACTGAAACACAGTAAAAGCGATACAACAGTATAATGTTTCAGGTCCTGTTCTGCAGTCTGCTACATGAAGTATACTGTGCACCAAATTGTAGTTTATTACTGAATGCATGGTTTTCACCTTTGTCCATATGTCTGAATCTGGGTTATGGGGTAAAATAAATAAAACAAACTAGACTTAAATTCGATATTTGTTAAGATACTACCGTAACAAATGTTTTCATTAATTTGCAGTCACATATTTCAGAGCAATTTTGATTTATTCTCACGTTAAACATGTCTTGGCTTCCTGTAGCCTGAATGAAAAGCGAAAAGAACACTCCGATTTAAAATATTTATGGTATCCTTTCACACTAAAATGGGTCACTGGAAACCACCAAAAAAAATCAAATGTCCTGATCCTCTGGAGACACTTTTAGTAAACCACTCATAGGTGTCTAAAAAACCATGTTTGAAGAAAAGCATCCATTCTTAATTTTTATTCTGAAACCATATCCTCTTCCTATATCAAATACTGTGCACACTTACAGGTAGTTAGTAATCTTAAAAGTGAAAGTTCACCTCCACATTAGCATCGGGTTCCCCGGGCACTGAAGGACTGTGATCATAATGTTCAAACTGTACCATGTCTACAAAGAACAGAGACAGACAGACAGACAGAGTTTAATGTTACTGCAAGAATCTCCCACCATTAACCATTCCTCCCCCAACTATGACACTCTTATTTCACACACTGCTAGGGACTTTCCCCGTGAACTTTGTGTTATGTTAGACCACCTGAGGGTTGGATTGTGTTGTAAATGTTATGTAGCTGTACAGAAACTGGTTCGACTACAGCGTGTGTATGTGGCAAATTAACTAATGGGTTTTTTTTTTTTTAAAACAGACTCAACCTGAAATTCAGGCAACATTCACACTACATGACTTCTTCCCCCAGTCAGAACTGCTGCAGTTGTTACGGTATATTTTTTGTATAATTGTTCACAAAAGGCCTATTGTATGATGTTAGCCAAATGCTATACCAGTATGAAGTCACATTAAAAAGGACAAAAGCACAGAGTTAAAATAACATTAATTAAAGACAGGACTAGCATGTTTTAAACACATTTCTGTTACACCTTCATTTTATGACAGAGCTTTACCTTCTAATGGGTCCCGTGTCAGACCCAGCTGGCTGATGATGTACCGTGGGATGTCCGTCTTGATTCCCCGGCCGACTTTGGCATGACCTTCTGCTGCCTCGAGCAAGTGATAAAACTCTTCTGGGTCAAACTCCTGCGAACAGCAGTCTCATTAATGTGCACTGCCTGAATCAAGTATCTTGACAGACTGAACTCAAAGCAACAAGGAAACAACAACAAGGAAGTTTTTAATCTGCCTCTCAAAGACATTCAGCTTCTCATCCAAAAGGCTTTAAGTCCAGTCACCCTTTTTTAGTAGTTAGCCTGTTAGCTGGATGACCAATAATACTCCTAGTTGGACCTGTACTCAGACTACTTGTAGGCATCAAGAGGTTAGTAATGTTAGTTAAAGTTAGCATTTAAATAGTCAATTTCTAATACTACAAGGTTTTTGACAGGTTTAGCAGGATTTGAAACCTATCACAGCTAAAACCTGGCAACTATTTTATTTAGGTTATCTCACACCAACATACATACATACATACAACATAAATATAGTTGTTATATTGGGTTTGTCTTTGAGTGATTTAGAGGGTCAATTTACCCACATCACAAAGAAAAATTTGACTTTTTTTTTGCTTGAGATATTTTGAGAAATCTGCTACTGAAGGGGAAACATAGTGGAAGTTTAGTAATAGTGTCTTCCTTCAAAGAGCACCAGCTTCATGTTTTGGTGACACACCTCCGCTTTCTAAGAAATAATAAAGGTCAGAAACTCATTTCAGTCCTACTTTATCATGAACTGAATTCTACTCAGTTCATTCAGAGTAATCCCATTTTCAATTAGGAAGAGATTTTCTCCTCCTCAGCTTACCAGACACTCCAGGAGGCGAGCAGGCCGAGAGATTATGATGAGGATCTTCCTCACCAGCTGGATGATGACGGTTACCTCCTCGCTTTCAGAGCGGTCGTAGGCCTGGAAAACAGTATGGGAGCAGGGGCAACAAAATGTCAACTTTATTTATGCAGTAACCTTGACGAACTGACATAACACATCAGCACAAATTAAAATCAACAAGATCAACAAAAAAAACAAGCAAATAGGTATGGGTGATGTTGGAAAATGAAATATTAAGACACTTATAGTGCTACACTATAGTGCAGGGTTTCCTGCCACATGCCATCACACTGTACAATAACAGCTAAAACTCTGGTCATAATAATAATAAGCACTTTATATTGTTATTTTTACTTGCACTACAATTATACAGCTTATTTATACTTTTTATATAGCTTTTTTTATATATATTATATATATATATATATATATATATAATTTTAGTTCTAAGGTCTGTGCTCCTTATCTATTGTAAGTTGTTACGTTGTCACTGTGTGGTAATGCTGCTGCTACAACGAGAATTTACCAGCTTGGGATCAAGTAAGTCAAGTAAGTCAGTAAGTTCTGTCAATCCTCGTCTCTACATGTGTAAAAACTTTCCTTCAGTTTTTGCATTTTTGTTAGACTGTGGAGGTATATTCAATAAATAAAATCCTAAAAAATAAATTGTAAATAACATTCTTTCTGTGTATACACAAAGATAATAATAGTAAATAAAGAAAAAGGGTATATGTGTATTTTCCATGTGGTCATATTTTGAGAAATGGGGAGAATAGATGGCATGACCATCTTGATCAATACCAGATAAATTACAACATATGATTAACAAAAAGGATCTAGCATAGGAAGAATTTCTCTGTCTAATTGTCCATACATCTTTTATTAATAAATAACAAGCCTCTATTTTATGAACCTTATAAAATTTTGCAAAACATATGCAAACCTAATTTGTCATCAGAGTGGTAAAAGAATTTATCAAAAAGGGGGAAGGGGAACTTTTCTACCCTTTAGTGCTACTTCCTCCACCCAAACCAAAACCAAAAAGATCTTGCACAGCCCTGCTTACTTGAGTCAGAGAAAACAACACTTTCAACCAAGAAGATCAGAATAACCACTAGGTGGGTGGGTGGAGTCTTAATGAGTCATCCACAGAGATTTCTTGTAGTTGGCTGGAGTGACCAGTCTGTATTAGTGAAACAGTGGCTGCATACACACCTGGAAACTGGACTGATACTACTCTAATCTGTTACATATAAAGCTACAGTCAGTCAGCAGTTGATTATCTTAGCTTAGCATAAACTGGAGACAGGGGGAACAGCTAGCTGCTCTCGTCCAAAGTTAACAAAAATCTGCCTAAAAGCGCCTCCTAAATGTCAAACTATTCCTTTAACTTTCTCCAAAGTTCCAGTGGTTGGAGACAGACCAATGGTCCTACACATGTGAGTTTATGTGCCTTACCCTCAGGTCATGCCAGACCCATAATCCCAATGGTGAATTCAACAATGTGTATGTCACAATGTGTGTGTGTGAAAGACAGTATTGTTATTAGAAAACCACAAGGCCAAATCCTCAAACAGCCGTGTGTGTCCTTCTTGTGAAAACACAGAAGCCTCACATGTTAACTAAACGTTTAGTCC